>NC_029792.2:16073641-16087532 GCF_000816755.2 Arachis ipaensis
TTCTACTTTTTTATAATATTATTTAAATACAAATATTTTTATAAATATTTTTAAATTTTTTATTTTAATCTTATAATTTTTTTTTAATAATTTAATTATATTAATAAATTTTGTTATATATAATTATATATGTTATTTTAATAAAAAAATTACATGATTAATTTAAAACATGTATTTTTTAATGATAATGTTTCACAAAAACATAATAGAAATTAGAACCTGAAAAGGAAAAGAAAGGCTAACCGCAATACCAATCTATTCTCATTAACTATCACAAACCTTTAATAACTACCTGTACTTTTAACAGTAATTAACAGTTAAATAGATTTTTTCATATAAGATAAGTTATTTGAAAATTGAGTTTAAATAATATAAGAATAAATAAATGATTCAATAAGTATATATATTGACCATTATTATATAACATATCTAACTGATGAGCTCTTCAATTTTGATTTGTTTTTAGTTTGAGCAACAAAGGGTTCGTGTTGCTTCCGCAGTTGAATGTTGCATGAAGCAATATGACATTTTACAAGAAGAGGTCTGCAAACTCATTCATAAGGAAATTGAACACTTTTGGAAGGATATAAACGAAGTATGCCTCATGATAAAGAATTTTCCAAATCCTGTGCTTGATTCTATTCTTAATTTGGCATACATAATTGAGTTTACATATGTAAATTTTGAGGATAAATATACACATGGAAAATTATTGAAAGTATTCATACCCTGACCCAACGCTAAGCCCCAAGTCTAAATGAGAGGCCCAATTCAAAGGATTGGCCCTCATTTGACACCGACCTTCCCTCAAGAAGTCGGTTCTTACCACGACTTGCTCTAAAGAAGTCGGGGACGAAGATTAGCTAGCAGATAACACTCATTCAAATAAGTAACTGCCCCTAAAATCTCTCAACCCACTTCCAGGAGCTATATCCTAACTTCCCTAAGATAAAGGGACGGTTATTCCCCATTAAAAGGTGGAACTACTCCAACGGTAGTTATTGGTTCACCACTATAAATACACTGACACCCCTCAGGTATCACTAAGTTCCAATACATTCTAAACCTGCTTAACCCCATGCTGACTTAGGCATCGGAGTATCTTTGCAGGTACCACCCCCTCCCTTCTTTCACATACACAACTCGAACAACGGCTCCCAGATGTAAACCAAGTCGGAGACCACCCTCCTCTAGCGCTTGGGCCTCACAAACAAGCCCAACCACCATCCGGTTCTAGGTAAGCCCCGGAACATTGGCGCCGTTGCCGGGGACCCGAGAGATCAACCTTCGATGGTGGACAATTCACCTAAAGATGGCCACGCCACGACTGATTCAGAACAAGAAAATCTGAACACCGGAAATAATAACGCGGACATGACCCTCCACCAAGGAGCGGACAACCAACACAGAGAAGGTACCTCTGGGTTAAAATACCCAAAGGTAAACTCTTTGGAGGGACGCGAATCAGGAAAAGAAGGACCACCCCACGCAGCCGAGCTAATGGGATTGGTCCACGACCACCAAGGGCGGTTGGAGCAGTTGAAACAGGAATTAGAACGACAACGAGAGGCGGAGAAGAACTTGAGGGATGAGGTAGAGCGACGAAAAGAGTTAGAGGAAAAACTCTTGAAATTAAAATCTTCCCTTAAAAGTCAGAACTTTCGCAACGACCGAGAAGATTCGTCCTTGGGAGGAGAGGACCCGTTCAGTGAAGACATAATGAAAGCAAAAGTTCCAAAAAACTTCAAAAGTCCTGACATGGACCTCTATGATGGGACCACGAATCCAAAACATCATCTGAGCAATTTTAAAAGTCGGATGTATTTGGCCGACGCTTCTGATGCCACTCGCTGCAAAGCTTTCCCGACTACTTTGACGAAAGCGGCGATGAAGTGGTTCGACGGTTTTTCCCCAAGGTCGATGACTAGCTTTGACGACCTCTCGCGCAAATTCCTGATGCGGTTCTCCATCCAGAAGGACAAAGTAAAGCACGCACCAAGCCTCCTGGGCGTAAAGCAGGAGGCAGGAGAACCTTTAAGAGACTACATGGAAAGGTTTAATAAAGCGTGCCTGGAGATCCAAGACCTGCCCACAGAAGCAGTAATAATGGGCCTAGTAAATGGACTCAGGGAAGGCTCTTTCTCTCAGTCCATATCAAAAAGGCACCCGACCTCCTTGAGTGATGTATAGGAAAGAGTTGAGAAGTACATCAACATGGAGGAAAATACTAGATTGCGAGAGCCAAGCTGGCGACCAGGACACTCACACCCTTTGAAAGAGAAAGTAAGAGAACCCAAGAAGAAAGAGGAGGTCGGCCTCGAAAGGTCGAGGAGATATCACTCTTATACTCCTCTAAAAGTTTTCCTAGTTGATGTATACAGGGAAATCTGCCATACCGAAAGACTACCACCCCCTAGGCCTATTAAAAACAAAAAGGGGGAAGCCGCGACGATTATTGTCAGTACCATAAGATGTATGGTCACTCCACAAATGATTGCTACGACCTTAAAAATGTGATAGAAAAATTGGCCAGGGAAGGTCGACTTAACAGATACCTCATGAAAAGGTCGGACAATCATGCAAAAAGAAAGCGAGATGACGAGGACCAAAGAGACCCACCACCACAAACCCAGAGAGACATATACAGATGATCTCAGGAGGATTTGCGGGAGGGGGACTCACCAAGTCATCTCGCAAGAGACATCTAAAGCGAGTCTACCAGGTCGGGAGCGAAGCACCCGACCTCCCAACTATCTCATTCACTAAAGAAGATGGGCAAGGAGTAATACCCGGAAATGATGATCCAGTGGTGATAACCATGATCCTAGCAAATGCCCATCTTCGTAGAACTCTAGTAGACCAGGGGAGTTCAACCGACATCCTCTTCAAACCAGCATTCGACAAGTTAGGGCTGGATGAAAAGGAGTTAAGAGCTTACTCTGATACCCTGTATAGGTTAGGCGACACGCCAATAAAACCACTAGGATTCATACCCCTTCACACGACTTTTGGAAAGGGAGAAAAATCCAAAACTCTGAGCATAGACTTTATAGTCGTCGACGTTGGGTCAGCATATAATGCCTTGATCGGCAGGACTACCCTAAATCGGCTCGGAGCGGTGGTGTCCACCCCTCACCTTTGCATGAAGTTCCCAAAACTTACGGGGATAGCAACGGTATGGGGAGACCAGAAATTGGGAAGAAAATGCTACAATGAAAGCCTGAACCTGAGAGGAAAGGGGAAGGAAGTCCACACCATAGAGCTCGGCGGAGCAAGAGCCAAAGAAGAGCTGCGGCCGCAACCGGGGAAAAAACCGAAGAAATTCAGGTCAATGAGGAGGAAGGAAAAAACACCAACATAGGAGCCAGCCTAGAGGAAAACCTAAAGCAGAGGCTGACAAAGCTCTTACGAGATAATTCTGACATCTTTGCCTGGAAAGCCTCCGACATGCCAGGGATAGACCCCGAGCTCATATCCCACAGGCTCTCAGTATATCCCGGGTCACAACCTGTACACCAGCGAAGGCGTAAGCTCGGTCCAGAACAGGCTCAAGTGGTGGGAGGAGCAAGTACAAGCGCTCTTAGAGGTCGGCTTCATCAGGGAGGTCAAGTATCCGACATGGCTAGCAAACGTTGTACTAGTCAAAAAACAAAACGGCAAGTGGAGGATGTGCGTTGACTACACCGACCTGAATAAGGCGTGTCCCAAAGACCCATATCCACTTCCAAACATTGATACTTTAGTAGACTCCAGCTCAGGGTATCAATACTTGTTGTTTATGGATGCTTACTCGGGATACAATCAAATCCCGATGTACAAGTCGGATCAAGAAAAAACATCATTCATCATGCTTAGAGCGAACTACTGCTACGTGGTCATGCCTTTTGGATTAAAAAATGTTGGGGCCACATACCAAAGGCTGATGAATAAGGTGTTTGCTTCTCACCTCAGGAACTTAATGGAATTCTACGTAGATGACATACTGGTGAAAACCAAGGAGGAAACCGATCTCTTGACAGACCTCTCACAAGTCTTCAACACCATAAGGTTACATGGGATGAGGCTAAATCCTGCAAAATGTACCTTCGCGGTGGAGGCTGAAAAATTTCTGGGATTTATGCTAACACAAACGGAGATCGAAGCAAATTCCGACAAGTGCAAAGCCATCCTAGAAATGAAAAGCCCGACTTGCCTGAGAGAGGTTCAACAATTAAACGACCGACTTGCTGCCCTCTCCAGGTTCTTGGCAGGATCAGCATTAAGATCCCTTCCACTGTTCTCTCTACTAAGAAAAGGATGCCAGTTCGAATGGACTCCAGAGTGTGAAGAAGCATTCTAGGAGTTCAAAAGGTTTCTGAGCCAACCTCCAATTTTGACCCGACCTATAGTCGGAGAAGAGCTCGTCCTGTATTTGTCTGTAGCAGACAAAGCTGTAGCATCAGCTCTAATACGGGAAGATGAGGTCGGGCAACATCCTGTGTACTTCACCAGCAAAGTTCTACAAGGCCCTGAACTAAGGTATCACAAACTCGAGAAGTTTGCGTACGCCTTAATTGTAGCCTGTCGAAGGTTACGGCCTTATTTTCAAGCTCACACAATAAGAGTCCGAACGAACCAACCCATGAAGCAAATCCTCCAGAAGACGGATGTTGCGGGAAGAATGGTTCAATGGGCTATAGAGCTATCCGAGTTTGACTTAAAATATGAAACTCGGTCAGCAATAAAAGCCCAGTGCCTCACCGACTTCATAGCAGAATATGCAGGAAACCAAGAGGAAGAATCCACTACATGAGAGTTATACATAGATGGATCCTCAAATAAAGTAGGAAGCGGTGCCGGCATAATAATGGTCAACGAAGGGGGAACTCCAATAGAAGTCTCCCTCAAGTTTGAATTCCCAGCTTCTAACAACCAGGCAGACTATGAAGCCTTGATTGCAGGACTAAAGCTGGCAAAAGAAGTCGGTTCAACAAAAGTCGTAGTATACAGCGACTCTCAGGTGGTGACCTCTCAGATAAACGGAGAGTACCAGGCTAAAGACCCCAACATGAAGAGGTACTTGGACAAAACCTTAGAGCACCTCAGGCGCTTCGCAGAAACCGAGATCAAGCATATAACTCGGGATCTCAACAGCAGAGCAGACGCCCTCTCCAAGCTAGCAAGTACCAAACCAAGGGGGAATAATAGAAGCATGATCTAAGAAACTCTCCAAGAACCCTCTGTAGCAAAAACATAGGTCAAGCAAGACGTACTCGAAGTTTCCGGATTAGATCTCGGGTGGATGAATCCCTTGATTGAATATCTAAAATTCAACATCCTACCAAAAGAGGAAAAAGAAGCTCAGAAAATTCGGAAGGAAGCACAAAACTACACTTTGGTGAAAAATATCCTTTACAAGAGAGGAGTATCGACACCATTGTTGAAGTGCGTCCCAACCTCAAGGACGACAGAAGTCTTGGAAGAGGTCCACAATGGTATCTGCGAAAATCATCTTGAAGCGAGGTCCCTGGCTACGAAAGTCATCCGAGCCGGCTTCTACTGGCCGACATTGCAGAAAGAGGCCACCGAGTTCGTGAAGAAATGTCAACCATGTCAAATGCATGCAAACTTCCATGTCGCTCCCCCCGAGGAGCACATAAGTATAACTTCTCCATGGCCTTTTGCTAAATGGGGATTGGACTTGTTAGAACCTTTTTCCCAAGCTCCAGGACAAGTAAAGTACTTAATAGTAGGAGTAGACTACTTCAGGAAGTGGATAGAAGCAGAACCATTAGCCACCATCACCGCTCAGAGAAGTCGAAAATTTCTCTACAAAAATATTATCACCATGTATGGGGTACCTCACTCCATCACCACGGATAATGGCACCCAGTTCACCGACTCAACCTTCAGAAACCTAGTGGCCAGTATGAAGATCAAATATCAATTCACCTCGGTAGAACATCCACAAGCCAATGGACAAGTCGAGGCAGCCAACAAAGTTATACTAGTAGGGTTAAAGAAAAGGCTGCAAGATAGAAAGGGAGCTTGGACTGAAGAACTCCCCCAAGTATTATGGGCTTATCGGACGACACCTCAGTCTGCCACAGGAGAAACACCCTTCCGACTTGCATATGGCATAGAAGCCATGATACCAGTAGAAATCAACGAGCAAAGCCCAAGGGTGATCTTCTACGACGAGGTTGGGAACATACAGGGGCACAAAGAGGAACTTGAACTGCTCCCTGAAATCCGAGAGCAAGCCCAGATAAGAGAAGCAGCATTGAAATAAAGAATGACTACCAGATACAATAAAAAAGTCATTCGAAGAAGTTTCACCCCAAACGACTTGGTTTTAATCAGAAATGACATTGGAGTCAACAAATCTGGGGAGGAAAAACTCGCTGCTAATTGGAAGGGACCATACAAAATTAGTGAGGTCCTAGGAAAAAGCTATTATAAGGTGACCGACTTAAACGGCACCGAACTGCCTAGGTCGTGGCATGCTTGTAACATGAAAAGGTACTATAGTTAAAAGCGAACTCCACTCCCTGATGTACTCTTTTCCCAACTTCATGGTTTTCTCCTAAAAGAAAGGGTTTTTCCTAGAGGGGGTTTTTAACGAGGCATCAAAGTGGAGGCTAAGGGACTGCAAATTATCAAAAACCCTTAGTAGCAGTAAAGTACCTTTGCAAATAAATAAAGATCTTTTTACAATATCTCTTATAGATTCCTTCTTACTTTTTTACTCTTTCTACGAAACGCGCCGACTTAAGCTTGACAAAGCGTGAAAATCCCATGAACCGACCAAGATGGTCGTCAGGATAAAATGACGAGGTACAAGTCGGTGTAAAGAGGTTATAAAAATAGATCATAAAAGAACTCGGAAAATAACCGACTAACAAGTTGAAAAACCGAGGAGAAACGAAATGTATGACAAAAATAGCCTAAGTTATGAAAACTCAATAAAAGCAAAATTGAGCACGAGGAATATCAAAAAGAGATAAGTAAACCCATCGAAAAACCAAAGGCGGAAACTGTCCCAAAACTTTGAGAAAAGTTCAAGATAACTTAGACAAAGGACAGGACAGTCAGCCCAGGTAAAAGTTCTTTCAAAAAAGATCAAAAAAGGTTTTCAAAACCTAAACAGAAAGCATGCAGGCCAACACAAAGATAACCTAAAACCCTTATCCAAAAAAAGGTATTTTTAACTTTTGTTTATGGCCATAAAAAGGCCAAAAAATTGTCAGCAAGTTACCACCACAGAATAAAAACATAAAAAAGAAAAATTGTTATAAAACGGGGGACCCACAGGCTGGGCCCCCATATAGCCAGCATAATTTAGTTAGGAAGGTCACCACCACCAGGAGTCGGAACAGCATCAGAAGGAGTCGGAGCAGCATCAGAAGAAGTCGGAGCAGGCTGGTCAGGAACTTCAGAAGGAACCCCCGAAGAACTCGGAATGTCTCCCCGAGAAGGAGACTCTATCATCCTTTTCCCTCGAGTCTTCAACTCGGAGTCCGTCTCAGGTCGGGCAGGGGAGACAATCGCACCATTCACCATGATCTTATCAGGATCTAAGGGAGAAAGTTCCAAGTCGGGAGCAATGACTCCGACTTGTTCCTTAAAGATCCTCCATGCCTCCTCTGCCCCTTCAGCAATTGAATCCTCCAAGTCCTGATAAGCGTCCCGACACCCAGAGAGGTCCTTCTTCAGGTCTAAGTTCTCCGAAAAAAGCCTGATATAATTCTGCTCCGCCTTCTCCTTAAGGCCCTCCGCCATGGCGCACTGCCCCATCAACTTCTTCTCCCTCTCCCGAACCTTATCCTTCTCCTCCCTCAATTTGGTAACCTCCTCCTTCAACTTCTTCTCCTCCTCCTGGTATAAAGAAATCCTCCCCTCAAGCTCCTCAACCCTTTGGGTGGAACCCAAAGAACTGAGGGGAGTATGTTCAAAAATATTCAGGAACCTCGTACAAACCCCAGCCTCCTAGACGCTTCCCTGAACTATAACATTCAGATGGTTCCGAACCATAGCATCATCCATACTAATAGTTGAATGAGGAAAAAGATGGTTCTGGACAAATTGAGGACCATCAAATGCAGCCCTAGAAGAAGAGCCAGAAGTCTTCCGTTTCTTCTTCTCGGGTTCAGGGAAGGTCGGGGCGGAGGGGGAGGAGAAGGAAGAGAGGAAGTGGAGGAAGAGGATACCATAATGGGACGGGAGGAAGTCCCCAAATTATGAGGAGGAGGAGGAGGAGGGGAAATATCTCCAGTGACCCTTGCAGCATCCACCCGCGCCCGAGACTTTTTCTTGGCATCTTGAACTTTTTGGTAAGAGGAGGCAGAAGCTTTCTTCACCATTTCTGAAAAAGAAAAAAGAAGACAAAAGTCAATTCATAAATAAATCGGAATTCTAGAGTCAGAAACAGTCAAAACAAATCGGAGTAATCAAAAAACAATTATATCTACCTATCTGGGCCCGAACAAAACTCGGAGACCCATGGAGAAATTTCTTTGTATCCAAATAAGGGGCCCTCCCCCAAATTTCTCGGAGGAACCCTACGACAGCTTCTTCGACCTCATATAGATCATTCAAACCATACTTCTCCATAGGAGAAGCCTCCAGCCAGTATAAAGGAAAGCGGGAAACGGAATTTTCATCCAGAAAAAAGGGGTGGTGACCCTCTACAGCTTGAACTTTAAAAAAAATTTTTGAAATCATGGAAGGATTCGTCAAAAATGTTGAAAACTCTCCGACCTTGAATAGCTCGAAAAGACACACACTGTTGTTTATTGTTTTGCCCACTAAAGGGCTTGGTCATATGGAAAAGGTAAAAGAAAACCTTCAAAGAGGTCGAAAAATCTAAAGCCTGACTAATAAGCTGGTAAACCTTTAGGAAACCCTAAGAATTGGGATGAAGTTGAGTAGGAGCGACACAGCAATGGTACAGAACAGAAATCTCAAAAGAGGAAAAAGGTAGAAAAACTCCCAGTCGAGTGAAAAGACTCTCATACATAAAAAAGAAATGAGGGTCCTCATCAGAAGCTCTTCCAAAGCAAACCCGGTCTTCCGGACCCGGGGCAACCAGTTCGTATTTTGGCACATCCTCATCAGAAGCACAAATCCTATGATGCGTGCGAAGATCAGTGATGTAGTCAGTATCTACAAAAGTCTCTTCCCCAAAAACTGTAATATCCACCCACTGAGCAAGGGACTCTACAAAAGACACCTTTCCCTAAATAAAAAAGAATAGCGAAACCTACAAAAGAAAAAGAAAAAGGATCAAAAACAGGGTCTCTAAAGGGGCCTAGGGTCAGATCCTCAACGAAACAAAGTCACTAAGCCTACAGTCAACACTCCTCTCAAAATAAAAACATACAAACGAAAGCACTTGTAAAAAAGAGAGAAGAGAGAAGAACTAACCTTTTCTTAAAAGAAGGTAGAAGTAGTAGTGGCTCAGAGAAAGGAGGAGTCCCTTCGAACAGAAGTTTTTTTCCAATAGAGAAGGCAAATACAGAGATTTTCAGAAACGAAACAAAGAAAGAGAGGGAAAGTATTTATAAATATGTTAGGAGCATAATGGTAAAAACGGAGGCCGTCATTAAAGAAGTGCACCGTTACCAATGTAACTGATCCCCGCATGTGAATACGCAAATTCCTAATCGATGCAACGTTTGATTAGACGCGGCTGTTGAGAAATTTTAAAACACGTCGGTTCTGAACAAGCACGTCGGTTCCTCATCAGGTCGGCTACAAACCCGAGTTAAAATACTCGACCCCAACTCTTAAAAGAGATTGGGCTCGAGTAGGGGCACTGTTCATACCCTGGTCCAACGCTAAGACCTAGGTCCAAATGAGAGGCCCAATCCAAAGGATTGGCCCTCATTTGACACCGACCTTCCCTCAAGAAGTCGGTTCTTACCACGACTTACTCTAAAGAAGTTGGGAACGAAGATTAGCTGGCAGATAACACTCATTCAAATAAGTAACTGTCCCCTAAAATCTCTTAACCCACTTCCAGGAGCCATATCCAACTTCCCTAAGATAAAGGGACGGATATTCCCCCTTAAAAGGTGGAACTACTCCAACGGTGGTTATTGGTTCACCACTATAAATACACTGACACCCCTCAGGTATCACTAAGTTCCAATACATTCTAAACCTGCTTAACCCCATGCTGACTTAGGCATCGGAGTGTCTTTGCAGGTACCACCCCCCTTCTTTCACATACACAACTCAGAAGGCGGTTCCCAGACGTAAACCAAATTGGAGACCACCCTCCTCTAGTGCTTGGGCCTCACAAACAAGCCTAACCACCATCCGGTTCTAGGTAAGCCCCAGAACAGAAAGATTACGTGGTTGCACTTACTTGTATTCTAGTTGTGTATGTAAAAGTTGATTGCAACGTGTTGTAGCTGTTGTTAATTCCGTATTAATTATGCATCATTATTTTTTCGTTTAGTGGCATTATTTTTAGATAACTATTTTTGATATGCATATAGTTTTAGGAAACTATGATTATGATGACTAAAATAGTTATAAAACTTTGAAAATACTAAAACAATATAACTAAAATTAAGATCATATTTTTTCACTATTTGATAATACTTTTTAATTTGAAGAAATAAAAAATGAAGAATTTGATCAAATTAAAAAGTATCGTCAAATAGTAATTTTAGCTATTTCTATATATGGGAGACACTTCGATAAAAATGTTTAAAATGTCTTTTTTTTAATATGTTTGTTATTAACTAAAATTTAATACATATAATTGATTAAACTATATTATTTTTGTCAAAATTAGATTAGACAAATTGATTTGGTAAAAAAATCGGTAAACCAAACTTTGAACTGATTTAGTCACCAAAAAAAAAACTTTGAACTGATTTAAATTAATATTCTTTTTTATAGAAATGAGTACAATAACCTTATTATAGAAAATGACTAAAATATTTTTATTATATATTTTTTTTAATTTTAAAAATCCTAAATTCTAACCCTATAACAATACACGGTTAGAATTTAAGGTTCTTTTATATATATATATATAAAAGAATATTTTATATATCTTTAAAGAAAGACGTTTTAAAGATCTTTATTTAAGTGACTCCCTTTATATATATAACTTTTCTAAAAGAATAGAATAGTGTCTAAAATTCACCCATAAACTCTGATAAATTTAAATTGGGCTCCACCCACTCATGAGAGCAAACACTAGTACTTCTTTGTGCTGTTGTTAGAAAATAGTGAGAATAGAATAACTTTTTTGTTGTTAATTAGTAAAAAAAAATACTCAATTCCAATTGTTTATGTTTTGTGTTATTGGGCCGAGTCCAAAAACTATTTATTTAAGTTTTAGTCGCATTATTCTTATCAACTAAGAGGAAAAACCTCGCTAATTCTAAAATGTCCATTTGATGTAGAATTGATGCTTGGTGAGTTGCTACCATTTACATTAATTAAATTACTCTTCACCAAATAGTGTTCACAACTTTTCAAAAAGTCAATTTTCTCAAAGAGATGTATGTTATGCCACTAGTCACCATATCATCATATTATATTGTATGGTTTCTTTCAGATTGCAACCTAAAGTTGGATAAGCTATGGAGATTCGCAGAACATTCTTTTAGAAGAGCCAATAAAATTGAAAGTTGGATGCAACCAAACAATGTCTATGACAAAGATACAATGAAAGCCCCACGGACTTCTTTATCCGCTTAACATTAGCTGGTCGGCCAAAACCCCAAACCGCTAAATGTCTAAACAACAAAAAAATAGAAATAGTTGCATGACCAAAAAAAATAAAATAAAAATAAAAACAATCTATATTTAGTTGACTGAAAATATTAAAAACTAAATGTAGGGTTATCGTGGCATTTTCTTTTTAAATAAATACCAGAGTTAACTATTAAATAGGTATTCGAAAAATTCAGACACCGATAAAATTTTTTTTTAAAGAAGTTAATGACAAAAGTAATCAAATATTAATTATTCTAATTTTTGTTAATAGAAAACTCTAAATTAATTAACAGAAAAAGATGACATGACACCAAATCACCACATTCCCTCCATGTCCTTCTTTTGTTCACTACCATCACCTCCCACACACTCATTATCACCACTAATCCAATCTTCAAATCATCTCTCTCTCTCCCAACATTTACATAATACAACTACTAAAATAGTTCAACAACAACAGTCACATAGTTCAACAATAGCAGCAACGTGCAATTTAAAAAACAAAAAATAAATTTAAAGATAAAAAAGGAGAGATAGAAAGTAAAAGAGAGGGGACGGCCGAAAAAAAAAGGTGGAATGGTGAAAAGAAGAGAATCAGTGGTAGTGTTTCTACAGTCAAATTAAATAGCTATTGATCCACATATAGCTAGTAATAATTTCATCTGCGAGAGAACAGTCCGTGACAATGGTGAATAAGAAGAGGGGTAGAGAAAAGAAAACGATAGTTATTTGAATTTTTTTATTATTTTAAAATAATTAAAAATATTTTCTATTTATTATTTTTAAAAATTAAAATACCATATAATTATGAGCTTTAGCACAGTTTGCCACGTCATCTAGTTTGTTAGTCACTTTAGTATTTTTTGTTTATGAAAACCGAAAAAATTGATGTCCGGTTGCTTTTATTAAATTTTAAAATTTTTTAGAGAGTATTTTGTTGTTAATATATCTTTTAGGTTTGGTTTGATTTATTTTTCAAAAGTAGTTTATAAAAATTAATTTGATAAAATAATTTTTAAAATTTAAAAATACTATAATAGACATTAATATAAGAATTAAATTTTGATATCAATTAATATATGCTTTTATTAAATTTTAAAATTTTTTAGAGAGTATTTTGTTGTTAATATATCTTTTTGTTTTGGTTTGATTTATTTTTCAAAAGTAGTTTATAAAAATTAATTTGATAAAATAATTTTTAAAATTTAAAAATACTATAATAGACATTAATATAAGAATTAAATTTTGATATCAATTAATATATAAGATTATATTATACTTTATAATTTTAATAAGTACAAGCCATCTTTAAAAAGTTTTACTTCAAGGACTTTCAAAAGCGTCCCCATCTTTTAAAAATTGCAAGTACAAGCAGATGATTTTTTTTTTTATTTATCAAACGCAAAATGAGAAACTTATCTTTTTAAAAAACACAACCACCTCATTAAAAAGTTTTACCAAATTAAGATTCAGTGTCCTTTTTAATTATTAACGCATAAATCTTTTGGATACTTATTTAGTAATTAACTCTAAATACAATAGGGTAATAATTACTAAAAAATATAAATGAAAGAATATTTATATTTTTACTGTAAATTATGCATTTTCTTTATAATAAAAATGATATAAATATACACATACGTATTTTCTTTACGATACGAGTCTCATGAAAGGAAAAAGAGAAAGTTTGGGGATCCAATTATATACGTAGCCAAGCAATCAATTTTAAAAAATCTTTTATTTTAAAATTTCAAAATCAAGGTTTACACTAAAAAAACATGGATCCTCCCATCTCTTCACCTCTCATATTTTCTCTCTCCACGTCTCTTCTTATTCTTTCTCTCTGTGGCTCTCCCTCCACGTCATCTCCTCCTCCGCGCATCACCCTCTGTGCCGCCTCTCTCTCCCTCCATGCTACAACTTCTTCTTTTCTTCTATGCCTCTCCCTCTATGTCTCTCCCTTCGCGTTTCTCCCTCCCTCCATATCTTTTCCTCCATGCCGCCTCTCCTTTTGTGCCACCTCTTTCCCCACGATTCCTTTTTCACCTTTTCCTCTATATCTCTCCCTTTTTTTCACACCACCCAGGGACGGATTCAGCGTATGAGAAGAGGGGCACTTGTCCCCACTAAATTTTAAAAAAAAAGTAATAATTCTATATAAATATATATT
>NC_029792.2:16088610-16099093 GCF_000816755.2 Arachis ipaensis
GAATAGTGATAATATAATTTTTAAAACTAATTAATTAGTTAATTACCATTTAAATCTTAATTTTTTAAATATATGTAAAATTATCAATATTTTTTCTTCACAAATTAGTTGAAATAAAAAAAAGTATTTATTGCCCCAAAAAACTTTTAAAATTCTGGAAGGCTTTTTCGCATTCTTCAGTCCATTCAAACCTCTTTTCTTTCCTTAATGTGGCATAAAAGGGGAGGGATCTTATGGCCGAACCGGCTAAGAACCTGGACAAAGCTGCCAGTCTTCCGTTGAGCTGTTGTACTTTTTTAATGCAGGTCAGACTTTTCATGTTGAGTATAGCCCGACATTTATCTGGGTTTGCCTCAATTCCTCTCTGTGTGAGCATGAAACCCAGGAATTTGTTAGCTTCTACCGCGAAGGTACATTTTGCAGGGTTAAGCCGCATTCCATGTTTTCTGATGGTGTCGAACACTTTTGCGAGGTCGGTCAACAAGAATTTTTCACTTTGTGTTTTTACCAGCATATCGTCGATGTAGACCTCCATCAATTTTCCGATGAGTTCTGCGAAGACTTTATTCATTAATCTTTGTTAGGTAGCTCATGCATTTTTTAGTCCGAATGGCATGACGATGTAGCAGTAATTTGCTCTGAGAGTTAAGAACGAGGTCTTTTCTTGGTCGGGTGGATACATCGGGATTTGGTTGTACCCGGAATAAGCATCCATGAAAGAGAGGTACTTGTATCTCGAAGATGCATCCACTAGTGCGTCTATACTTGGTAGTGGGTAGGGGTCTTTTGGGCAAGCTTTATTGAGGTCGGTGTATTCAGTGCACATCCGTCACTTTCCATTTGATTTTTTTCACCAAGACGATGTTGGCTAGCCATAGTGGGTATTTGACTTCTCTTATGAATCCTGCCTCTAGTAAGACTTGCACCTGCTCTCCCACAGCTTGGGACTTTTCTGGTCCAAACTTCCTACGCTTCTGCTGTACTGGCCGAGATCCTGGGTATACCGCCAGTTTGTGGCACATTAATCTGGGATCTATGCCTGGCATGTCTGCAGCCTTCCATGCAAAGAGGTCGGTGTTCTCCTTTAGGAACTGTATCAGAGACTCCTTCAAGTCTCTTTGTAGGGTTCCCCCAACATTTGTCGTTTTATCCTGAGCATCGCCGATTTGGACCTCTTCAATTTCGCCGTCAGGTTGCGGGCGGGATTCTTCACGAGCTCGAACTCTCCCGAGTTCAATGGTGTCGACTTCCTCTCCTTTGGGGTTGCCTTTAAGGTTCAGACTTTCATTGTAACAGCGTCGCGCAATTTTTTGGTCTCCTTTTATTGTGGCGATCCCTTCCGGAGTTGGGAACTTCATACATAGATGTGGAGTTGACACTACTGCTGCGAGTTGGTTCAATATTGTCCGACCTATTAGGGCATTGTAGGCTAAGCTCACGTCGACTACTATATAGTCTATGTTGAGTGTCCTTGATCGGGTTCTCTTTTCGAAGGTTGTATGTATCGAGATATATCCAAGTGGTTGGATTGGAGTATCTCCCAACCCGAATAAGCTATTTGGATATGCTTTGAGCTCTTTTTCTTGTAGGCTGACTTTGTCGAAGGCAGATTTGAATAAGATGTCCGCGGAGCTTCCTTGATCTACTAGTGTCCTGTGAAGATTAGCGTTGGCCAATATGATAGTAATGACCATGGGATCATCATGTCCCAGGATGACACCTATTGCATCTTCTTTAGTAAAGGTAATTGTGAGGAGGTCTGTTGACCTCTCCTTCCCCAACATGATATACTTCTTTAAGGTGTCTTTTGCGAGATGATTTAGAGATTCCTCCTCCTGCGAATCCTCCATTTATCATGTGGACATGTCTCTCGGGAGTGTGAGGTGGTCGTTCAGTTCGCCTGACCTCTTCATCCCTTCTTCTTTTTCTTGGTTCCTCCGTCTTGTTAGCTAAGTACCGATCTAGTCGACCTTCTCTTGCCAATTTCTCTATGTCATTCTTCAGGTCGAAGCATTCATTGGTGGGATGTCCGTAAATTCGATGGTGCTCACAGTACTCTATCCGATTTTCCCCTCCTTTTTTGCTTTTGATTGGGCGAGGTGGAGAGATCTTCTCAGTGTTGCATATTTCACGGTAAACATCTACAAGGGACACCCGAAGTGGAGTGTAGTTGTGGTATTTTCTTGGCTTCCTACTGGGTTGAGCTTCTTTTTTCTTGGACTCTTTTTCCTTGTCTCTAGATGGGTAGGAGAATCCATATTTTGAGGTCTCTCCTAGTTGCGAGATTTCCTCTATGTTAATGTACTTTTATGCTCGCTCTTGTACCTCGTTCAAGGACGTCGGTTGCTTTTTTGATATGGAGTGACTAAAGGGTCCTTCTCTTAGGCCATTGATGAGACCCATGGTAGCTGGTTCTGTTGGCAGACTTTGTATGTCCAGACACGCTTTATTGAATCTCTCATTTTCGTTCTCCTTGCTTGATCCCTAACAGGCTCGAAGCATGTTTGGCTTTGTCCTTCTGAATGGAGAATCTGGCAAGGAATTTTTTGGCTAAGTTGTCAAAACTTGTGATAGACCTGGGAGGCAAACTGTCGAACCACTTTATTGCTGTTTTTGTCAGGGTTGTCGGGAAGGCTTTGCATCGAACGGCATCCGAGGCGTCGGTAAGATACATTCTGCTCCTAAAATTGCTGAGATGATGGCTGGGATCCAAGGTCATGTCGGGAGCTTTAAAATCTTTTGGAACTTTAGCTTTCATGATCTATTTGCTGAAGGGATCTTGGTCCTTGTGGGAGTTATCCTCATGGTTAGAATGAGTAGTTCTGGTTTTGAGGTCGGCTTCGAGCTTTAGTAGCTTATCCTCTAGATCCCGTCGTCGCTTAGTTTCTCTGTGGAGGTCTCTTTCAGCTTCTCGCTGATGTTCAGCCTCTTGTTCGAGCTGTTTGAGGCGATCTTATTGTTCTCAGATGGCTTCCAAGATTTCTGTGTTTGTGTTGGAGGGTTGTTTATCCCCCTTGTTTTGGGGCACATCTTTTGATGTGCCATTCGTGTTTTTAAGCGGAGTTCTTTCTTCCAAACCAGAGTTGTGGTCATTGTCATGGTCATCCGCCATGGCGATGGGATGACTTCCAGGTTCCCCAGCAACGGCGCCAATGTTCCGAGGCTTACCTGAAACTGAAGGTCGATCTCGAATGAGATCTGCTGTAGTAGCCGGAGCTGTCGTGTTCGACTTGTTGGAACTGGTGGAGCTGGAGATGCTGCTGATCCTTCGTCACCGGAGGGTGGTGGTACCTGCAAGAGACTCCGATACTTAAGTTAGCATGGGCTTTAAGCAGGTTTTTAGTAGAATCAGAGTATGAGTTATACCTGGGTGCTCCAGTGTATTTATAGTAGTGTGGAGTGACCGTTCTAGATAAGATAAGTTAGTTATCTTATCTTTATCTTCAAGTGGGGCATCTTCATCTCCTAGGGGAGCCGCTCTTATCTTTCTAGGCTTCAACTGCCTTTAGATTGGGCTATGTTTATTTGGGCCTGTTCAGGCCTCTTATGTTGATTTGGCCGACCTCTTTTAAAGGAGAGGTCGGGGGTCCTGACCTGAAGAGGTCGGTTGCTTTGTCTTTGATCTCCCTAGGTCGGATAGCTCGACCTAGGGTATGAACAGTCGCTAAAATCGGTTGCTATATTAACCCTTAGCAACCGATTTAATGACCGTTATCTTAGCGACAGAATTAGCGACTAACTATTTTATCAACATATTTTTAATTTGGTTGCTAATTCGGTCGCTATATTATAAAATAGCAACCGATTTAGCGACCGAATGCTTTAAAATCAGTATTTTATAGTTGGTTGCTAAATCAGTTGCTATGTTAACACTTAGTGACCGACTTCTTAGCGATCGATTTAGCGACCAACCACCATAAAGCTTGTTTTTATATTGGTCGCAAAATCGGTCGCTAAATTAAAAATAGTGACCGATTTAGCCACCAACATACCCTAAAATCTTGTTTTTTGTTTTGGTTGCAAATTCGGTCGCTAAGTTAAAAAAATAGCGACCGACTACATTAGCTTTGTCATCGGTAGCAAAATCGGTCACTAATTTTTATTTTAGCGACCAATTTAGCAACCGAAAGTGGGTGGTTACTAAATCGGTCGCTAATTGAAATTTAGCGACCGATTTAGCAACCGATTTTTTTTAAATCCTAGAAAAGTTTGATTGGTCGTAAAATCGGTCGCTATTTTAAAACTTTCTTGTAGTGATAGCCACAATCTATTATAACATAATAATAATCCAACTCTGAACAAAAGGAACAAAGATGGAAACAATAAATTTAGTAAACATGCTCTCGGTAATAGGCATGATAAGTGATGACTTTCCAATGGATTACCTAGAAGGTCAGAACGCTTCATGAACAAGTGTTGGGGATGAGCCATTAAAGTGGAATATGTAGCTAGTAGGAGTTGCTCAAAGATTCTTGAGATACCTAGAAGAAGAAACTAAAAAGAGAGAAACTCAGAAGCTGAAAGGTTGGAATGAAGAAGATGACGTTAGCATAAGAAAATTGATGGAATACATCTAACATCCTACCACAAAGAACTTTACGCTTAAGTCGTAAAATAGGAGTGGTATGGTGTTACGACCTCTAAAAAAATATATACATAATATAATTGAAAAAATTCATAACTAAGAGCCTTGAAAGAAGGTTTAAACAAAAACCGCAAAAAAATAAAACGCATCGCACACGGAAAAATGCAACCGGATAAAACGTAAACTACACAATAAAAAATGGAGGATCAAAATATAGAATAGCAAGCTCCTAACTCAGCCCACGAAGTAAAGACTGACCGAAAAACAAGTGTGTATATACATACATATAGTCATAACCCAAAGGAATCCCAAAATAAAAAATAAATAACATGTTTCTCCATCGTCGACCTCTAAGAGGAATATAGCTAGCTATATATATACATATAGGAGAATTCTAGAACATAAATACATCATATGATATCAAAATATAAAATCCCAAAATAGAATTCGCTTGCCAGAGATCTCAGACGCTCACCGAGGTACATCCCGACCTGCATCTGAAAACAACAACATATATATGGTATGAGAACCGGATGTTCTCAACATGGTAAAGGTGCCCACATATATAAAATATAAAGTCCCGGAAAAGCCAGAGGCATTCTTAGAACTCCAACACTCAGATTTAAAACTTAAAGCTATACTTTTCAACCATAATTAAGGTAGATCAGCTAAGGGTCTTAAAATTCTAACTCTAACTTAACTTGATCCTTTTAGCTTCTCACCTTCCTCCATTCCTCCAAAACTCCAAAGCACAAACAAGCAATGCAGACAAAGTAAACGCAAGTAGAATACAATTACAGCAGGTAACAAATTTAGCAAGTAAGCATAATAATCACATAGGCAAGCTCAATTAATGCACAATCAAACAAAGAACACATATGCATATGATATATGTCTATCCTACTGGCCGTGAACTCACGTGCCGGTTATGTCGCCAAAACCCGACACATCCAGCAACGAACCTGGATATCGTCTCTCTGACATGATTCCACACTCTTGGGATATAGTGCCCGTCACACTCTTGGGATATAGTGCCCGCCACACTCATGGGATATAGTGTCCGTCATATTTCCTGGGATAAAGTGTTCCCACACTCTTGGGATATAGCGTCCACCACGCTCTCGGGATATAGTGCATGTCACACTCATGAATATAGTTCTCGACACACTTTCTAGGGTAAGGTGTTCCCACACTCTTGGGATATAGTATCCATCACACTCTCGGGATATAGTGCCTGACACACTCATGTGATATAGTACCTGACACACCTTACAACAGAGAGAAAACTTAAACATACCCATCATCAACAATCTCAATCAGGCCTCAATTATCATATTCATTCATAATCATTCATATTCATTCATTCAATATCATTATGGCCAAAATTCATTAATTATATAACACTTTCGCACTTCTCATTCATAATTCACCATATCTCAAGCTTCCTTCACTTTCAAGTTACCTCCCCTTTCTAATTCAACTCCCTTTCACTATCATTGCAACTCAATTCTAGGGTCTTAGAGAGTACAAATAGAGGTTTAAAGGTTCAAAATCTTTTTTAAATTGCAAAACTCAATTTGCTGAAAAACAGGGCTCCGCGTACGCAAACCATGTCCCGCGTACGCGGAAGTGCTATTTATCCAATTGCAACTTGCGTTCGTGCCCCCTGTCCGTGTACGCAAGTACCCTGGATAGAGGAGAATGGCCACGTAAGCAGCCTTAAGTCCGCGTATGCTCCCCTTTCATTATCCTTAAAAAGCTGTTAATAATGCAGATTTCACGTTTTACACCTCTAACTTCCGATGCACATAACTCCTCTGTTAAAAATCGGTTTTCATCCATTCTTTTGAACAACGTAAACTTCACGGGCTCTTTTTCATATAAAACAAGTTTGAGAGAAATCGAAGGTCCGGAAGCCAAGTTATGCCTTGCCGAAGTTCGGCTAAAAACCAAGTTTTGCACAAAATCACAAACCTCTATTTTCACAAATTTCCATTTTAAAACCAAAGTGTTTTCAAGCTCTAACTCAAACCAACCATATCTCACAACATACCTAATCATTTCTCATTTATTTCATGACCTATCAATACACAAATTTGTCAAGTTCAACCCCAACAATTCATAATCCATACAACCTCATCATCACTTACTATCATTATCATTTATCACATTCATTATTCATCATCAATACCCATTTCTCATTAATACCTCCACACATTTTCAA
Source organism: Arachis ipaensis (assembly GCF_000816755.2). Lineage (NCBI taxonomy): Eukaryota > Viridiplantae > Streptophyta > Magnoliopsida > Fabales > Fabaceae > Arachis > Arachis ipaensis. The sequence continues at coordinate 16,095,420 of NC_029792.2, forward strand.
CCTAACCATACATAATCATTATTCATTTCAAAACTCATCACTATAATTCAATATCATCATCAATTATCAATTATTCTCATCATTATTATTCACAATCATCAATAATCAATCATCATACATTTCAACCACCTACTCAATAATTCCCAACAAGAAGTCACTAAACCTCAACTTTCTATATTATACAACTTGTCATATGGTTATCTAGCCTAAGTTTTCACAAGACATTATATATTACATACGAGAAACCAAAACCATACCAAGGTCGAATCCTCTTAAAACCCAAAGACACCTCGAGGTCACCGTTCCTCAAGAGTCCACAACTCCAAAGTCTCTTCGAACCAAATTTTAGCCACCAAGGTTCCACAATCAAGCTCCCAACATCATCAAGGTACTCTGATCCAAAACTATATTATTTAATCTAAATCCACAACATATTCATTATGATTAACACCCAAGCTAACTAATTCACAAATCAACAAGGGGCTTGAGTTTTTTACCTTATTCATGCATTAATTGAGCAAGACCTAGTAATTTCTTCAAGTTAATTTAACCCTAATCATCAAAATAAGCCAAAAATTTCAACACCCAAATCATTGGATTTCGAAACTGGGAGAAGAGAGGCTGAGGATGGAAATGTAGTTATCTTACCAAAATGAGTACTGAATTAAGAACCATGGGTTTTGAGTTCTTCCTCCTCCCCCTTTGTGATTCCAGCGTGTTTCATAATGAGAGAGAAAAGAAAGAGCTGAAGCTCTTTTGTTTTATTGAGTTGGGTTGGGCCTTGGGTCCGTTTTGGGCCCGTTCGATCAGTTTGGCTCGTTTGGCCCAATTTTGGATCAAATTCTTTAAAATTAGTGTAAAAATTCATATTTTAATTATTTTTCTATTCTAAACTATAAAATTTAATTTTTTAATTTTTTTAAATAATAATTTATTTATTGGATACTTATTTATTAATTTTGCGGATTTTGCAACACATGTGGAAGAGGCACTGATTTCACCAAAATAAATGCTTTTTTTGTTTTCCAAAATAAAAACAAGAACACGATAGAAGAGTAGAAAACTAAAATTGCAGATAAGAAAGAAAGAGAAGAAGAAGAAGAAGAAGAAGAAGAAGAAGAAGAAGAAGAAGAAGAAGAAGAAGAAGAAGAAGAAGAAGAAGAAGAAGAAGAAGAAGAAGAAGAAGAAGAAGAAACTCACAGAGCGACGAGAACGAGCTTGAAGTTCAAAGAAGAACGAGCTGCAGAGTAATGGTGTTCAATCTGAGAAGCGAGAAACGAGTTCTGCTCTGCATGGCGGCACTGGGAGGAGAAGAGTAGAAGACAACATAGTTGTAAGAATCGAACCGGTGATCAAATTGGTCAGGTTACTGGTTTACTGATTTACTGATTCAACCGCTAAATCACTGGTTGAACCGATAAAAACTGGTTCCACATAAATAAAAAATATAAAATAGTCAAAAACTTAAAAAATTCAAAATACATATCTTCACCAACATTTTAAAAATAACCAAGTCTCAAATTCTAAAGATAACTAATACAAAGTTAGATATGAAATTAGTTAGTCCTACTACAATACTATCTTAATTAGACACAATAAGGATAACAATCCATGAACTGTATCCAAGGAAGTCGGGGTATTGTTCTTCATCTGACAAATGTGGAGCTATATCCTGATTGATTTCATTTTGATTTATATTTTCCGCAGAAGTATTAGCTCCATCATCATCCCGATCATCTCCCAAATCTAATTGATCTAGCATTATAGATAATGCTTCACAAATCAAGATAAAAAATAATATAAAACATCTTATAAAGCATACCAAAATCATAGTTGAGCATAATTCATAAATAAATAAAAGAAAACATACCTAAATCATCCAAAGATGATTGAAGAGACATATTTGCAAGATCATTTCGTAAAGCATCAACTTCTTTAGGAGTTAAAAATGGTAGTAAATCTTCCAATATCCATTCCGAATGATCCTCAAATACATCAAGACAAATTGGATCATAAACTTGCTTTCTCATTTGGTTCCTATATTATTAATATACTTCATTACTCAACAAAAACAACTATAAACACTAATAATCAGAAAAAAGACATAAAAAATTCAACAAATTCAAAAAATTCAACAAACAGATTCATACGCAATAAATTCAAGAAATTAACCTAAACAGATTCATACTAAAAATTCAACAAACTCAAAAAATCCAAGAAATTCAACAAACATATTCATACTCAACAAATTCAGAAATTCAAGAAATTAACCTAAATAGATTCATACTAAAAATTCAACGAATTCAACAAATTCAAAAAATTCAACAAATAGATTCATACTCAACAAATTCAAGAAATTAAAAGAGACCACAAGTGATTTGGGACTGTGGATAAGAGCAGAAACCTTTGGATCTTTATTAGAAGACTATGAAGGCAGTGCTACTAATGGGAAAGCCAAACCACAACCAAACAGAAGAAGAGCATGTATACTAGAATGGTTGGTTAAATTATCAATGAAGGATACTCATACTCCCATCCCTTCTCAAGAGTTATGCTCAAATTTAAACTATTTCAACTGCATTAGAAGAAGATAAATCGATTAGGGATATGAGAAGACCACCAACCTATCTAAGAGAGCAGAGGATGCAGACGACGGAGAGGATGCGACGACGGCGACGACAAAGCGGAGTAAGGAGCCGCAGAGCAAGGAAAAGCGACAAAGAGGACGAAGATGTCGCGGTGCAGGTGACGTTGTCGGAGACGCACCGTATTCGACGAGACGAAGAAGACGACACGGCCGGCGGTGTCGCGATGAGGTGAGGTGAGGTGATGTTGAGACTTGAGACTATGGTGTAATGACCGATGAGGTGAAGTGCGATGAGGGTTACTAGGTGCTGCCGTTTAGGGGACAAGGGTTAGGGGGAATGGGGATGGGGGTATTGGGTATTCGAGTGTTTTTTCTCTTTTTTTTTTCTTTCTGAAAACCCAAAACAACGTTGTTTTGGTAAATAAAAAAAAAGCTTCGAACCGGTCAGGTTATAAAAAACTGTCAGTTCTCCGATTTTCATCAAAATCGGACGATTCTACCCGGTTCTCTCCGATACTGTTCTTTATCCGGTCATATTACTCAACCAGACTGGCCAGGTGATCGCTTCATCGATTTTTCGATCAAACCGGTTGATTCGGTCCAATTCTTACAACTATGGAAGATAGAGACATGTTTGGGACTTTTAGGGCCAGTCCTATTTCAATTATTTTTTTTTTGGCTTGATTAGGGCCAGAGCCTTGTAAGATGTATTTTTTGTAATTTTAGAATTGTGGGCTAAAATTAAATTGAAGGGTTTAGGGGTAGCTTTAAGATTTTGGGTTTAATTGACACCACTACTTTTAATATTCAAATCATTAAAGATGACAAAATTATCATTGTGTCTCTTATCTCTGAAATAACAAAAATACCTTTCTAAACTAGTATCACTCTATTTTTGCGAGCATGATTGGAAGACTTTAGTTGTTAACTCAGATTCAATTTTTTATTCTTATTTTGATTTATTATATATATTTTTAATTTAATATATAATTTTTTAATTTTTTCAACTAAACTTTGTTAAATTTTTGTTGGAAATTATATGGTTTTAATAAAATATTGCAACGAGCAATCTTGCAACATTAACTCG
>NC_029792.2:16099154-16125106 GCF_000816755.2 Arachis ipaensis
TTTTATATACAATAAATATAAATTTTATATTTATATTTTTTAAAATTTATACACATAAATTAATAAAATTTATTCATTAAAGATAATTTATTATTTATACTGATTAAATAATAATTAAAATTACTAAAAATTGTTAACTTCACAAATTTCTCTACTTTTATAATAGATTGCTCACGGATTTGTGATTGTTCTTGCATTGTATGTCCTTAAATGGAAAACTCTTGGGTGTAAAGATGAAATTAGGCAGCTATACCTAACATCACACAACCAACTCTTATAACAAATCCAATTTATTACAACAGTCCCAACATATATCCTCTTATGATTCACAGATCCAACACACTCTGTCCCAACATCATGATGATGATCATCCCTGTCCTTGGATTATTCTCAATCCTAAAGCACGACCCCCATCTTACAATCCCCACCACCATCAACCCCTGCAACCTCAATCTCCCCCCCACAATAAGTCTACAACCCCCATCCTTATTAGTGATGCTTCGTTTTCGAATTTGGATTCGACCGTGACATTGTCACTGGGAAGAAAATGATCTGACTCCTTCGCCTGACAACTTGAGTTATACATGCACGAAGGAATCGGAGTAAGAATATTAGATGTATGTATCATGTTTTTTAAGCTTTCTTTTTAATATTTAAAATGAAAATTAAAAAGAGAACATGAAAACACCTTCTTCTTATTATTATTATTATTATTATTATTATTATTATTATTATTATTATTATTATTATTAGATGTTTATTTCAATACGATAATAAATTTGTGGTAAAAATTTATATTATTGTTTTCATGTGAAAATATTTTTGATATACATTTAAAATTGTTCAAATTCATTCTTATATTTTTCTTAACATAAATAATTTTTTAATATCTCTAAAATAATAAGATAACACACAAACTATTTTTAGTACATATTTAAAATTCATTTAAACTTACGTTTATATTTTTCTTAGCATAAATAATTTTTTAAACATCTAAAATTACAATATTGCTCACTAAATAATTTTAACACATCCCAAAACTCAATAAAAAATAATTGCGTTCATTATTATTGTTAAATAATTATATACCAGACTTAGAATAAAAAAATTAATTTTAATAGTGTTATTTTAATTTTAATTTAGTTCTTAGAGTTTAATTTTAGTTTGTTATTTTATTTTATTAGATTTAAATTTAAATTTGAATATTCTAATTTTTGGAAAATAGAGAAATTAATTATATTATTTCTAAATTTTGGATTTGGACATTTTATTGAAAATAAAGTGTAAAATTGATGAGAACATAGTATTTTTATACACTATTATTGTTGAATTAGAATTTATTTCTAATTACTACATTATACCTATTTTTATGTGAAATTACTAAAATGCCCTTAACCCTAATTTACACAACACAACACTCTTACCCTTCTTCCTCACTCTCAGCCGTCACACCCTATCCCTCTCTTCCTTGCTCAGCGGCACAAGTCAAACACAGTTTTCTTTTCCATGAATAGAAGAACAGACGCAGAGAAAGAAAGGGGGAAGCAGGGAAGGGAGATCCGGAGGGAGGAAGGCCGTTGCCACCACGCCTCGGCGCCGCGCCACTGCGCCCTGCCGACGAATCCATGCTGCTGGTGCCACCAACGCTGACGATGAGGGATGGCTTGCGGGTGAGGGGGTCGCGGGCTTGTGGCCGACATCCTTGTCGCCGAGAAAAAAGGAAACCATCGGCGCCGTTCAAGGTAGAAGAGTGCCGCGAGAAAGCTACCACCATCGCCTGAGGAGAACCCGACGAGAGAGAGAGACAGATCGCAGAGAAGAACGCGACCCAGGAGCCTCTGTGTCACGCCGTCAATCTGCCGCCGTGCTGATGGACTGTCGCCGCCACCAAGGGTCCGTCGCCGTGGGCTGTTTTCGCCCTCAGCGTTGCCATTGAAGGGAGCTCACCGCCACCATCGCGTCACCTGTGTAGTCGCCAGCTCGTCCACAGGTCGCTGTGAAGTGCAGTCCGTTGCTGCGACACTGCTGCTATCGTGGCTATCGCAGTGTTCACCGCGTCCCTGGTCTGCCGGCGCCACTGCTGAGGGTCTTCGCCGATCTACGCGCCGCCGCTGTGCTCCTTGTTGCCATTGCTGTCAGAAGGTACCGCCAAAGCTTCTGGCCGCTTCTGCCGCCGAGAAACGCCATTACCGTTGCTGGAAAAGTATGCCAGTAAGGGGTTTAGTTGAGATTTCTGTTCTTTTAAAATTCTGGGAAGATTGTTGATACTGCGTGGTTGTACAGCTGCTATTATCAGAGATTCGAGCTGCCGCCATCGCTCGGAATTTAATGGAGCCGCTGCCGAGTCAATTTGGAGTTGTGGCTGCTTCGTTTTGTTATTTCAGTGAGTATTTCGATTTTCGAAAAGCCCTGCGTTAGTGCTCTGTTCTGTGTAAAAAAGTATTTGCGATGTTAATGGTTTTAGGAGTTAGAATCCGGTTTGCTTATGCCGCTTGTTGCTGTTTCTGCTTTCGAGAGAGCAAGCCGAGTCGGGTTCTGATTGCCGGTGATTTCGGGCAGAGCAAAAAGAGTTCAGTTGACACGCTTGGGTTAAGTTTTGCTTGCCGAGGTAGGGGCGCTTTACGAAAACTATAGTTTATTATTGGAATTATTACATATGGATACTGATGTGAGATATGGTGTATTTAGTGATTGTATCTGCCTTATGTATTATTTGATTGACTCGAATGATTATGAATGTTTGTTTGGCTGAATTATTGTGCGGCTTTGTGAAATGTAATGTTTTGGAGTTGATTCTTTAAAGGTTTGAAATATGAGTTTAATCCGTTGAGGATTGGTTTGAATTGAGTCAATTATTTTGATGATGTGAAAGATAGAATACTCTTGAAATTCAGCCTGGGTTGCTTTAATTGATTTGCTTTTGATAAATGACTTATCACTGAACTGATTCTTTAAAGCTTTGGAAATGAGTTGATTCAGTTGATATTGGTGTGATTTTGAAACGGTTTTCTTGAGATATGCCAATGAGGCGACTGTTGGATTTAACTTGATTTTGAATTGATTTTGGATTCTGGACTGTTGAAAAGGATTGTGGAACGGTTTAGTGGGGACCCGAACCGGGTGGCAAAGTCCAAGTTTTAGGGGAGGTACTGCCGAAATTTCTATAAAATCCGAGTCTTTATTGAATGTTGTCTGGAAAAATGATGAGTTAAAGACTTCTACTATTTTACTGCTTATGAGCCTGAGATAATTTGAGAAATGAGATCTTTAAAGCCAAGGCTGAAAAGAGTTGAAACTTGATTTCAAAGTAAAATGAATTGAGAAAATGATTTATGGCTTAAATGCCGATTTCATGAATTTGATGATTTTGAATGTGGAAGTGATGTTTTGTTGAGAGCCGGAATGGCTGTGTATGTTTATACATATTGATTGGTTCTGGATTGAACCGTGAGCCGGAATAGCTGTGTATGATATGAATATTGGCTGGTTCTGGAATGAACCGTGAGCCGGATGGCTGAGATGGATGTTGATCCATGGATGAGATTGATTGCATGTTTATGCTAAATCATTGATAAATGTGAATGTTGCACTTCCACTATCTGAGATACGAGTTTTCCTGGGTAGTAGCAGTGGCTAGCCACCACGTGCTCCGGGTCGAGACTTGATACTCTGTTGACCCTATGTCGTAAGTGTGGCCGGGCACTGTGAAAGGCCCGGATGAGCTCGCCCCCGTAAATATTCACCAGTGAGGGTGATGGATATGGATCATGATTATGATCAAGTTTATGATGAGTATAACTCGAGTTGGGGATGCACGACAGAGGGACAGTCCAATGGTTAGCTACCAGGACTTGTCGGGTTGGCTCTATAACCGACAGATGATATCATCAGCCACTAGGGACAGGCATGCATCATATGCATTTGTGTGACATTGGTTGGGTGTGCATATTATACTTGGTTTGCCTATGTGATTAATTGCTAACTGTTCTACTTGTAATAACTGTTTGTTTGTGCTTGAACTTCCTATCTGTGTTTGCATCTGGGATTCTGTTGGATTGTGGTGATTGGTTGTTGGTTGGATTGTTTGGACCTAGGGCCGTGGTTGGAAAGAGATGGACTGAAGGTTGATTTCGGTTTTGTGTTTCTGATTTTGAATAAAATTATGAAAGGCTATTTTGGTTCCGCATAGATAAACCATTTTGAAAGACTTTTGAGTTTTTGAGAATTGAACGGTTCTTCTTTCAAAAAAGATTTCTGACTTTACTTTTATTGTAAACCGTTGTTTTTGAAAAGAGGTATAAGACGGTTATTAATCACTGGTACGGTTTATCTTCACGTATCCTATTACAGTAATTCCTAAAAACCCTCTACTGAGAACCCTTTCGAGGATGATGTTCTCACCCCCCCCTACATTTTTTCCCTTTCAGGATATGGGCGCAGAAGTTACGAAGAGTTTATTTAGTTGTGGTTGAAATGCTCTGTATTGCTTTAGACTATTATTTGTACCCTCGCCTTTATCTTGAGATATTCTGTAAGAGGGATAGGAATTGTATTGTCTAATGCTTGTAAAATTAATTATATATATATGTGTATATATATATGGATGTACTCTTTATGAGCTTTTGTAAGTTGAATGGTATTTATGGATGTACGTTATCGAATGAAAGTATCTTTGGGAGCGGTATTGCGGTTTAAAGTTTTAAACAGGCTCATATTTTAGTATTAAATAGTATAAGTGTCGTCGTAATATCCGAGCTATCAGAGTTGCGCAGCCGGAAGCGTGAGCTTTGGTAGTCAAGGTGTTACAAATTATGATTGATACCTAGTTGCATTATTTGTATTTGTATTTGTCTAAATTTTATCACACCAATACATACAAATTTATTATCATACTGAACCAAACATATTAATAGTTTTTAAGTTAAGAATACCAAAAGGTTTATCGAGTAATTGCAAATAAATTGTGTTTGTCTGGACTAATTGAATTTGATGAATAAATATTGACTGTGAGAATGATTGAATTTGATGAACGTATCTGAATTCTTGATTGTTTGAATTGTGGCTGAAAATACGTTACGTTTATGCTTTGATTAAATGACATATGAATTAAGGAGTTATGAAAGTGAGGGAGGTTATGTCCGGGTTCTTGTAACCATAAATGAAAAGGTGGTTTTGGTTAATGTTAAATGTAAAAAGAATATGATCGGGAGGTTTTGTAAAGTTTGAATGAACGTGCGGCTTGTTCCTTTGGTCTTAATAGCAAAAGGTTTGAAAGAGAGCTGAATTTTATTGAAACAAGAGGCTTAACTTTAAAGAAAACGATTTGATTATTGAAAATTGTTTGATATTTGAAAATGGACTGATTATTGAAAAGAGTTTGATATTCAAAATGATTGAGAGATTGTTTGGTTGGGACCCTGGAAGGGTGGCATAGTCTGAATTTTAGAGGATATGCTGCCGAAATTTTATAATCTTTGAAACTTTGTTTGAAATGTTATTTTAAAAGATTTGGTTTTGAAAAATTAGATTATTTGAGATTTATTTAGTTAAGAAAAAATTTATTCTATTTGAATTCAATTTATCAAGAAAAGAATAATGTTTTAAATCCAATTTTTTGAGAAGAGATTTCGTTTAAATTATGATATGAGTTTGGTTTCATAAGAAAGAGAAGAATGAGAATGAAAAGTAAAGGAAAGAGAGATAATTAAAAGAATCTCTGCTACAGGAGAGCAGAGAACAAAGATAAAGGAAAACTTTAAGGACTGTTTGCCACAGGAGAGCAGATGTGACATTGTTTGGGTCTTAGTGCCAAATGTAAAGTGGGGACGCCCATACACTGAGAACTGTTTTTTAGATGTACGCTTATTGATTTGGAAAGGCACACTATATGCGGTCTAGCCATATGACTTATAAGCACACTGTATGCATCTGGAAAGCCATATCTAGAACTTGTCCCCGGGTAATGTCGGGAGCGGGTAGGCAACCGACACATGAGTTCATGGCCTGCATTAGAGACAGACATGCATCATGATATTTGCACATTTGCATTTAGTTGTGCTTGCTTGTTATATTTTTCTATGATTCTGTATGTGTTGTATTCACAACTAGAAAATGGATTAATACAGACAGATTTACAGACAGATTTAGTCTTTATTACAGACGGATTTTTGGTTACCGACGAATTTTGTCCCTCTGTAAAAGCCTCGTCGGAAATTATTTACCGACGGATTTTTACCAGTTACCGATGGATTTTCCCTCTGTAAATTCTCCATTCATTTCCCGAAGACGACGAACTTTTCGACGGATTTTCCGTCTGTAATTACAGACGGATTTTCAGACGGATTTTTCGTCTGTAATTACAGACGAATTTTCCGACAGATTTTTCGTCTGTAATTTAAACTTTGGAAAATTATCTCACACTCTGATTACAGACAGAAAATCCATCTGTAAATCCGTCAGTGAGAAAAAATATAATTTTATTAAAAAAAATTTCATTACAAAATAAACTTGTTTTCATACAAAATAAATATAAATTTAATACAAATTTTGTTCTAATTTATATTTGAATATTTATATTATTTCAAAAAATAAACAAATTCATCTTATTATTAAATTAAAAAAAAAGTACTATAAACAAACAAGTCAATATAATTCAAAACACAAACAAAGTATATTGATACATCAACTATAATAATAAGTAACAACCATACATCAACAAAGTGTATTGATACATCAACTATAATTCAAAACAAATACTATTGAAAAAAAGAAAACCTGTAAAATCTGTACTGTAGCATACACTAAAGGTGTATAAAACAATCTGCTCTTGTAGCTAACCACTATCAGAATTGCCTAAATATAAACATAAACCTAGTCTAAAATTAGGGCCAAACCGAGTTAAAGTTGTCCAATTCTTCTAAAGATCCATTCAATGTTTTCTCTTTCTCCTGGCGACGTGGGAACAACGAAGGATCCACATCCTCTTCTGCCCAACTGTGGCACAGAATGAGAAAACTATAATGTTAATACAGCTCAATTTTAACATGAATTGATTTCAAAACTTACCATCGGCTCAAATTCAGGGCTAGACAAGTTGACAGTGAGGTTTCTCATTAACAACAAAACATGCAGAACCACAATAATACAAGCAAGTCAATTCCCACTGAACCAGAAATTGAAAATTAATTTATCATTTCAACTGAAAAGAAATTCACTTACATGCAAAAACAAGGGAAGGTAAGGAAGATGAATTGGAGAAAATTTACGAATGAGTCCACATGGATATAATCAAGTAGTCCTCCCAAATCTTGCTTTGACAAACTCAATCATTAAAAAATGTTATTCAAGAGCAAAAGTTAAATTAAAGAACAGATATATCATTTTATGCTACTAGGGACCACATAAGGATTAACTTCTTCGTCATTATCCTCATCACATATCCATTATAAATTTACTATAAATCCTAGAAGTTTTACTTTATTCGATAATAGTTGTTAATGATATTTTCGAAGTGCATCTATCTTTATCATATGATGCCACTAAGTTTCACATCTGAAGTTACTTGTGACAGAGCAGAGTTGTCAGCATGTCATTTAACAAAATGAATAAAAGATTCAATCAACTCACAATTTCAAAATTTATAGGATCTATTTTCTTCAGCTTCTCAACATGGTTATTTGTATCAGGATCCATTATATGAATTAGATGAGAAAATAGTTACAAACAAATGAATTAAATATTTTAGAAAGGGACAGTTTTTTGTACCTTCCAGCAAAGACAATAATCCTTTGCTGCTGCTTCTTATTTTGCCTTTTTGTATATCTAATAACTAACTCGTAGATATGCCTTTTTGTCCATCACTATGGATCTCTTGTTAACAAAATTGAGCTAAAAGGCTTACACACAATGCATCAAGAATCAAAATCAAGTAGGAACATAAAGAGAACCACCTGAGGGACATTATAGGTTGTGCTTGTCTTTTAGGAGCCAAAAAGAAAATAATATATATATGCAAAATAAATGAATATAGATAATAATTAAAAAAGAATAAAAGGATGCTGAAGATCAGAAGATAGAGATATGAATATACATACAGGAGTGTAGAGTCTCTAATGGATCCATTGAGATGAGCATGCAACTCCACCTTTGGCATTGACACCCACTACTCCATGTTCTTGTTTGTTAATTAGTGAATCTCACGGCAAGAACAAGAATGTAGAGAATAAGTGAAAGTGCAGAAACAGATGGAGTAATATGTATATTGAAACAGGGGGCTAACACTATATATATTTAGAAAAGCATCAGTACTTTAGAACAAAGATTGACAACTATTATACCTCTATTGGAATTGTAAACACACATGTTGATTTAGATAAATCATTCTTTTCGAAAAATTTCTCTGTACAAAGAAGCCAATTCTTGAAGCTACATTCTTTAGCCTGCATGAATAAGCAAATAATATTTTGAAGTTTTGGCTAAACATTAATGAATGCTAAAAATGAGATAAGTTTTGGCTAATTTTTAATATAAAAAAAGTCAAAACAAACCGGATATTCCAACTGCTTAAGGAGCAATGTAGCTTCAGCTCTCTTTTGTATTGATTCAGAATTTGAAAATAGCTTCCCCTGGTTAGAGGGGGGAAGTTATCCTTTCCAGTAAAACAGTAGAGATTTTAAGTTAACTATAATCTATATACTTTTAAGTCTTAGCCATGTTTGGAAGGATAGCTAATGTCAGCTAATCCTATTGAATATTATTGGTCAGTAAAATAGTAGTTGGTCACTAAATAAGACAGCATATAGCAATTCAACAAGGGCATTATATATGCCAATGTATAAGCTGATAAGGGAGGCAGAGAAACACAAATTAACACTTAAATAAAGCAAATTATAGAGGTATAGAAGATCAAACTAAGTCACAAGAGTAACAAAATAGATAAATGCATCTAAGATGGCCCCAGGCTTGTTTTGCTTGATTGGCCCAAGTCCAAAGGCTTGACAAAGGTGAAGGAACAAAACCTGCAAGTTTTTTACTATTGTAGCCATTGCTTCCTCAGAGGCTAGCTTGCAATCCCGGAAAGATGAATCTCCATATGCCTAAGACAGAGAAGAACAAACTAAGATATTTCATCTATGACTTTGATTTATATGTTTGCGAAAGTAATCAAGGAATAGAATTACAAGCTATATCATCCAAACTAACCATTAAAATTGGAATTGCTCCAGTGTAAAACCTAAATGCATCTGCATAAGCTTCCGATTTGATGCACTTGTTAAGTCTATCAGGAAAATCATATATGAACTATTCTTCAACAAGGATGAAAAATATGTGAGCCATATTTCTAGAACATATAATCATGCAATATTAGAAGTACAAAAAGTTGTATCACCAAACTAAAATACATGGAAACATAAGTATTGCAATGAAGAACAATGTGAAACCAGACAAGGACACATGTAATAGCTCTAATACCTGAACTTTACGGAGAAGATTGCAAGTAGGATGCAGCTTCTCTATGTGCTCCCTTTTGTCAAAAAGAGAAGTGTTAACGCTGTCACTCCTTGACTGCACAGACATTATCTGCAACAACCAGGGAAAACACACATTCCTATCAAACTCAATTCGAATCAGATTGAGTAAACTATAGCTACAACTACCTTCTCAAGAAGCTGCTCCATGTTTGTCTCCATCCCGGAAATGTTACTTTTCATCCTGCGTGACGAGAAATGTCATCAACTCCTACCTAAAGAGCCACACATATGTTTTCAGTTTTCACACTAAAACTAAGTACCTCTTTATAGTATCAGTAGCACTGATGAACTTGTTATAGTTCTTGTAAACCAGCATTTACAAGTCAGTGTCAAGATTCTTGATTTCAGCAGCCAGCTCAACGTGGCGCAGAAGCAGCCCTTCCAAATTGGACTTGTGAACCTTCACAAAATTTCCCAATTTAACGATTCCAAATCAAAACCGAACAAACAGAAAACAATCGCAACAAAATGCGAAGAGACTTGGAGGGAGGTTACCATGAGGTTCATGTAGTGATCGGGAGCGAAGGAGTTGGAGTTGATATCGTCGGGTGAGGCGTGCTTGGCGGAGTCGGTGCCGGTGGACATGGCAGACTCTGGAGAGTAGAAACTCTGAAAGTTAAAAACTATAGAAAGCAATGGCCTACCATGAATTTTAGGTCAAAAAAGCTTCGATTGCAGAAAATAATTCATCAAAATCAGAGTAAACCCACAGATACAAATAAAGCACAAAAGCAGAGTATGATAAACCTAAAACTGGCACAGAAAAATTGAGCCCTAAGATTTATCACGAAGAATAGAATCACAAAATCAGCATATATATATATATATACCTGAAAATTGAGATGGTTACAAGAAGAACTGAGAGAGCGAGTTGAGATTAGATAGAAGAGGCGCCAGAGGGAGCATATGCGATGAAAGCGGCGGCAGAGAGAGCTCTACGACCATGGGAGTAGATGTGATGACAGCGGCGGCGGAGGGATCTCGTGCGACGCAAGGAATGACAGAGAGAGACTGTGCGACGCAACGGCTCGGCAGCGGCGGAAGAAGCAGAAGTAGCAGCCACAGAGGGAAGAACTAGCTCATGCTATGGGGAGAAGAAGATCTGAAGCTGCTCGTGTTTCATTTGGAAGAAGCTCCTCTTTCGTTTAGGTTTAATTCAATATTTTCGACAGAAAATTTTAAATCCGTCTGTAATAATTTATTAAAATGTACCGTTTCGTTTACTTAATTACAGACGGATTTTCCGTCTGTAACCATTTCTCACTGAAAAAAAATAAATTTTTCGACGGAATTATCGACGGATTCTCTTTTCCGTCTGTAATTTATGCTAATTCATTTTTTTGGTTTTCCGACAAAAAATCTCTCTGAAATTCCGTCTGTATTTCCGTGGGATAAAATCTGTCGGAAATATCCGTCTGTAATAACTAGTTTTCTAGTAGTGTATTCGTTTCTCTTTGTGCGCTATAGTTATTATGTTTGTTGTGGGTTTCGGTTGTTACTGCTAACTGGAATTTTCTTAAATGACTTAACTTACTAAGAACTAACCAAAGTCTTTAAAGTGAGTTTTAAAGAGTTCTAAAGGTCATTATTTAAAGTTAAAAAGCGATTATTTGCAACTTATTTCTTTACTCTCACGGCATTCTCTGTCCCCACCCTTTCAGTGGCATAGGTTTGAAGACTTAGTATGAAGTTGCGGACGATTAGCAGGTTTACCTATGATTCCTGTCATTTTTATAGAGTTCTTTCGCCCTTGTTGCTTTAGTTTCTAGTTTGTCCAAAGGGATAGGTATTGTATTCAAGTTTTATATTAAATTTATTTGTATAGAACTTATTATTAATAGTATTTATGTGATTATTATTATTATTTAAAGATCTTTGATATGTAGTTTTAATTAATAGAAACAAAATTTTGTGGAATTTTCTTAAAAACTGAAACGCGATACCAACGTAAAGGCTCAATATTAAATAGATAATAAAGAAAAATGGGTTAGTAACGCTTTACTTTTGGTACGATCATGACGTGCTAAAAGTTAGAGTGTTACACATATCTATCATTATTAATACTTTATCATTTAAAATTTTTAAATTTGAATCCTCTAAATTTTATTTTTAAATTAAAAAGATAAAAAAAATAAAAAAATTATTAAAAAATAAAATATCACACTTTATTACTTTTTCAAATAAAAAAAAATTTAGAGAATGTAAATTCCGATCACAAACACCAATATTTTGTTGCCCACTATGAAGGGTGTTAGACCCTTTAATTAATGAAGGACATGTTAGAAATCACATCTATATATAGTGATTGGTTCTTAACTCCTTAGCATTCGTTATCCATTGTCCAGTACCATACATGTCAAAAACACCACCATATCATTTTAAGCTTCAGTTTTAGTGATGACTTCGAATCAACATGTCCCTTCTAACTCAAAGCGACGCTCTGCAAATTTTACTCCTAGCATTTGGCACGATTTTTTCTTAAAATATGCTGATTCTAAATTCTCGGTATCTTATTTAATTTTGTACGATAAAATATGAGTATTGTTATACGTATATCAGTAATAATTTTAGGCGAACAAATATATTAATAATCAAATCCAATCAAATTGCTTGTATATATAAGTATTCTTTTTTTTTTTTGTGTATCTCTTTTTTTCTTTTTTTTTCTTTTTTCTCTTCTTTTTTTACTTTTTTTTTTCTTTCTCTTCTTTTACATTATTTCTGTCATTGTCATAATCGTCATTGTCTTCTTTTTTCTTGCTTTCCTATTTTATCTTTCTTTTTCTCAATAAATGTAGTTATTTTGCGTTAATTTTCACAAATTTATGTGTCTAGTTTTATAATTTTTTATTTTTTTTTTCTTTTTTGATAATATACATATAAACTTTTGAAAAAAACACAATTTTATAAACAATAATATAGAACTTCTGCGTTTTTCACTTTTTTTCTCTTTTTTTTTTCTGTTTCTCTTTTTTTATTTCTTCTTATAAAAATATATTAGAAAAAGGAGAAACTAATAAAAATGCGAAATAAAGAAAGACTTGGAGAAAAAGTGAAAAATAAGAAGCCAAAAAAAAATAATAAAAAGGGAAAAATACGCAGAAGATAAAGAAGCCAAAACGAGGAAATAAATGTAGCAACAGAAATGGAAGAAGAATAAAGTGTGTGATTCCTGTGCGTTTTATATGAGTAGTATTGTTGGGTTAATATGTAATAGATTAATTTAATTGGACTTTGGTTATTGTACATATAAGTTTACCATACATATATTATCGTGGTATCTTTTTTAATTATTACGTATATTCAAAATACAAATTAAACAGTACATATATATTTGTAATTTGAGGCAAATAACATGTTAAATTTGAAATAAAAGAAAAATTTTGGGTAAATAGAAAATGAGCATTGAATAGATTGGATTAGTAATATACTAATATAGGATTTAAACCAACTAAACTACTCATGCTATTTGAGATAATTTTACATTTTTTTTATATATTTTTTCCGTATCTTATTTTTGATAGTTATTAGTTCTTTCTAAACATAACCAAATCAGCATTAGCGAGCACCATAAATAATTCTAAAACTTTATAGTCTTTTCAATTAAATCATAAATTAAAATTAATTCTTAATCAATCAATTAAGGGTCGTACTAGTGTACAGAGCAAATTTCGTACAGATATACAGATTTATTTTACTGTATTTCACGTAATGACACATGTTTGTCTCATGTTGCAGTTTGCAGGTGGCTGAGAAAGGCTGGTGGGAGCTGATGGGAGGTGAGACGGAACCGGCTTGGTGGGGTGAACTTGAACGGGGTTACAAAAGTTACGCGTTCCGTTGGTTTGGGCTCTCGTCAACGTACCCTAAAAAATAATGTCGGGTATCCTTTCTTAAATTAATTTACTTGTCGCAATTTATTGGAAAAAAGGGTCTTATAAATACAATTCGGGAATGGAAAAAATTAAATTGGCCAACATAAACTGCGGAGATTATTGGGTTGGATTAGTCTGGCTGGCCCAATCGTTGGGATAAGGGAGTATCCAAGCGGATTGATGATCCAAGGCCCCCGTTCGATTTCGGTATGAGAGAATGGGGGGTGGTACCTGCAAAGACACTCCGATGCTAAAGTCAGCAAAGGGAGCAAAACAGGTCTAGAGAGTATTAGGCTTAGTAATACCTGAGAAGTGTCGGTGTATTTATAGTGGTGAATCCATAACCACCGTTGGAGTAATTCCGTTATTCATGGGGAATAACCGTCCCTTTATCTTAGGGAGGTTGAGATATGGCTCCAGGAAGTGGGTAGAGAGATTTTAGGGGCAGTTACTCATTTGAATGGGTGTTTATCTGCTAGCTAATCTTCGTCCCGACTTCTTTAGAGCAAGTCGTGGTAGGAGCCGACTTCATGGGGTGAAGGTCGGTATAGAGCAAGACTTAATCCTTTGTATTGGGCCTTTCGCTTGGACCTGGGCCTTATCATTGGGTCAGGTATGAACATAAATATTTATATTTTAGAAAACTTAAAACCGATTTACTAATTAATTAATTGATTATCGTAAAAAGAACATTATCATTATTAAAAAAGTTATAGATGGACATAATTTTTATTTTTTATTATCGCAATAAACATTAAAAAAATTTTAATGTAAAGTTTAGGGCAAAATGGTGTGTCCGACCTTGTGGAGGCCAACTTGGAGTGCATAATCTTAACTGCACATATAAATATACTCCTGTATTTAAATATGAGATCTCAACAATTTTTAGAAAAAAGAAGATAACTAACCACCAGATTAGGAGGAAAAGTTACAAGAGTTATCACTAGGTCACTCGTCCAATTATTTAACTCTCATTTTTATTTTTGTATACTAATTGTTTATACTCTACCCAAACACTAAGACCCAGGTCTAAATGAGAGACCAAATTCAAATATTGACCCTCACTCGACACCGACCTTCTCTCAAGAAGTCGGTTCTAACCACAACTTGCTCTAAGGAGTCATATCTCAACTTCCTTAAGATAAAGGGACGGTTATCCTCCTTAAAAGATGGAATGCTTCAACGGTAGTTATTGGTTCACCACTATAAATACACTGACACCCCTCAAGTATCTCTAGGTTCCAATACTCTTTAAAACTTGCTTAGACCCTTGCTGACATAGGTATCGGAGTGTCTTTGCAGGTACTACCCCCATTTTTTCACGCATACAATTCGGATGGAAGCTCCCAGACGTAAACCAGGTCAGAGGCTTCCTCCATCTGACGATTGAGGTAGCCCAACGAATCCAGTACATTAATCTTCGATTACCTATGATGACACTAATGATATTAGTAGACGCTCAAATTGTGTTTCAAATTTCAAAATTATTAGTCTTTGAGCTTCAAAATTTATTACTCTTTGATCTTCAAAATTTATTTTCTTCGGTGTTTTCATTATTTTTTTTATGCTCACATGTAATTGTGTTTCAAATTTCAAATAGTAATAATAACCAATCGAATTAAACAGTTAAAATATTAATTCATGATATTTTATTAAATAAATTAGTTTTAAATAATATAAAAAGACCAATTAATTTTTTCTTTTCTCAAATAGAGTTAAACAGTTAAAAGACATTTTATTATAGACTAATCACTAATATATCTAATATTCTAAAAGAACAAAAGCTAATTTATTATGTAATTCAAAGGTCACTCCATTTATATTTTTTAAGGTTTTAGAAAACTAAAAACTTTTGTTATTTTTATAGTGGATTAATTAGACAAATAATAATAATAACATTGCTTATCTGTGCCAATTATTGGTTCAATTTATCTCATTTAAAACTTTTTTATTTCTTTTTATTCCAATGAATTTTTTTGGAAATAAGATTTCCAATATCTTAATGATTTTCTTTTTATAAAGAATAGAATTATGTGAACAATAAATATTTTAACTAAATTTAAAAAATAGGATAAAGTATATTTTTATCCTCCAAATCTCAACGTCAACTCATCAACTCGTCCTACAATAGTTTTTTCGGTGGGATTTCGGTCACCATCGGAGTTCTAAAGAAGCTCGAGCATCTCTGGCTTGACTCCAACAACTTCCATAAGACCTTACCTTCAATACTTGCAAACTGAAAGATACAACGCCCCATGAGAAGAGAAGGTTGTTGATTCCCAACATGATTCCAACAAAGATGATAAAGGTAGAATCTTTTTGTTGAAATCTTTGAGAACATGCTTGAAGATAAGGATAAAATTGATGCAAATCGAAAACATTAAAAGTAAAATTGAAACAAATTAAAATTTAGGGGTATTTTTAAAATTTTTAGTAAACGTCAAAGAGAAAAAATATACTTTACCCTAAAAAATATTTGCATTGCATTTTTTTTAAAAACTGGATTTCTTTTTACATAAAAACATAATCTTTATTTTTCAAAAAATCATCACTTTTCACTATAATTTTTTTTTGTTTGGTTAAAACCTTCTTCAATATAGTATTACTCCTTAGAATTTTTCCCTCCTAACATCTTTTGCCCTAAACGGGCCCACTTTTATTTTATTCCTTTCTCAACAAACAACTATTATCACAAACAAAAAAAATGATGCCGAACTTCTTCAAACTCAAATCCAAAAGGCCCAAAATACGATAACAATGTATCCAATAGCATTCCCGTAACACTGACAAAAAAAAATTAAAAATACCCAATCCCGTAACAGATTTTCGGAGCTCAGGCGCTACACGGCTCAGCAGCTATAAGCCATCTACTTTGCCTCTTCTGTGACACTTCTGCTATTCACCGACAGCAATTATGAATATGAATGACACATACACTACGTGTCAATCTACCGTTGTATTTAAGGGAATCTCTTTATCTGTATACCAATTAACATCTGTATCTTATAACTGGCCATCAATTAAATATTTATCATCACAATAAATAATAATTTTTTTTTAAACTCAACAGAAACTAATTAAGTCCATGAGAGCAAAAAGATATAATTTTATTAAATTTGCTATTCTTTTAAGTTTTTATAGAGTCATATTATTAAAATAGCCTACTCTGCATTTTATAAACATTTCTATAATTATATATAGGTAATTAATAAATTCGATTCATTTTAATATTGACTTTTATATTTTTAAAATTACGTTTTTGTTTTATTATCAAACAAATAAAAGCTCTTCTTTACTTATTATTAAAATGGCACAACTTTCAATCTTTTACATTATTTATTTAATAACAACAAAAATAATATAACCTTGTTCAAGTTAACTCATTACTGAAAAGCAAATTTCATTTAAACGAAGACAATAAAAAATTTGTTAAATTTATATATCAGTAATTAAAAGAAATAACTTAATAAGCATGTACGGTATCGATAAAACTATTATCATATTATGAGTTTATGGCATTTATCAAGTAATACTACTTTTTTCTTTTTCTTGATTTAAAATATGATGATTTCTAAATTTTGGTCTCTCCTTTATGCAATTTTTGGATCCGCCTCTCAGCAGGCCCGTTTCCTTTAAACAAGGGGCTGGCTTTTAGGCTAATTTTAAATATTGAAAACTTTTAAGTTTATTTATCAACCAATTTTTTAAATTATATAGATAGTTGAAACTTGAAACATAAAAACATTATTTGTACCAGTTTAATTTATATCAAATTTTATTTAAGATTAAATTGAATCGACAAATTCCTCAACAAAACATCATATAATAATTTAGATAAGTTGATCATATATAAAAGACACATGACATATTTGCTGATCTTTTACTCTTTTGAATTAAATATTAAATTGAAAAATTTTGCAGGAAGTCAACAAAACCATGAAACAAGAAGTTCAAATGCATAAAGAGAGAGTGAAGATGAATTTGTCTTTTAATGACAATAATATCTTTAAGAAATTAAGCTTAATTGATTCAATTCAACGTTTGAGTATATCTTATCATTTTGAAAATGAAATTGACAGCATATTAGTACAAATTCACAATGATTTTACCAAAAAAGATCTTGCTATAGAGGAACGTGACCTTCATTTTATCGCATTACTTTTTCGTTTGTTCCGACAAAAAGGATATATCATTTCATCAGGTATATATGTAGAACTAATTTTTGTTATCTTTTATATATACAATTACAATATAAAAAAGATACCAATTATTAATTATGGACTCACACTAGTTAGTATAAATATGAATTATACATATGTTTTCAACAAATTCAAGAATATAGAAGGAGAATTCGATGAAATAATTGTTGTTCAAGATGTTGAAGGAATGCGGAGCTTGTATGAGGCTGCACAGTTAAGATTTCATGGAGAAGATATATTAGAAGAAGCACATAAATTCACATACAATAAACTTAAGTCCATCACCAATCAATTGAATCCATCTCTTGCTGATCAAGTCAATCAAAGTTTAGTACAACCTTTTCACAAGGCAATTCCAAGAATAATGGCAAGGTCATATATGTCTTTTTACGAAAAAAGTTCTACGCATGATGAAGTTCTTCTAAAGTTTGCAAAACTAGATTTCAATATACTTCAGAAATGGTATCAAAAAGAAGTTGGTAGTGTTACCAAGTAAGTACTTTAAATCTAGCTAAGCACTTCTTATTAGAATTCTTTTTTTAAAGTTCCTATAATCAACAAGATATAACTTTTTGTACGATTACAGGTGGTGGGAAAAGTTAAAATTTTCGAAAAAAGTCCCTTATGGAAGAGAGAGGACAACTGAGTTATACTTTTGGCCATTTGCTATGAACTCTGAGCCTAAATATACTACTTTTAGAGTTGTGGTGGCCAAAGTGTGTCAATGGACAACTCTATTAGATGATACTTATGATGTCTATGGAACAATAGAAGAACTTGAGCTCCTCACACAGGCAATCCAAAGGTTTTTTATTTTACTGAAACCAAGAATTGACCAATTTCACATTATGCTACATATGTCAATTAAGAAGGATCTATACATATTGATCAATGAGTTTATATTTATTTTGGTTATTATCTTAATAATTCAATTCCATGATTATATTTCTTTCTTAATTAGTTTTTAACCCTTTTATGTTTCAGATGGGATATTAGTTACATTGCATCTCTTCCAGAGTGCTTTAAGGCAATTTTTAATGCAATTGTAGAACTTGTTGATGAAATAATAGAGTTAAGTGCTGGGAGTGGAGAATCAGACTTGGTGTTGCAATGTCTCAAACAGGCTGTAGGCTTTATTCTTGACTTTTTTTAATTTTAAATTAATTATTATATTCATTCATCATCATTTTAATGAAGTTATATTAATTAATCTGCAGCTGTGTCATTATGTACAAGGTTACATGGATGAAGCAAGATGGTGTCATGAGGGATATATTCCAACATATGATGAGCGTAAGGTTAATGGTGCTACTTCTACAGGATATCAAGCGTTTACAGTAATGTTTATTGTTTTGGGAGAATTTGCAACCAAAGAAACTCTTTATTGGATTTCTAATAATATTCCACTTATCGTACATGCTTCGTCAGTTATTTCTAGACTCTCAAATGATTTGGCTTCACACGAGGTATATGATAAAAATATAATTATTTATATATCTCTGTTTAACGCAAGAGTTTCTTTTATCATATTATGAAATAACTTTTTGAAAGAGCCTAGCAGCGGAAACGACACAAATGTCCAACACAAGAACAATATGGAAACACTCACAACATAATATGGCAGCAACTATAACAAGCAATTATAGCAAGTAAAGCAATAATAAGAACACACCGAGATTTTAACGTGGAAAAACCCCTCAAGGTGAGAGGTAAAAACCACGAGTCGTCCAAACCAATGAAATAGCTCCACTATAATCAAATGAGGTACAAGAGAGTCTCAAACAAAGCAAAAAAATGTGCATATAACCAGCCAAACATCAAAGCACCAAAGCTCACAAATGAAAAGCAAGAAGATGAAATATACCCAAAAAAATAGAGCTGCTGTCAAAGCCAATTTCTCCCTCTGCAGAACTCCAATTAAAATCTTCACCGTCCAGAATGAAGAACAAGATTTGAAGAATCTATAGTTTAAATTTCACGTCGATCCAACGGTGAAAGAATGAGAAACTGCCGTTCCAAAATTGCTGCTCTGTGTAAAAACGGGAAACCTAATTTCTCTCTTGCGAAGCCAATTTCTCTCACTGAAAATCTCCAATCAAAATCTTCACCGACCAGAATGAAGAACAAGATGATAGGAACATGCAGTTTAAATTTCAAGTCGATCCAACGGTGAACAACTGAGAAACTGCTATTTGAAATTTACTGCTTTGGACAAAAACGGGAATTCTGTTTTTCCCTTTCTCTCTCACTTGGTGGCTACTCTCTCTCACTCTCAATGACCCCCAAAAATCTGAACTAGGATTGTGCCACAATGGGTGCAAGAGACACCCTCAAAATGTTGGGCTTGGACCTCACAAAGGAGAGAAAAACCCAACAAATCTCCCCCTTCTCGACTAGGTGGAGGCTCTCGCCATTCCGGCAATCAAACAACATGTTTCAAACTTTTCTCTTGACAATGCTTTTGTCATCATATCAGCACCATTGTCATCAGTGTGAACTTTCTCAAGTTCCAACAACTTTGAATCTAACACATCCCGTATCCAGTGATACCTAACATCAATATGTTTAGATCTTGGATGAAAAGTAGAATTCTTGGCAAGATGAATAGCACTTTGGCTATCACACAACAACACATAACGGTCTTGCTTGAAACCAAGTGCTGCAAGAAACTTCTTCATCCACAACAACTCTTTACATGCTTCAGTTGCTGCAATAAACTCTGCCTCTGTGGTAGAAAATGCAACACACTTTTGTAGCCTTGACTGCCATGAAATAGCTCCCCTTGCAAACTTGACCAAATAACCTGAAGTAGACTTTCGAGAATCAATATCTCCTGCCATATCTGCATCAGTAAAGCCAACTAGCAAATGTTTCTCACCACCAAAACTCAAACTCAAGTTAGTTGTACCTTTGAGATATCTCATAATCCATTTAACAGCATTCCAATGTTCTTTACCTGGATTAGAGAGAAAACGACTCACAATACCAACTGCATGAGCAATGTCTGGTCTAGTACACACCATAGCATACATCAAGCTTCCAACAGCTGAGGCATAAGGAATTTCATCCATTGCTTGTTTCTCCTCATCAGTGGTTGGACACTGCTTGGTACTCAACTTAAAATGAGGAGCAAAAGAACTAGCAACACATTTGGCATCATTCATGCCAAACCTTTGAAGCACCTTCTTTATGTACTTCTCCTGTGACAAATAAAGCTTCTTGGAATCTCTATAACGAGTAATAGTTCAACCGAATATCTGGAACATGCTTCACACGCTTCAAAGTCAACTTGGTACCGTTGGAGGTTTCCAAGCAAACCTGTCCAACATCGACACATTTTGCAACACCTTGATGAGCCATTTTTACATCACCAAAATCACCAGGAGTATAAGACGTAAACAAATCCCTCCTAGATGTAACATGAATAGAAGCACCGCTATCAATCCTTGAACTTCTTCATCAAACTTGATACCCATGGAAGATAACTGATTCATAATTCCTTGGAAATTATTCAAGTGATCTGTCATTGATGTCCCATCTGTATACTTCAAAGCCAACAACTGCTTGATCAAAAACATTTTGTTATTCCCAGTTTTTCGAGCATACAACTGTTCAAGCTTAATCCAAAGGGTCCGAGCATGTGTCTCTCCAATAATATGGTTCAACACATTATCGTCAACCCACTGCCTAATATATCCACAGACTTGTCTATGCAACAAAGTCCAATCATCATCAGATTTATCATTAGGCTTCTCTGTACCAAAAACTAGTTGATGAAAATTCTTGACATAAAGCAAATCTTCCATTTTTGACTTCCACAAATCATAATTAGGACCATTAAGAGTGATCATCCTACTAGTATTAGTATTAGCTTCCATTGTTCACAAAATCACAAGCCCAGAAAAATACCAACAAGCTCTGATACCAGTATGAAAGAGCCTAGCAGCGGAAACGACACAAATGTCCAACACAAGAACAATATGGAAACACTCACAACACAATATGGCAGCAACTATAACAAGCAAATATAGCAAGTAAAGCAATAATAAAAACACACCGAGATTTTAACGTGGAAAAACCCCTCAAGGTGAGAGGTAAAAACCACGAGTCGTCCAGACCAATGAAATAGCTCCACTATAATCAAATGAGGTACAAGAGAGTCTCAAATAAAGCACAAAAATGTGCATATAACCAGCCAAACATCAAAGCACCAAAGCTCACAAATGAAAAGCAAGAAGATGAAATATACCCAAAAAAACAGAGCTGCTGTCGAAGCCAATTTCTCCCTCTGCAGACCTTCAATTAAAATCTTTACCGTTCAGAATGAAGAACAAGATGTGAAGAATCTACAGTTCAAATTTCACGTCGATCCAACGGTGAAAGAATGAGAAACTGCCGTTCCAAAATTGCTGCTCTGTGTAAAAACGGGAAACCTAATTTCTCTCTTGCGAAGCCAATTTCTCTCACTGCAAATCTCCAATCAACATCTTCACCGACCAGAATGAAGAACAAGATGATAGGAACATGCAGTTTAAATTTCAAGCCAATCCAATGGTGAACAACTGAGAAACTGCTATTTGAAATTTACTGCTTTGGACAAAAACGAGAATTCTGTTTTTCCCTTTCTCTCTCACTTGGTGGCTACTCTCTCTCACTCTCAATGACCCCCAAAAATCTGAACTAGGGTTGTGCCACAATGGGTGCAAGAGACACCCTCAAAATGTTGGGCTTGGACCTCACAAAGGAGAGAAAAATCCAATACTTTTTTAAATAGTTATATTACTAACAATAAAGTTTAATTTTAATCAGTTATAAATAATTACTAATTTAATTGAAGTATTGATAATTTTATAAGAGTGTAAAGAAGCAACTACTAGTTCTGATAAAAAACAAAAACTTAATAATTAAGTTTGACTTTTTTATTTATTAACTTTCACATAATAGTATGATATATAATATAATTAAGTTGATAGATATAAATTAAATCCATTTACTAAGATACTATTATTTTTTGTTTAGGTGTTAATTAATGTGGAATATTTTTTAAATCATGGGCCTATACTATCTTATTATTTCCCTAAATAATTGAATCAATAATAATTTAACAAAGTGATGATTAATTTTACACTCACTGAAACACACATATATAGTTGGTTTATTTTAATACTTTTTTGACAATAATATGCATGATTCAACTTTTAATTTGGATTTGATCAATTATTTGTAGTTTGAGCAGCAAAGAGAACACGGTGCTTCGGCCGTAGAATGTTGCATGAAGCAATATGACTTTTCACAAGAAGAGGCCTGTGAATTCATAAAAAAGGATATCAATAATTGTTGGAAGGATATGAATGAAGAGTACCTCAAGTTAATTGACTATATTCCAAGGCCAGTCCTTGATTGCATCGTTAACATGGCACGCGTATGTGAGTTTCTATATGTGAATTCTGAGGATAAAGTTACAAATTGTGCACTCTTCAAAGACCACATTGTGGCACTGTTTTTGGATCCCGTGGTCATGTAGCAGTTTGTGGTCCAAATAAATTTTTGAGTGTGTGGCTTTACTTAATCTTTAATTATATGTATGTTATTCTCGTCCTGTTGTTATTGTTTATTTGTATTGTCTTGTGACTAAGGATACCAAGTTCTTTGGCAATAGTTAGTTTTTTATCGAGTTAAATTCTAAAATGATTTTTGTGGTACACAATAATTTTCGAAATCCCAATTACATCAGTAATTATGTGTTTGAGATCATTAAAAATGTGTATGACTTTAGTTTTTAGATTCTTTGTTTGTAAATAGCTTCATGATGTGATGTGATTTAATGACATGAATTTTTAGTGATACATATCATATTATGGTTTAGCTATATATAATAATATAATAATAGATTTATGAATAACACATTACATATTGATGTGATAATAGCATGTTTCACAAGGAAGAGTCTATAGTGTGGATGTATATAATATCTACATGTGTGGATCCTATATGGAATAAATGACATTCAAATACGTGTGCAGAGACTTAAGTGTGATAAGATGGCGTTGCATCATCTCTGCTGACAGTCACAGAGAGGCTCCAGAAATTGTCCTTAAATTATATGTGATTAGCGTGCTTAGGAAATAGTTTGCCACTTTATTATGATGGTTAAGTTTTTTTTGGATTTTTGGACTTATAAAGTGATTTTGTTTGTAATGGAATTAACGGGCTTGGGTAGATTATTTTGTTTTTGTTTTTCGTATAAATGTTATAATAGTTTAGTAAAAATATCTACATATAACCCAAATTATCCATAAAAAATGTTTTGAAAGAACAAAAAAAAATTGTGATAAAAGTTTAGTATGTGGTGGAAGAAAAAAAAATTAATGCTGATAAAAATTATTTATTTACTCTCATTAAATTATTAAATTTGTTCTTCTTTTAAGACGTCATCTTAACATAAATTTTTCATCAAAATCATGTTTGCAAAATTAATTTTATGTCAATTTATATAATCTAATGCAAGCACACACATAAAAATCTCAAGTCTCCACAGTTATTTGATGAAACTTAATATTAAATTTATTTTTACATATCATACATTAATTTAAGAGACTTCTTTTTGGTACTTCACAACAAGAGGATTTAACAACTTCAATTTTAATTATATAATTTTTTTTAGGTTTCGCATAGAGTCAGTAGTAATTACCTTCATATTTTTTCTTGCATCTACATGTAACTTCAATACCAATTATCCTACTTTAATAAAACTCGTATTCTTTTCTTTATGTAAATGAAAATGTAGATATATTTATTTGTCGATTTTCCTTCTTTTAAAGTTAACTTCAATTTTCTCATTAAGTATAGTTGAAATTATTTTCTAATATGAATATCATAATTCAAAAAACTCATTTCGTTATTATAACAGAGGTCAATAATTAAAAAATTCTGCTCAGTTGGTTCATTATTAATGTAGGCACTGCTCATTCCTTAATATAATAAACGAATCCTGTTTTCCATTCCTTAATATACATAATTCACGTTTATCCACAAATTCTGTTTCCTTGTGAAAAAACTTTATTTTTAACTCATTCACTACTAATAGTTCTGCCCTGTTATTCCAAACTCCAAAAAAAATTACATCTCAATCCGTTAACATTTAATTTACGTAGCCTATTACTCCATTCTACCAAAAAAATTAGACCATTTCTCTTCAATAATTAATCTACGTAAGTGAAATTATTAGCATTCACTAACCCAACCAACACTGCAAAAAACAATAATAATTATGTACTGTTTTTTCCAATATTGGTTGGGTTAGTGAACGATAATAATTTCATTTACGTAGATTAATTATTGGAGAAAAAAGATCTAATTTTTATATTAGAATGGAGTAATAGGCTACGCAAATTAAATGTTAATAGACTGAGATGTAATCTTTTTTAGAGTATTGGACTAACAAGCTAAGACTATTAGCCTAAACCCTAATGAGAGTAAATAAATAATAATTTAATGAGAGTAAATAAATAATTATCAGCATTAACTTTTTTTTTCTTCCACCACATACTAAACTTTTATCACAATTTTTTTTTGTTCTTTCAAAGCATTTCTTATGGATAATTTGGGTTATATGTAGATGTTTTTACTAAACTATTATAACATTTATACGAAAAACAAAAACAAAATAATCTACCCAAGCCCGTTAATCCCATTACAAACAAAATCACTCTATAAGCCCAAAAGCTCAAAAAAAACTTAACCATCATAATAAAGTGGCAAACTATTTCCTAAGCACGCTAATCACATATAATTTAAGGACAACTTCTGGAGCCTCTCTGTGACTCAGCAGAGATGATGCAACGCCATCTTATCACACTTATTCCATGTAGGATCTACACATGTAGATATTATATACATTCACACCATAGACTCTTCTGTTTCGGAATATTATTTGTCTGTTGTTTGGTGTCATGTGTGGTAATATAATTTAGGTGATTGCAATAATTTTTAAAAGTGTTTGTTTAATTTATCAAAAATAATTTAAAATTAATATTTAATTTTAAAAATATAAAAATAAATAATTATTAAATATTCAAAATTTACTATAAAAAATAAGTTAGGCAAAAATTAGACACCAAATTATAAGCACCAAAAAATTCACCTATAATTTATCCACATGTCATCTAGTATGTTAGTGTTGCAAATGCACTAAATTGGTCACCAATTTTGCACTAAGTAATTTATTTTAGTCACTCAATTGAATGTCGTAAGCCTAAACAATTCCTATGCCATTTTTTTCATAAATTTAAAATTTTCAATATCTTTTAAACGTATTAATTTCTCTTCTATTTTTTTATAATGTTACT
>NC_029792.2:16125154-16135926 GCF_000816755.2 Arachis ipaensis
TATAATTTCGTTAATAAATTGTTATATATAATGATGTATGTTATTTTAATAAAAAATTACATGATTAACTTAAAAACATGTATCGTCTAATGATAATGTCACACAAAAACATAACATAATACAGATAAAGAAAGTAATGTGATAAAAGATCAAGATCAAGATCAAGATCAAATCTTTCAGTGACAGTTAGCTTAGTTTGTTCTCATTTTGTTTTCAGTTGTAACAGATCTATGTCAGCTTGTTATAAATAGCCAAAACTGTATCATCTATTGGAATATATGAATACTGCTACAATAACAGTTCACACTACTCATACATCTTTTTACTATTTTATGAAAACTCTTTCATGGTATCAAAGCCTTGGTGATCAATCCATAGCCTCAGTCATCCCTCGTCAGAATACTCCTTCTTCATCCCTTTCCCCCGTTTCTCCACCTTTTACTACATCCGTTCTAAATAAAGTGACTGAAAATACTTTTTGGACTTGGCGGCAACTTGCTCTTCATGTTATCAATACTAATGATCTTGTTGATCATCTTTGTGCTGACAATATCCCATTACAGTTTGAGTCCGATGGTACAAAAGAAGCTGAAACAGAATCAAAAACATATAAAGATTGGAAGAAAAAAGATTATTTTACCTTATGACATGGCTCCTCTCCTCTCTAGACCTCACCTTTAAGAATCGAATGTTGGACTGCAAATATGCTCATCAAGCTTGGACAACCATTACTGAATATTTTGCTAAGACTTCAAAGATCAAGATTCAACAATTGAGGAATCAATTGAAATCTGTAAAAAAAAAAATAAGGACGACTGCTACAGAGTATATAAAGAAGATCCTAGAAATTGTAGACTCTATGGCATCAATAGGCTACACTTTGTCTCTTAAAGATACATATTAGCTATTACAGATGGCTTTAATGAAGATTATGCATTATATCTCTCAATAGTTATGGGAAAATTGGGGTCCATATCCCTTATTGAAGCTGAAGCACTTCTTCTTGGACATGAAGAAATGATCGAGAAAATTCAAAAGACAACATTGGGAACAATGCAGGCACATTATACTCAATCAACATCTTCACTTCAAGACCACCTAATAATACAAATTATGTTGGAAGAAGTCAGAGAGCCAGGTTTGCAAATTCTGATTCTAGACAAATGTGTCAAGTTTGTAGAAGAATAGGTCATACAGCATTATTATGATTTCATCGTTTTGATCCACAATATCAAGCTACTTCCTCTACTTCAAGATCTCCAATTCAATCTGGATTATTACCACCTCCTACTATATTTCATAATCCAAGAGCATATATGGCTTCTTCCTCCACATTATCAGATGCAAGCTGGCTTCCTTACACAGGTGCAAGCAATCATGTCACAAATGATGCAGTATCACTTTTGGCACCTTCTGAATTTCTTGGTATCGATCAACTTCTCTTAGGTAATGGATCAGGTAGTAGTATATCTCATACTGGTCATTCATATTTAGTTAATTTAGATACCAAGAAATGCTTTCTTTTAAACAAATTCTTGCTTGTTTTAGAAATTACATAGAATTTAGTAAGTGTACATAAATTTGTCACTGATAATGCATGCTTTTTTGAGTTTCATCCTAACATTTTCTATGTGAAATCTCAGGGCACCTATGAGGTTTTTCTACAAGGAGCTCCATATAATGGGGTGTACAAGTTTGATAGAATTGCTGTAACCAGAACTAAACCTAAGATTAGTAATCCCACTACATCAGATTCTGTTTCTTATATTTCTTTTCCCACTACTTATACTTCACAATTAGATACTTACAATTTGTGGCACAAACGTTTAGGTTACTATACTTCAAAAATAGTTATCTTTGTAATGAATCAACGTAATCTACCTATTTCTAAACATTCAATAAAATCAAGTCATTATGAATATTGTTGTCAGGCTAAAATGCATCTACTCCCTTTTAAACTGGATTATTTTAATTTTCATGCCCTTTTAGAGATGGTTTATAGATGCTTACACTAGGTATACTTGTATTTACTTACTGCATACCAAATCACAGGCTTTCCAAGCTTTTTTACAATTTAAAGCTGAAATGAAAAAGTTCACTGGTTTGAAGCTGAAACAATTACAGATTGATCATGGTAAAGAGTACTTTTCTACTGCATTTACTGAGTATCTAGCTCAAGAAGGTGTAACTCATCGATTCTCCTGCCCTTACACTCATCAACAGAATGGAAAGGCAGAGAAAAAGCACAGACATGTGAGCGAAGTTGGCTTGGCACTTTTAGCCACTACCTCAATGCCCTTAATCCATTGGGATAATGCATTTATCTCTGCTACATATATCATTACAGACTCTTTTCCTCTAACTAATATTTTTCCCCATTTGAACTTTTACATCATCATCCACCTGATTATTCTTTTTTAAAATAAAATTTTGGTAGTGCTGCCTTTCCTTGTTTGAAGCCTTATAATTCTCATAAATTAGATTTTAAGTCACATACAACTTTCTGTATTCTTTGGTTATGCACCTCATCACAAAAGCTACAAATGTTTGATAAGATAAGGTAAAGTTATAATCACAAGACATGTCTTGTTTGATGAAGGCAGATATCCTTATTCTGAACTATTTTCATTTACAAAGCCTTCCTTGCCAACAGTTCAATTTCCTCATACATTTCTTTTTATGCTAATTATTTCTTTTCCTCCACCTTATTCAAGTTCTACAGCTTTATTAACATCTCCAACTACTACTTCCACTCATGCTACTTCCCCTAGTCATGTGATCTCACAATTGCAATCTTCAGAACCCACCACTTCATTAACAACCTCACAGGCCAAGTCTAAATAGCCTCACACTTTCTTACATCCTCATAGTATACTAATCAATGACATTGTCATTCGATTTGAAAATTCACCCCTTACAAAAATTCCCTTTAACATGCACCATATGCATACCAGATCCAAATCAGGAATTGTTAAACTAAAAGCTCTCATAGCCTCACTTTCTACCAATCTTGATCTTATTAATAATATATCCTCTTCAGTTGCAGCTGCACTAAAATCATCACATCGAAAAAAATGCTATGATGGAAGAATTACAAGTCTTATACAGAACAAACATATAGATATTGGTAAATTCAGTAACCATCGACAAGGTAATCGGATGTAGATGGACTTTTGCCATCAAAATATATTCAAATGGTCAAATATTGAAGTACAAAGCTCGATTAGTGGCAAAGGGGATAACCACTAAATCGAGGGACTTGATTATGATCAAACTTTTGCTCCTATCATTAAACCATCTACAATTCGGGTGGTACTATCTTTGGCTTTAAGCTTTCATTGGAAAATCAGGTAACTAAATTTTAACAATGCATTTTTGAATGGAGATCTCATAAATTTGTATACATGTCTCAGCCACTAGGCTTCCAACAGGCTGATTCCCTGTGTGTATTTAAGTTAAATAAGTCAATTTATGGACTTAAACGAGATCCTCGAGCTTGGTTTCTGAAATTGGCTTCAATACTAGTCAGATCTTTCCTTATTTGTTAAAACCTATGATAACATTATTCTCTATATTTTAGTTTATTTTGATGATCTTCTTATTACTGGTAATGATAACAATGTCATTCAACCAACTATTACTCAATTGAACAATGTTTTTTCTCTAAAAGATCTTGGAGGGTTTAGCTACTTCTTAGGCATTGAAGCCACTAAATTATCTTCAAATTCTTATCACTTGTCTCAAACAAAGTATATTACAAATCTGTTAGAAAAAGCAAATATGCTACACTCCAAAGGTGTTTCAACTCCTATGGTCACAAATTTGAATCTCTCGAGCCAAGGAGGAGATAAATTCGATAACCCCTCCTTATACAAGTCTTTAGTACGATCATTACAATATGCAACTCTTACAAGACATGAGCTTTCTTTTTCAGTTAATAAAGTTAGCCAGTATATACAAAAACCTCTTTTTACACACTGAAAATATGTAAAGAGGATTTTGAGATACATGGCTGGAACTCTTGATCAAGGGATATTATTTCATGCTTCTACTGATTTAAGATTATTTGGTTTTACAAATTCAGATTGGGTCTAATATTGATGACAGGAGATCAACTTGTGGTTATGGAATATATCTAGGAACCAATTTAGTTTCCTGGTCAAGCAAAAAGCAATCTTCAGTTAGTAGATCTAGCACAGAGGCTAAATATTGAGGATTAGCAGCAGTAGATTCTGAAATTTTTTTACTACAAAACCTGTTGAATAAACTTCACATTCAAACCTCTTTTATTCCCACTCTATTCTGTGATAATATCAGTGTGGTGTTGCTTGCTAAAATCCAATTCTATATAGTCGCATAAAGCATTTTGAGCTGGATTTACACTTTGTTCGTGAGAGGGTCAACTAAAAGCAATTGAAGGTTATTCATATTCCATCTACAGAACAGATTGTTGACATTTTTACCAAAGCCTTATTAGCTCCTACCTTTAAAAAATTTCGTTTCAAACTCAACGTTCTTTCCAAACTCACCATGAGTTTGACGGTAAGTAATAGAGATAAAAAAAAAAGTCATGTGATAAAAAAATCAAGATCAAGATCAGATCAAGTCAGTTAGTGACAGTTAACTTAGTTTGTTCTCATTCTATTTTCAGTTATAATAGATCTATGACAACTTGCTATAAATAGCCAAAGTTGTAGGAATATATAAATACTGCTAATCTGCTATAATAACATATCACTACTCACACATCTTTTTACTGTTTCATTGGAAACTCTTTTATAAGAGAGCTTGGAAAGTGAAAGAAAGGCTAACAGCAATACCAACCTATCCTCACCAACTATCACAAACTTTTAATAACTACCTGTACTCTTAACCGTAATTAACAGTTAAATGGAAGTTTTCATATATATTACATAAGTTGTTTGAAAATTGAATTTAAATAATATAAGAATAAATAAATGATTCAGCAAGTATATTGACAATTATTATACAACAAATATAACTGATGAGCTCTTGGATTTGATTTGTTTTTAGTATGAGTAATAAAGGGTTCATGTTGCTTCCGCAGTTGAATAATGTTGCATGAAGCAATATGGCATTTCAGAAAAAGAGGCCTGCAAACTTATTCATGAGGAAATTGAACATTTTTGGAAGGTTATAAACGAAGCATGCCTCATGACAAAGAATATTCCAAAGCCTGTGCTTGATTCTATTCCTAATTTGGCATGCATAATTGAGTTTACATATTTTTTGAGGATAAAATACACACATGGAGAATTATTGAAAGATTACGTGGTTGCACTTACTTGTATTCTAGTTGCAGAAATGTTTGGTAACCAAAGAAAATCAGGCAAAATCATTCATAACTTGCCTTATTTAGCATTGATTAATTGTTTGCAACAATTAATTAATGTTAAATAAGGCAAGTTCTAGCTGTTTTTTTTTTCTACCTAGCATTACCCTTCTAGTTGTGTGTGTAAAAGTTGATTGCAATGTGTTGTTAATCCTGTATTAATTATACATCATTACTTTTTCGTTTAGTGGTATTACTTTTAGATAATTATTTTTGATATGCATAGTTTTAGGAAACTATGATTATGATGACTAAAATAGTTATAAAACTTTGCCAATACTAAAACAATATAACTAAAATTAAGATCATATGTTTTCACTATTTGATATTACTTTTTAATTTGAAGAAATAAAAAATGAAGAATTTGATCAAATTAAAAAGTATTGTCAAATAATAATTTTAGCTATTTTTATATACATAACTTTTCTACCGAATAAAATAGTGTCTAAAATCCATCCATAAATTCTGATTAATTTAAATTGGGCTCCACCCACTCATGATGATAGCAACCACTGGTACTTCTTTGTGCTGTTGTTAGAAAATAGTGAGAATAGATTTTTGTTGTTGTTCATTAGTAAAAAAATTCTTAATTCCGATTTTTTTTTTATGTTTTGTATTATTGGGCCGATTCCAAAACTATTCATTAAAGTTTTAGCCACATATATAGAGAGAGGCTAATCAATTAGCTAATGGCAGCAAATTTGCTGTTAAATTAAAACAGGGAGTATATTATTTGGGATTATCCTTTCAAAAAGACCACTCTAATTTTATTTGCTACAGAAATGGGATTTCTTTTTCTCATTAATCTGTTTTGCTTTTTGTTTTGTTCCTTGCCTTAGAACCTCCTGTGTACAAAAAAAAAAAAGTTTATCAACTAAGGGAAAAAAGCCTCACTAATTCAAAATGTCCATTTGATGTAGAATTGATGCTTGGTGAGTTGCTACCACTTACATTAATTAAATTACTCTTCACCAAATAGTGTCCACAACTTTTCAAAAAGTTAATTTTCTCAAAAAAATGTATGTTAGGCCATAGTCACCATATTATATTGTACGGTAGAATTGAATTTTAGAAAAAATTTAAACCTATAAATAGAGTTAGGATGTAATTTAAATCCTACCATACTGTGTCCTATTCATAATTGTCCGTCCTGGTTATTCCCTATACTTTT
Organism: Arachis ipaensis; assembly: GCF_000816755.2. NCBI lineage: Eukaryota > Viridiplantae > Streptophyta > Magnoliopsida > Fabales > Fabaceae > Arachis > Arachis ipaensis. Next base: position 16,131,679 of record NC_029792.2, read on the forward strand.
CCGATTCAGATATTATTAATTAATTAAAGCATTGCCGCTTTGCACTCCATGAATTACAGTATGTATCAGCGAAAAAACTTATTTGTCCGTCTCTTCCCCACCCCAACCGACAAACAATTTAGTTGCTCCTTTTAAGTCATTTTTTTTTTTAAAATTATTGTGTTATGTTTAACTAAGAAGAAGAACATGATGATGATGATGATGATGATGATGATGTTGGTGTTGGTGGTGGTGGTGGTGGTGGAGGAGGTAATTGTGTTGGTAGTGGTGAGGGTATTTTGTCCAAAATAAAATTATAAAGACGATTTTAATACAATAAAAAACATTAAGGATTATTTTAAATCCAAAATTAGAAGAAGAACGATTTCGATTCTGGCCCTAAACTTTAGGGACCAAAACAGTACTTACCCCTTACGTTAATCGAGTAGTTAATTCTGTTTAAATAATTATTGAAGTTTTAAATTTTATTTTGTGTATATAATAATTTATTAGTCTATAATAAATTTTTAATAAAGTTCTAACTTACAACGAATTAATCTTTAACAAAATCACACCAAAAAAAAATTGATAAAGACACGAATGATAGCCTATATGGTTAAAGTATTATACTCTATTTCATGATAAAAATGAAGCTAGGTTCATAAATGATAATTTTCTATATTTATTTAAACAAAAATTATAATTAAATTTATTGAAATTAAAATGTTTTTTATTATCTAAATTGCTTTTTTTATTAATAGTAAATATAAGCTTATTTATTGTAATTTTTTTTAGTGGAGTACATAAGAAGTACATAGTATATAAAAGGGTTAAGTACTATTTTCGTCCCCAAGATCTTGGGACAAAATCAAAATCGTCCCCAACCTTTTTTTCTTATTAAAATCATTTTTAACGTTATAAAACGTTAAAAATCGTCATTTCTCTAATTTTTGGACAAAAATGCCCTTCATTCATCATTTACCTTCATCTTTCTTTTTCCTTCAACATCGCAGAGAGGAGGGAGTGCAAGCCACGAAGAAAATAAGAGAGGGAAGGGTGGAGAACGAAGAGGAAAAAGAAGAGAAGATAGAGGAAGAAGAAGGCGCCGCCGGCGAGAAAGGGCGTCATTGCTGACGTTCTCCTTTGGTGCCGACTCAATCCCGTTCTCTCCTTCGGCGCCGACTCCTTTTACTTACTGTTCTGCTTTTCTGTTTCTCTGTTCTACTTCCTGGAACTCATCTCTTTTCAATCTATTCATGTAACTAGTTCTTCCTCTCTTTCTCTCTTTCCAGATCTCTATTCATGTTGTTTGATATGAAACTTTTTGTTAATTTTGCTGAAGGTGACGTCGGTGGTGTGCCGATCGTGGTGGTAAGTGTTGCGGCCGCTGAGGGAGGCGATGATGCTGCTCCGATGGGGAAGAAGTTCAAGCATGGAAACCCACGAGTGAAGCAGAATGTAGAAAAGGTACGGAGTCGTTCAAGAAGGCGGCAGCGCATGGGTCACCACTCGCCATGGTAGACCTCGATTTGTTCCTGAAATCTGCATTCTCTCTTTTTAAATTTGAAAGATTGGATTTTTGAAATTTTTTGTCTTGAATTTGAATGTGGTGGTGTTGTTGTTGATGAATTAGTGGGAATAACATTTCAGTTCTTGTACGAGTTATGTTCTTTCTGGATTAACATGTTTTGCATGAGATATGTTCTTTCTGGGTTAGAACTGAATGAACATGGGCTTCTTATTGAGTGAAAAAACTGTGCCTTGTAGTGGAGATTCCTTGTGAGTTACTTTGGCTCAAAAGGTTGATTAAGGAATTGCATGAATCTGTAAGGATCTTAGGTTGGTGTTTGTAATTGAATTCATTAGTTGTTGCACACTTTGGGAAAAAAAAGGGTTGTGTTCTTTCTAGGATGGAGTTGAATGAACTTGGCTTGCTTGGAGTGTAGAAGTTGTGCGCAATGGAGGATACTTGTGAGGTGCTTGGCTCTGAAGGGTTGATTAAGAAGCACGAGTTTGGTGGTGGTAGTAGTGATGATTGATGATGCAGGGGATACTGGTGACAATGGAGGAAGATTTTTTTATTTTTGTTTAAGGGTAAAATTGTCCAAAAAATTTTATTTATGGACAAAAGGATGATTTTATAACGTTTTAGAACGTTGGGGATGATTTTAATACCCAGACCTTAGGGACGAAAACAGTACTTAACCCTATATAAAATATAATAACTCGACCGATATTTTTAAGGGAATTTTTCATTCTCTTCAACAATGAGAATAAATTTTTTCTTCCTCTCTTAATCCTTTTGGTTCATCGAACCATTAACATCACCGCTTGAACAGTTTAGGGAATGAGATTTTCTTCATGGTGCGATGAGCATAGAGAGCTGTGAATCAAATTGAAAAAGTTGTGAATTAAGATCCAATTGTTTCCCATTTTGCCATTTTCTTTTTTTCCTAATTTTTCTTTTGACATTTCCTTTCCCCTTTCTTACCTCTTCCTTCAAACTCATTCAATAGAATTTGATAAGAGGCTATTTCGCAAGATCTGAATTCTTATTATTCTGTGATTCATTAATTTATCAAAATGGCGAACATAGTAAACAGATCCTCAAGTGGTGGTTTTGACAACCAGAACAGTGTCAATCTCCTCCATAAACTCGCAAATTTTCAATCTCAAATTTTGAAGAACACCACAAGTCCAATTCAATATCAATCAAACTCCTATTTTCTTTACTCTAGAGAAAATTTAGGTAGTAGAAGTAGTGGAGCTACATTAGCATGCTCTCATTGTAACAAGCAAGAGCACACAAAAGATGTGTGCTATGAGAAGCATGGGTACTCCTCCAATTTCTATCAACCGTAATAACATAACACCACCATCAATCACGTGATCAATGAGGGGCATGATGATATACTCAATGACAAACAATCCCAGCAACTCAATTGTCTTCAAAAGAACACTGGAATATCAAGATCTGGGTTCACTCCAGAGCAAAGATTTGTCTTGTTAGAGTTGATCAAAGACAAAAGTGTGCAACAACAACCTCATAATGCAAATTAAATTTTGACTAATTCTATTCAGACCTCTACTCCAGGTAAAACTATTGCATTACATTTTAATGCGAGAATTATGAGTATTATCACTCCAAAATCTGCACTATGGGTCATTGACTCCGGTGTAACAGATCATGTGACTTTTAATTTAAAAAGATTTTGCAAATTTTTAAAATATTGCTCTAATCAATATAAAATTGCCAAACGGGACCAAAACTGTTAGCACCAGCTATAACTTGGAATTTTATTTCTATTTTATTATATAAAAAATTTGTCGGCTTAATTTTCTATGATGACATGAGTATATTGTTAATTTATACATATATTATCGTCGTAATTTTTTAATTATTACGTATATTCAAAATACGGATAGTATATATCTGATAACTTCTACGTCAGAGACTCAATAATGCTTGGATAAGTTATTAGTTTTAAGTAAGGAATTGCTTAGCTTTAACAAGAGTGATAGTTATATATATATATGGATGGTGTTACATGAGTTATAGAGTAATTTGTTAGAATAGTTAGTAGTTGAGATCGATGGTAATTGTAAATGAATTAAAAATGCTAATATGGCAGAATTTGTTATGCAGAATTAGTTAGGAGGTTAAAATAACAAGTAGTTAGAAGAAATGTTATTTATAACAGTTGTTGCTAGTTATAAAGTTCGTTAGAAAATTCAATTCAATGAAATTCAGTTTCTGAGACTGGGAGAGAATGCGAAAATTCTCTGGTCACAATTCTCAGTTCGTGAAGTTTTTCCAATTCTCTTCCTAGTTATATAAAAGAAGTTATCAATATTATTGTACGAAGAATGTTAGGGGCAGTAATTTTGGTATTTTGTAACAATTAATTAGCTATTAATAGTATTTTTAATGGTGTGAGATTACATCTAATGGTAGGAGATCACTCACTTTTATTTTGATGGTTAAGTGCTGGTCAAAAAACACAAAAATTGCTAGCCCTCTAGACTTTTCCTTATTGTATTTCTAATATGCAAATGCAACCCCTAGCTCTCATCACAACTAACGAAAAAAGATTTAGCATATAGGCGTGTATGAGATAGCACAGTAACAATTATAGGATAAATATATAATAAAAAAAGTCTAGAGACCAATATTTTTATTAAATAATAAATTGTGATAATCCTCTAACATTTTTTGTAAAAATGCAACAATTTAAATTGAATGATCTCCTTTTTATAAATCATATAAAG
>NC_029792.2:16136030-16154163 GCF_000816755.2 Arachis ipaensis
ATATGCATTGACTTTTATAAATATAGAGAGTTAATTTTAACACCTACTATTTTTTTTTTTTATGGACAACGGGCTAAACACCCGAAAAAAAAACCATTATATTTATTCACTTGATTTGTTAATCTAAATGACCATAAAAGTTTTTCTCTAGTCCTTAGAGCTTGATGGTCATACTGAAGGGATTCTCCAATCAGAACCAGGGGTGGATTTAAAGGCGAGCAAGTTAGGGTCTTGATCCCCCAAAAATTTCCATAACTTTTTGTATATGGTTAGACGTAAGTTTTGTTGGGATTAATTTTGATTCACTCACATTATAAAATGTTTTGTATAATTATACAATTATAATCGTTTTTTTGAATGATCATTCACACAGTTAATAGAAATAGTAGTTATTTTTAATAATATAGTATTATATAATTAGATACATATGTAAAATTAATTGATAGTACATTAAAATTAAATTCATGTTTTGTTATAAAAAATACATAATTAGTTTATATATACACATGTTTTAAAAGAGAGTTTTGGAATAATAATTAAGTTGTCTCCATGTGACTTCAAAATTACAAGTTTAAACTGTAAAAATAACCACCGAAATAATTATCAGGTTAAGTTGTACATTACATTCTTCAAATGGATCATTCTTCAAATCTTGCATTAATATGCTTATGCATCGGAATGTCCTTTTAATAATATACTTTCTTTGTTTTTTTTTTCACTTGTTTTTATTTTTTAATTAATGAAGATAACCTAATTAAGTTGAAATGTAATTTTGTTATTTTTTTTGTTTTTAATTTTTAAAGAGTCACAGTATTAAAATAGCCTTGTGTGCATTTTGTAAACATTTTCTATAATTAGTTAATTAATAAATCGGATTCATTTTATATTGATTTTATATTTTTAAACTTAGGTTTTTGTTTTCTTATCTAACAAATAAAAACTCTTCTTTACTTACTAAAATGAAGTCCTTGACATTAGGCAATGAATTCACGTCACATATAAAAGATTATATGAATAGAGTTCAAACAACAAAATAATGTTCAAAGAAATTCAAACTTGCAAAAAAAAATATTCCCAGCTTGAATTGAGTACTTCACCAATTGAACTTTCAAGTCAAAATGACAACTAAATCCATTCCAAACATAAATTCAGACTTGATTAACCACTGAAAACCTAACAAGAATTAGTTATTAGTGAAAGAGCCTAGCAGCGGAAACGACACAAATGTCCAACACAAAAACAATATGGAAGCACTCACAACACAATATGGCAGCAACTATAACAAGCAAATATAGCAGTTTTGATTCTTAAATTTGTAGTTAGATATTCTGTAACAGATTTAGGTTCGGGAAGTAATAGCCATTTTCTCTTGCCTTGAGCAGTTGAGTCAGTTCCAGTCATGAGATGACTTTTCTCTTACCACAGCAAACCCGGAAACTTCCTGCCAGTGTATCCCGTATCCTTTTCTGGGTGAGAATCTTTTAGTCATTGATAATAATATATAAGAGAGATAAAGTGAATAAAAGAATAAGAGAGACAGAGAAAGGAAAAGAGATGAAGGGAGAGATATTTAGTTTTAGAAAAAAAGATTTGATTTCAATTGTAATAAGGGAATGATATATGACACATTTTAGTTGTAAAATTAGTTATATATAATAGAATAATAGATATAATATCTATATACTATGATGCACGGGATATTTTAATATTTTATTGATATTAAAATATAAATTAATTTTTTAAATTATTTTTAAAGTCTTATTTTAATTATATCAAGTATTTAAAATATTTTTTGTTTTAATAAATAATAATATATACTATATCTAAATTTATTTTAAGGATATATGTTAAGAATAAGACTGGACACGCGGACACGTGATGGTATTTAGGTGTGTCCAGGCGTGTCCGAAGAAGAATTTTTTATCTTTTATTAAGACACGGTTGAACACAGCAGACACGCGTGTCGGACGAGTGTCGGTGAGTGTCGTGTCCAAGATGTGTCTGACACGCGGACACGATAACTCAGCGAAGTGTTCGTGCTTCATAGGATATATATAAAAGAGATAAAGTAGTTGAAGGAATGAGAAAGATAGATAAAAGAAGAGGAAAGAGGAGAGAATTTTTATATTTTGGAAGGAAATATTTGATTTCAAATACAAAGAAGAGGTGACATATAACATATTTTGGTTGTAAACTAAAATTAGTAGAAAAGAAAGAAAAATTCTTTAATTTTAGAGAAAAAAATTGATTTTAATTATAATAAAAGAGTAATATGTAACTCATTTTAGTTGTAAAATTAGTAATATATAATAGATAATAGAAATAGATGCAATTCAGTCATTTGCTCGCTTAAAAAGATTTGCCACTAAATCTGCTTAGTCGGTGGGTTTCTGTGGTAAACAGTAAACACCCGCTTTTCTGTTAGTGTTTGTTGAAGTTAACTCATATTGAAAACAAATTTAGTAAATATTCGCTTTTATAAAAATTTATTTAACAACCAAATTAAATTGAAAAATGATATGTATAACTGAAATATAAAACATTATTAGCACGTACCAGTTTGATTTGTATCTGATTTTATTTAAGAATGAAATCGAACCAATAAATTCTTCAATAAATTATCATATAATAATTTTGTTAAAAATATAATTATTTATGTATTTTTTCTTATACGTTTAAAATTTTAAATAAAATAGTACCATTACATTGTATTAGAATATTTATCATCGAAAAGTTTAGAATGTGATTCTCGTTATCTTTAAAAGAAAAAAAAAATATCATGATAAATGTAGATCAAAATGAATAGTTGATCATATTTAGAGAGACTCATTTGCTAATTTTTCACTCCTTTAAATTAACTATTAAACCGAAAACATTTGCAGGAAGTGAACAAAATCATGAAGCAAGAAGTTCAAATGCATAAAGAGAAAGTGAAGATAAATTTGTCTTCTAACGACAATAATATCTTACAAAAACTAAGCTTAATTGATTCAATTCAACGATTGAGTATATCTTATCATTTTGAAAATGAAATTGATAAGATATTAGTACAAATTCACAAGGATTTTACTAACAAAGATCTTGCTATAGAGGAACGTGACCTTCACTTTATTACATTACTTTTTCGTTTGTTCAGACAAAGAGGATATAACATTTCATCAGGTACAATGCATGTAAAACTAATTTTAATTTTTTATCTTATATATATATAATTACAATATAAAAACTAATACTTATGGATTTACAATAGTTAGTATAAATGTGAATTATACAGATATTTTCAACAAATTCAAGAATAAAAAAGGAGAATTCGATGAAATAATTGTTGTTCAAGATGTTAAAGGAATGTGGAGCTTGTATGAGGCTGCACAATTAAGGGTTCATGGGGAAGATATATTAGAGAAAGCACATGAATTCACATACAATAAACTTAAGTCTATCACCAATCAATTGAGTCCATCTCTTGCTGAACAAGTCAATCAAAGCTTAGTACAACCTTTTCACAAGGCAATTCCAAGAATGAAGGCAAGGTCATATATGTCTTTTTACGAAGAAAGTTCTACGCATGATAAAATTCTTCTAAAGTTTGCAAAACTAGATTTCAATATGCTGCAAAAATGGTACCGGAAAGAGGTTGGTAGTGCCACCAAGTAAGTATTTTAAATCTAACTAAGCACTTTTTATTAGATTTTTTTTAAAAAGAAAAGCTCCTATAATCGACAAGATATAATTTTTTGTACGATTAATTATAGGTGGTGGGAAAAGTTAGAATTTTCGAAAAAGGTCCCTTATGCAAGAGAGAGGATAGCTGAGTTATACTTCTGGCCATTTGCTATGAACTCTGAGCCTAAATATACTACTTTTAGAAGGGTGGTGGCCAAAGTGGTTCAATGGATGACTATATTTGATGATACTTATGATGTCTATGGAACAATCGAAGAACTTGAGCTCCTCACACAGGCAATCCGAAGGTAAGAATTGACCAATTTTATATTATTATGCTACACATCTCAATTAAAAAGAATCTATACATGATCAATGTGTTTATATTTATTTTGGTCATTATCTTAATAATTTAATTTCACGATCACGTTTCTTTCTTAATTAGTTTTTAACCTTTTTGTGTTTCAGATGGGATATTAGTTACATTGAATCTCTTCCAGATTGCTTTAAGGCGATTTTTAATTCAATTGTGGAACTTGTTGATGAAATAATAGAGTTAAATGCTGGAAGCGGAGAATCAAACTTGATATTGCAATGTCTCAAACAGGCCGTAGGCTTTATTTCTTACTTTTTTTAATTTTAAATTAATTATTATATTCATTAATCATCATTTTAATGAAGTATTCATCAATTAATTTATCTTCAGTTGTCTCATTATGCACAAGGTTACATGGATGAAGCAAGATGGTGCTATGAGGGATATATTCCGTCATATGATGAGTATAAGGTTGTTGCATCTGCTACTACAACATATCAAGCGCTTACAATAAAGAGCTTCTTTTTATCATATCATAAAATAACTTTTCATAAATAGTTATATTGCTAATAGAGTTTAATTTTAATTGGTTGTAAATAATCACTAATTTATTTGAGGTATTGATCATTTTATAAGGGTGTAATGAAAGAACTACTAGTTGTAAAGAAAAAAACTTAATAATTTTGACTTTTTTTATTTATTAACTTTTGCATAATAGTATGATAATATGATTAAGTTAATGATGAATATTTACATGCAGTTGTCTTTATATGAAATTTTTAGTTGAGAATTATTATATAATTTGACGTATTTGATTAAATTATTATTTAACGATTTTCAACTAACAACTTCATATAAAAATAACTGCATGTGAGTTTTCACGTTAAGTTGATAGATATAAATTAAATCCATTTGCTACTAATAAGATATTATTACTATTTTATGTCTTAAGTATTATTTTCTAATTCATGGGCCTATAGTATCTTATTTCCCTAAATAATTGAATCAATATTAATTTAACAAAGTCATGATTAATTTACACACACAAGTTTTCAGTGGATTATTTTAAGACTTTTTGACAATGATATGTATGTATAATTAAACTTTTAATTTGGATTTGATCAATTATTTAATTTGTACGCTAGTCTTATAAGTGATTTTTGTTAGACCAATAAATAATTAAGCAATTTCACTGAATTTGGTTAGAAAAAAGTGCATGTACACATATCATTAGATCTCTGTTTTTAAATCATAGGCCTATTTTGAACCAATTATTTGTAGTTTGAGCAGCAAAGAGAACATGCTGCTTCGGCCGTAGAATGTTGCATGAAGCAATATGGCTTTTCAGAAGAGGAGGCCCATGAATTCATCAAAAAGGATATCAATAATTACTGGAAGGATATGAATGAAGAGTACCTCAAGTTAATTGAATATATCCCAAGGCCAGTCCTTGATTGCATTGTTAACATGGCACGCATATGTGAGTTTCTATATGCAAATTTTGGAGATAAAATTACAGATTGTGCACTCTGTAAAGACCACATTGCGCCACTGCTTTTGGATCCCGTGGTCGTGTAGCAGTTTTATGGTCCTAATAAGCTTTTGAGTGTTTGGCCTTAATTAATCTTTAATTATATGCATGTATGGTGTTCTCGTCCTGTTGTTATTGTTTGTTTGTATTGTCTTGTAAGGATACCAAGTTCTTTGTCAACGGTTAGTTTTTTTATGAAGTTAAATTCTAAAATGATTTTTGTTGTGCACACTAAATAATTTTCGAAATCCCAATTACATCAATAATTATGTGTTTGAGACTGTTAAAAATGTGTATTACTTTAGTTTCAGGTTCGGTTTTTTGTTAATAATTTACTGGTGTAATTTGATGACATAGATTTTTAGTGATATATATGTCACATTATGATTTAGTCATATATAATAAGAATTTGATTTTAATGTACTATCAGTATAAAATCGTTTTACATATGCATCACCAATTATATAATGTCATATTAGTAAAAATAAGTATCTTTTATTTGAACGGCGTGAATAATTATCTAAAAAAACAGTTATAATTGCACAACTATGTAAAACGTTTTATATATATATTGTCCGTACATGAAAATTAAACTCATATAATAATGTAATAAATTTATGAGTAACACATGGCATGGATAATACTATATTTTATAATATTATTTGCTCGTATGCCAATTGGTGCCACACATTAGGAGTAATATTCCAGTATATTAGGTGCACTAAATTGATCACTAACTTTGTATTAAATAACTCATTTTAGTTATTGAATTAAATATGGTGAGCCTAGTCAATTCCTATGCCAGTTTGTTTTCTTTTTATTTTATTTTACAAATTTAAAATTCTCAATATCTCTAAACATATTAATTTCTCTTCTATTTTTTTACAATATTACTTAAACGTGTATTTTCTAATGATAATGTCTCACAAAAACATAATAGAAATTAGAACCTGAAAAGGGAAAAAAAGGCTAACCGCAATATCAACCTATCCTCACCAACTATCACAAACCTTTAACAGTAATTAGCAGTTAAATGAATTTTTTCATATAAGATAAGTTGTTTGAAAATTGAGTTTAAATAATATAAGAATAAATAAATGATTCAATAAGTATATTGACCATTATTATACAACATATCTAACTGATGAGCTCTTGGATTTTGATTTGTTTTTAGTTTAAGCAACAAAGGGTTCATGTTGCTTCCGCAGTTGAATGTTGCATGAAGCAATATGACATTTCACAAGAGGAGGTATGCAAACTCATTCATGAGGAAATTGAACACTTTTGGAAGGATATAAACGAAGTATGCCTCATGATAAAGAACATTCCAAAGTCTATGCTTGATTCTATTCTTAATTTGGCATGCATAATTGAGTTTACATATGCAAATTTTGAGGATAAATACACACATGGAGAATTATTGAAAGATTATGTGGTTGTACTTATGTAAAAGTTGATTGCAACGTGTTGTTAATCCTATATTAATTATGCATCATTACTTTTTCGTTTAGTGGTATTACTTTTAGGGTAACTATTTTTTATCTGCATAGTTTTAGGAAATTATTATTATGATGACTAAAATAGTTATAAAACCTTGACAATACTAAAACAATATAGCTAAAATTAAGATAATATTTTTTTACTATTTGATAATACTTTTAAATTTGAAGAAATAAAAAATGAAGAATTTGATCAAATTAAAAAGTATTGTCAAATAGTAATTTTAGCTATTTTTATATATATAACTTTTTTAAAGAATAGAATAGTGTCTAAAATAAAATCCACCCGAAAAACTCTGATTAATTTAAATTGGGCTCCACCCACTCATGAGAGCAAACACTAGTACTTCTTTGTGCTGCTGTTAGAAAATAGTGAGAATAGAATAACTTTTTTTGTTGTTCATTAGTAAAAAAATTACTCAATTCCAAATGTTTATGTTTTGTGTTATTGGGCCGATTCCAAAAATTATTTATTTAAGTTTTAACTGCATTATTCTTATCAACTAAGAGGAAAAAGCCTCACTAATTCTAAAATGTCCATTCTTGGTGAGTTGCTACCACTTACATTAATTAAATTACTCTTCACCACTTTTCAAGTGTTGGCACAGGGAGGAATGAGAGAGAGGGTGAGGGAGAAAGGGGGTGGGGAAACACAGGGAGGGCTAGAATTAGGCAACCACAGTACCACGAAAAGGATCCGAGGATTTGGAATCGAGAAGAATATCAGCGATTGGAGACTGAATCCTTCACAATTTATGTGGATAATCTACCAGCAGATATATCAAAGAAAAAGTTGTTCCATTTATTCAAATGGGCAGGGAGGATAAATGACATATTTTTGGCACATAAGGAGAAGAATGGAAGCATATACTTATTTGCGTTCATACGCTATACTACAAAAGGAGGGGCGTTGAAGGCAATAGCAGAGATGAACCGTATGAGATTGAGGAATAAGGAAATGTTTGTCAGAGAAGCTAAGTATCGGAGGAAATTAGAGGTAACGAAGAATAAAGGAAAGCATGTGATGGACAACAACATGGAAGATGTAGGCAACAGGAGATATGGAGAAACAAGGAGGGATGAAGGTAGAAGACACTTTGAATGTGCAAAGAGGACGGAGAAAGTGCAGGACCCACATGGAAATGGATGGACGAAGAAGATAGAAGTTCCGGTGGCAAAAGAAAATTTGGTCTGGCTGCAAAAGAGCATTATTGGGGAATGACGGCTGCCATTGATTTTATCAAATTGACATAAAAAGTATGAAGTGAGTGGCCGCATGGAGTCCAAGTTCGAGAGCTGGGGGCGTACAAAGCTTTATTAACTTTTGAGAATTTGCTTGATGTAGAAGATGCACTCGAACATAGTAGGTGTAATTCTCTAAATATGTTCCATAGTGTATGGAGATGGGATGAGAACGAGCGAAGTGAAACTTGCAGGGTATGGTTGGAGTGCTTTGGCGTGCCGTTGCATGTTTGGTCGGTCGACACCTTCAGACTAATTGGAGAACAGTGGGGGAAAATGGTTAAGTGTGACATAGACACAGAATCGTGCAAGTCTTTCAGTGCGGGACGAATACAAATTGTACATGTATCTTTGATGTTATTAACGAATGGATTCACCTAACAATAGGTACCAGTGGATTCAACATATTTGTTAAGGAAGTTGGTGGAGAGAGGTATGGATCAGAATGCGTGACCAACATGGAATTCAAAGAAGGTAACAGTGGCGGGTTTGTCATGGATATTGGGAACAATGATGCTCATGCGATGACTAGGACTCCAAAGATGGTGGGGTGTGACGTGGCGGCGGAGACGGTGGTGCAGTTGATTCGAGAGGTGGAATGTGACAAGGGCAGAAAGGTAATTCAATTGGATGATTTGAATGAATGGAATAAGAAAAGTTTAATTCCGGAAACGGCTGCGCCAATAATGAGGGCGGTTACTAACGGAGCTGAATTCTTGGGATATCAGTCATTTAGTGAGGGATCCAATTCTAAAAAAACGGTAACATGGTGTTATGATGAGACAAGGCATGAGGGGCAGATTTGGTTGGAGGCAATTTAAATAAAAGGGGTAGTTATGATGTGAGGCCCAATTTATTGCTAAATAATAAAGAAAGGGACAATGTAATGGTGGGCCAAACCAAACGTAGCCCAGCTGAAGTGTTGAAAAATAAAAAGGGGAAGGAATCAATAATGGGCCAATCCCTATGGAACACATTTGATGAAAGGAATAAAAGGAGTAAAGGAACGGAAGTGTCTTGGGCTCAAAACCAACAAGGATCTTTAGCTAGGATAATGATGGACGGCTAAGTGGAGTAGCGTTTTGGACCCAGTTACGAACCCGATCCGGTGGCTTGTAAAAACGGTGTTTCAGCAACGGGTGCTGCTGGCAGCTGCGCAACCAAACCCAAGGGTGATGAATTAGTGGACGTCGAGGTTGATTATGTAGTGATCCGGGTTCCCAAAACATCATTGGTGAATGCAGTGAGTCTCTGTGCAATGGAGGGAGTTGTCACCATAGACGACGGCCAAGCTACGCACAAAAATAAACATGCCGAGGGGCGAGTATCGGAGGATGGTGTTGCGACTGCACAAACAGGGAAGAGAGGTAAGGTTGCGGTGGTCACTCATGGCGATTGCTTGGACGGGGAACAGGGGGAATAGGGCACGACAAGGGGTGGTGGGCAAGAATCTAAAAACACGGTCAAAGGGGTGGATACCACTGATGAAGTAATTCACGGGGAGGCAGTTCAGAGAGAGAAAAGAACGCTAGAGTATCTGAGGAGTGATGATGTTCAGGGATTGGTCTCAGGGGAGGAAAATTCAATAGTGGAAGAAACAGCGTTAGAGGCGGAAGGGAGCGTGAGGGACTTGGAGGATTCAGCAGGTTCACAGAAGGATGAAGACAGTGACTATGCTCAAGCAAAACAAAGAAATAGTTGGGAAGATGATATGATAGAAAACAGAGCTGCGTGAGAACTGGCAGTAGAATTAGGAGCAGAACAGTACAATGAGGAAGAAGATATTATGGCAATCCTTCAAGCTCAAAATGAGGTCGTTGCAATGAAAAGAAAACAAGCAAAACAAAAAAAGAAAGCAAGGAGAAGTCGTCCAAAGAACCGAAATAAGGTGTGTAAAAATATTTATAAATGATTTACTATTCTTGGAATGTTAGGGGGTTAGGGGGTGTTGGAAAAATTAGTATGGTAAAAAATTTGAAGAAAAAATATAATGTTAATCTGTTAGGATTGATAGAGATAAAAAAGGAGGTTATTACAAATTTTGATGTCATGCAAATTTGGGGAAATAGTGCCGTAGGATGGGAATTTGTCGGATCGGAAGGGGCTTCTGGGGGATTGTTAATCATGTGGGATGAACTGATGTTTAGAAAAAATAATTGCTATAAAGGGGCAAGATGGCTGTGCATTGAAGGCTTTCTCCTGCAAAACAATTTTAAATGTGTATTTTGTTTGGTGTATGGTGCTCATCAAAGAGAGGAAAAGCTACTTGTGTAGGAAGAGTTGAGTTTTCTGTCAGAGTTATGTCAAGTACCGTTTTGCTTTATGGGAGACTTTAAGGAGGTTGTTCAGGTGGAAGAAAGAAAAGGAGCTAGTATGTTAACAACATCGGCAGAAGAGTTTAAGAACTGGGTCCAGGAAATGGAGCTAGTAGACCTAGAACTGCATGATCGTAAATACACTTGGTTCCGTGGTCAATCATGCAGCCGTATTGATAGAGTGCTAGTGAACTTGGAGTGGATTGAGGAGTTCCCTGAGACGCGACTTAGAGGAGGCCCAAGGGGTTTATCTGATCATTGCCCAATGATAATGGAGGATAGCAGGATGAGTGGGGGGCCAAGGCTGTTCCGAAGCTTAGATTCTTGGTTCACACAGGATAATTTTCTCCGACTGGTGAAAGAGGAGTGAAGGGGTCTAGGAGATGCTCAGTTTACAGATAAGTTGAAGGCTTTGACTGTACCTTTGAGTAGATGGCATAAGCAACACTTTGGTAATGTTGATTTGCGGATAAAACAATTTGAGAATGAGATAAAAAAGATTGATGATATGGTTAGTAATGGAGTGTATGATGGTACATTAGAAGCGAGATGAAAAGCCCTGGTTAGTTTCTGTAAAAAATGGTATGTCAGAAAGGAAGTCCATTGGAAACAGATGTCTAAGTCCCAACATGCGAAGTTGATGGATAAGAACACCAGGTACTTTCACCATGTTGCCTCTAAAACAATCGTATTGAAGCTCTAGTGATAAACGGACGGTTAGTGAGGAATCAGGCCAGAATAAAGATTGCAATAAAGGACTTTTACAAAAACTTGTATCATCAGGAAGCTTCCGCGCTAGTTGGTTTTCGTGATGGGTTGGTTAATCAGATACATGAAGACGAGGCGGCAGCGTTGGAGATAATGCCGTCGATTGAAGAAATAAAGGAGGCAGTGTGGGATTGTGGATCATCTAAGGCACCAGGTAATGATGGTTACAACTTGAACTTCATCAAGAAGTGTTGGGGAGAGATTGGGTCGGAATTCATTGCAGTAGTGATGGACTTTTTTCGAACTGCGAAGCTACCAAGAGACTCTAATGTTACCTGGGTGGCTTTGGCTCCTAAGTTCGTTGGAGCAAAGGAGATAAAGGACTTTCGTCTAATCAGCATGGTAGGCTGTGTGTATAAGGTCATATCAAAGGTATTGGTACGAAGAATGAGGAGTGTAATGCCTGGATTTGTAGAAGAGACACAAACTGCTTTTGTGAAAGGGAGGAAGATACATGATGGAGTTTTGATTGCTTGTGAGACTGTGCAGTGGCTGAAGACGAGGAAGAAGAGTGCAGCGATAATCAAGTTGGATTTTCAAAAAGCATATGACAGAGTCAAATGGAGTTTTGTGGATATCGTCATTCAAAAGATAGGTTTTGGTACTAAATGGCGAAGCTGGGTCAATGAGTGTATTTGCTCGGCGTCTATGTCGATTCTAATAAATGGGTCGCCATCTAAATCCTTTAAGATGGAACGAGGTTTAAGGCAAGGTGATCTGCTCTCCCCTTTTCTCTTTGTACTTGTGGTGGATGTACTCCATAGGATGGTAGCTGAAGCTGTGAGGAATAGTAGGATTTCTCCATTGTTGGTCGGACGGGACAACATTGAATTGTCTCACTTACAGTTTGCGGATGACACCATATTGTTCTGTCCACAGGATGAGGTTACTATCAGAAATTACAAGAGGCTTTTGCGGTGTTTTGAGGTGATGTCTGGTTTGAGTATTAATTTTGACAAATCCAGCTTAATCCTAGTTAATTGTGATAGGGAGTGGTCGCAAAGAATGTGCAATTTATTAGGGTGTAAGGAAGCATGCCTGCCTGTTAAATACCTTGGTGTTCCACTTGGAGCGAACCCAAGACTTGTCAAGACATGGAAACCAATTATAGATAAGGTGGAAGACAAACTCAGTTTGTGGAAAGCAAAAACGTTAAACAAAGCTGGTAAATTGGTGCTTATTAAATCAGTACTTAATAGTCTGCCAGTGTACTACCTGAGCTTGTACAAAATGCCAAAAGTTGTAGCAGAAAAGTTAATTTCACTGCAGAGGAGATTTTTGTGGAGCAACGAAGATGGCAAGCATGGAATACCTTTAGTGAAATGGGAAATAGTACAAGCCTCGAAAAAGCTAGGAGGTTTGGGAGTGGGGGATGCAGTACTTCGAAATACCGCACTGCTATTCAAATGGTGGTGGCGATTTTCTAAGAAAAATTGTCCATTATGGAAGAAGATTGTGTGCTCCTGTAATAACTTAAATCCTAATGTGTTGCTTTGTCATCAGTCTATATTTTCCAAAGGGGGACCATGGAAGGATATTTTCCAGTTACAAATCAAAGAGCAGGAGGTGAGGGAGAAAATGATTCGGGGTTTATCTCTGGAAGTAGGTAATGGTAGACAAGTGCATTTTTGGGAGGACAGTTGGTTGCCGACTGGTATGTTAAAGGACACTTTTCCAAGGCTTTTCTCGGTTTCAAATAAGAACGGATATGTTATAGGGGATTGTGGTTTTTGGGATGGGCTAGAATAGATATGGAACTTTCAGTGGAGACGGGAACTATTCCAATGGGAGTTGGAACTAGTTAACCAACTTCATGAAGTTCTACGATCAGTCAAGTTAACAACTGAGAGAGAGGACCAACTGGTGTGGAAATTTGATAAATCTGGCATTTATACTACTAACTCCTTTGTGTAGGTTTTGCAGGCGGAAACACTTCCGGAGGAAATTACGAGCTATAGTTTCACTAGTTTCATTTGGAGAGGTTTAGTACCTCCACGTATTGAGTTATTCACCTGGTTTGTGCTAGTTGGTAGAGTCAATACTAAGGAGAGATTACGAAGGCTAGGCATTATTGATCAGCTGGATAGCGTGTGTGTTTTATGCAAAAAAGATGTTGAGGACCTCCACCATTTGTTTCTTCGTTGTTAGTTTACTTGGCAGGTGTGGTGTGCTTGGTTGTTTGACTATGGTAGATTGTAGGTTGTTCCAGGGACAATTAAGCAACATTTTGAAAGCTGGACAGGAGTGACTATAAGGAAGGAGGAACGTAATAGGTGGCTAATTGGATTTTTTGCTATTGTTTGGCATATATGGATAGAAAGGAACGACAGAATCTTCAGGAATCAAGAAGCAGGAATTGCAGAAATTATTAATAGGTCGTTTACGAGTTGTAAGGATTGGAGTAGAGTTGATCCAAATAGTTGTTGATGGCAATGCCGGAGATGACTATGGATTATTTATTATTACTGTTTAGTTCTTGATTCTTTTGTTGCTCCACCTTGTTGTGTTGAGCTCCTTTACTTCAAAAAAAAAAATTACTCTTCACCAAATAGTGTCCACAACCTTTCCAAAAGTCAATTTTCTCAAAGAGATGTATGTTATGCCACTAGTCACCATATTACCATATTATATTGTATGGTTTCTTTCAGATTGCAACCTAAAGTTGGATAAGCTATGGAGATTCGCAGAACATTCTTTTAGAAGAGCTAATAAAGTTGAAAGTTGGAGGCAACCAAACCAAGACTATGACAAAGACGCAACGAAAGCCCCACAGGCTTCTTTATCCACTTAGCATTAGCTGGTAGGCCCAAAGCCCCAAACCGCTAAATGTCTCAACAATAAAAAATAAAAATCGTTGCATCACCAAAAAGGCAAAAAACATAAAATAAAAATAAAAATAAAAAGAATCTATGTTAAGTTGACTAAAAATATTAAAAGCTAAATGTAGGGTTATCGTAGCATTTTCTTTTTAAATAAATACAAGGGTTAACTATTAAATAGGTATTCGAACGATTCAGGCATTGATAAATTTTTTTTTTAAAAGATGTTAATGACAAAAGTGACTAAACGTTAACTATTTTAATTTCTGTTAACAGAAAATTTTAAAATGATTAACAAAAAAGATGACATGACACCAAATTATTATATCCCCTCCATGTCCTTCTTTTGTTCACCATCATTACCTTCCACACACTCACTGTCACCACTAATCCAATCCTCAAATCATCTCTCTCTTTCTCTCTCCCAATATTTACATAATACAACTACTAAAATAGTTCAACAACAACAACAGTCACACAGTTCAACAATAGCAGCAACGTGTAATTTAAAAAATAAAAAATAATTTTAAAGATAAAAAAGGAGAGATAGAAAGTAAAAAAGAGGGCACGGCCGAAAAAAAAAAGAAAAAAAGTAGAATGGTGAAAAGAAGAGAATTGGTGGTAGTGTTTTTACTGTCAAATTAAATAGCTATTGCTCGACATTTAGCTAATAATAATCTCATCAGCGAGAGAACAGCCCGTGACGATGGTAAATAAGAAGAGGGAATAGAGAAAAGAAAATGAGAGTTATTTGAATTTTTTTATTATTTAAAATAATTAAAAACATTATCTATTTATTATTTTTAAAAATTAAAATACCATGTAATTATGACCTTCAGCACAGTTTGCCACGTTATCTAGTTTCTTAGTCACTTTAGTATTTTTTGTTTTTGAAAACGAAAAATTGTTGTCTGGTTGCTTTTATTAAATTTTAAAATTTGTTAGAGACTATTTTGTTGTTAATATATCTTTTAAGTTTGGTTTGATTTACTTTTTAAAAGTAGTTTATAAAAATTAATTTAACAAAATAATTTTTAAAATTTAAAAATATTATAATAAACATTAATATAAGAATAAAATTTGATATCAATTAATATATAAGATTATATTATACTTTATAATTTTAATAAGTACAAATCATCTTTAAAAAGTTCTATTTCAAGTGTTTTCAAAAGCGATCTCATCTTTTAAAAACTGTAAGCATAAATAGATAGTTTTTTTTTTAAAATTTATCAAACGCAAAATGAGGAACTTATTCTTTTGAAAAACACAAACACCTTATTAAAAAGTTTTACCAAATTAAGCCTCAGTATCCTTTTTAATTATTAGCGCATAAATCTTGTGGATACTAATTTAGTAATTAACTCTAAATACAATAGTGTAATAATTACTAATAAATATAAATGAAAGAATATTTATATTTTTACCGTAAATTATGCATTTTGTTTATAATAAAAACGATATAAATATACACATACGTATTTTGTTTATGAGTCTCATGAAAGGAAAAAGAGAAAATTTAGGATCCAAGCAGTCAACCTTCAAAAATTTTTTATTTTAAAATTTCAAAATCTAGTTTTACGCTAAAAAAACATGCGTCCTCCCATCTCTTCATCTTTATTCTTCTCTCTCCCCGCATCTCTTCTTCTTATTCTTTTCCTCTATGTCTCTCCCTTAACGTCACCTCCTCCTCCACGCATCTCCCTTAGTGCTGCCTCTCTCTCCCTCCGTGTTACAACTTCTTTTCCTCCATGACTCTCCCTCTATGTCTTTCCCTCCGCGTCTCTCCCTCCCTCCATGTCTTTCCCTCCAAGCTGCCTCTCCCTCTGTGCCACCTTTTTCTCCACGATTCTTTTTCCACCTCTCCCTCCATGTCTCTCCCTCTACACCGCCCTTCCTTTCGCACCGCCTATCTCTCTACAGTTCTTCTTCCGCCTCTCTCCTCTCTACGGCTTTTCTTCTTCTTCTTCTTTGGATCTCCTTTAGAAGTTCTTGTACAATAATTTTAGATATTTCCTTTTGTTACGTTTCGAATGTTTCTTTTTTTTAGGTTTTGAATTTTTTTTATAATGATTTTTTATGTTTCTTTTATTATAGGGTAAAGTACTAAATTGGTCTATTACGTTTGGGTGTAATCCTGTTTTGGTCCTTAAGGTTTAAAGTGTCCTATTTAAATCTAAAAAAGTTTCATTTAGCTTTAATGCAGTCCCGCCGTGAGATCAAAGTTAAATAATTAACGGAATGCCCTACATGACAGCAGTACAAGAACACGATCGATAATCTGGAGAACAAGTACAAGCTCCAGAGGTACAAAATCAACTGTGGATGCATCAGTACATTTATTAATCATTCTCCTTAGTTCTATAGAAAATATTTCTTTTAAATTGTAAGAAAAATATAAAACCAAAGCAACTCCGTGGTACTTTGACAAACATATCATAAAACAGCCCCTCCAACGTGGTTATATGCTTGGTCGCTGTTGGTCTCCAACATATAATATTTAATTAAATTGAACACAAAATTAAGTTTTCTGTTGGAAATTAAATATTAATTAAATTCAACTGCCTTATATTGTAGTATATTATTTTTCAGAAGTTTACATCAAATGGGTGCAAGCATTCGGATAAAATGGTATTTAAATTCCACACACGACTAAGTCACAGTTTCATTCCTTTATTCAAGAGGTGGAATTTTTCTTCCAACAACCCTTCAGGTGTCGTATATATACCATGTACATGTATGTTCTTATCGGCTAAGTTCAATCATTCGCTTCTATAAGAAAAATAAAATTTGAGATCTACAAGCATGTTACCTGATTAACAGCAGAATAAGCAGATAAGAAATCAAGATATTTGTTTTCCTCTGGATCCTACACAGCAACTCCCTTTGCTTGAGAAAACACAATGGGAATTAGATGGTAACTGCATTTAAATCAGAAAAGCAAAACTATAGCTAATGATTGACATGGTAAAAGAAAAGGACAAAGTATTGCCACAAAGGAAACAGCATCTATAGACTTAAGTTCCTATATTTTCAATCAGGGAAGAAAGTTAGCATAAGATTGAATAAGTTAACAGCACTTGACTAGGCTCAAACTCAGATAACTATTAGTGTATTGAGATCTGCTTACCTCCTATTCCTCATACAACTTCTAATTCACACTCCATTATCACAAGATCAGAATCAGGAAACCAAACTGGACTTTACTATGAGTTTGTGTATTTTTCTGTGATTTCAGATATTTTCTGGCTGAAATTGAGGGACTTGAGCAAAAATCAGATTCAGAGGTTGAAGAAGGACTGCAGATGTTGTTGGATTCTGACCTCCCTGCACTCAAAGTGGATTTTCTGGAGCTACAGAACTCCAAATGGCGCGCTCACAATTGCGTTGGAAAGTATACATCCAGGGCTTTCCAACAATATATAATAGTCCAAACTTTGCCCGAGTTTAGACGATGCAAACTGGCGTTCAACGCCAGTTCCATGCTGCATTCTGGAGTTAAACGCCAGAAACAGGTTGCAAAGTGGAGTTAAACGCCAGAAACAGGTTACAAACTGGCGTTCAACTCCAAGAGAAGCCTCTACACGTGTAAAGCTCAATGCTCAGTCCAAGCACACACCAAGTGGGCCCCGGAAGTGGATTTCTGCATCATTTACTTATTTCTGTAAACCCTAGTAACTAGTTTAGTATAAATAGAACGTTTTACTATTGTATTTACATCTTTAGTTTCATCTTTAGATCATGTTTGGGGGCTGGCCATTCGGCCATGCCTGAACCTTCATCACTTATGTATTTTCAACGGTAGAGTTTCTACACACCATAGATTAAGGTGTGGAGCTCTGCTGTTCCTCATGAATTAATGCAAAGTACTATTATTTTTCTATTCAATTCAAGCTTAGTCCTATTCTAAGATATCCATTCGCACCCAAGAACATGATGAATGTGATGATTATGTGATGCTCATCATCATTCTCACTTAT
>NC_029792.2:16154243-16155070 GCF_000816755.2 Arachis ipaensis
TACTAGTAGGCAAGACAATTTTAACAGAAGAATGGTTTGTGCATAAAAGCAAAAAATATAATAACACAGCTTCTCCTATGGGCACTCTGCACATCCAGTTCAATCTTTGTTTTAGCAACTTCAACTTAGACAATAAATGTTAACAGCTCCAATTATTTTGCGTGCACCAAAAATCATACAGAAGCAAATCTTCGTAAGTGGACCTTCAGGAGCAGACAAACCATAAATTTTTAGCCACAAGTCATAGTAAACCTGCAGTGCAACACTAACAGACTGAAACCCCCAAATTCACTAGTTCTACTGCACCGCAACATTAGCATGCATGTTCATCAATTCACGAGTTCACAGGATTTTGTACCAAACCCCCAAATTGTAACCCTAAAATCGGAATCCTACCCTCTCAGATTTTAGAAACAAAATGAAGGTGAATACATACCTTCTTGACGATGGTGAGCGACTGATGAGAGGCTTTCAGTTGAGGCAGAGTCTTCCTAATGTGAGCGCGCAGCAAAGAGAAGCAACAATGACGATGACTGATGGCGTGGTGAGTCGTGAGTGATGAAGATGAGTGAGTGGTGGCGACGGTGAGGGTTGTGCGCGACAGGGTTGGCGAAGGTGAGAAGCGCAGAGATGACGATGGTGAGGGCGAACAGGAGTGACTTTCTTGTAGTGAGTGGTGATGAGTACGGGTTTCTTCGCGATGGTGCAGTGAGAGGGTTTCTTCGCGATGGTGCAGGGAGAGGGTGGTCAGTGGCGATGGTGGTGGTCAGTGGCGATGGTGAGTGTGGTGAGAGGGTTTCTTCACGGGTCAGTGCAAGGATGAAGGG
>NC_029792.2:16155136-16160526 GCF_000816755.2 Arachis ipaensis
TTGGATGAAGACAGCAGGAAAGCAGAGGTTCAGAGGAACGAAAGCATCTCTATATGCTTATCTGAAATTCTCACCAATGAATTACATAAGTATCTCTATCCTAGTTTATGTTTTATTTAGATTTTAATTATTGAATATTCATAACCAATTGAACTCGCCTGACTGAGATTTACAAGGTGACCATAGCTTGCTTCAAGCCGACAATCTCCGTGGGATCGACCCTTACTCATGTAAGGTTTATTACTTGGACGACCCAGTGCACTTGCTGGTTAGTTGTACGAAGTTGTGAAACAGAATTAAGAACATGAACGTGCGTATTCAGTTTTTAGCGCCGTTACCAAGGAAGGAACGATCACGATTTTGCACACCAAGTTTTTGGCGCCGTTGCCGGGGATTGTTCGAGTTTGGATAACTGACGGTTCATCTTGTTGCTCAGATTAGGTAACTTTATTTTATTTTATTTTTAAGCTTTTTATTTCTTATTTTCGAAAATAATACGAAAAAAAATTTCTTCTTTTTCGTTTTTCCCAGAATAATTTTCGAAAAAAAAAACCAAAAAAATTAATAAAATTATAAAACCAAAAATAATTTTATGTTTCTTGTTTGAGTCTAGTGTCAAATTTTAAGTTTGGTGTCAATTGCATGTTTTTAAAATTTGTGCATTTTTCGAAAACTCATGCATATGTTCTTCATGATCTTCAAGTTGTTCTTGACAAGTCTTTTTGTTTGATCTTTATATTTTCTTGTTTTGTGTCTCTTCTTGTTTTCCATATGCATTTTTAATTTGTTAGTGTCTCAACTTTAAAAATTTTTAAGTTTGGTGTCTTGCATGTTTTCTTTTCTTAAAAGTTTTCAAAAATAAGTTCTTGGTGTTCATCTTGACATTCAAAGTGTTCTTGGTATTCATCTTGGCATTCATAGTGTTCTTGCATGCATTATGTGTTTTAATCCAAAATTTTCATGCATTGAGTCTTTTTGATGCTTTTCTTTTTCTACATTAAAAATTCAAAAATAAAAAAAATATCTTTCCCTTATTTCACTCATAATTTTCGAAAATTTGATTTGATTTAGTCAAAAGTTTTAAAAATTTAGTTGCTTCTTATGAGTCAAATCAAATTTTCAATTTAAAAATTCTATCTTTTTCAAATCTTTTTCAAAAATCAAATCTTTTTCAAAAATCAAATCTTTTTCATTTTTCTTTTATGATTTTCGAAAATTTCAAAAATTATTTTCAAAATCTTTTTCTTATTTTTATTTCATATTTTCGAAATTAATACTAGCCATTAATGTGATTGATTCAAAAAGTTTTTAAGTTTGTTACTTGCCTAGTAAGAAAGATTCAATCTTTAAATTTTAAATCATATCTTTTTAGTTTCTTGTTAGTCAAGTAATTAACTTTAATTTTCAAAATCAAATCTTTTTAAATTTCTTTTTCAAATCTTTTTCAAATTAAGTTTCAATCATATCTTTTTCAAAATCAATTTCAAAATCTTTTCTAACTCCTTGTCTTTTCAAAATTAATTTTCAAATCTTTTTCAAACCAATCCTATCTTTTTGTTTCAATCATATCTTTTTCAAAACTACCTAACTAACTCTCTATCTCTGATTTTTGAAAATCACCTTCCTCTTTTTCAAAATTCCTTTTTAATTAATTAATTGTTTTAAATTTTATTTTTCTTTTTAATTTTCAAATTTTAATTTTAATTTTAATTAAAAACAAAAATATTTTTCTTTTCTTTTTATTTAATTTTCGAAATTCTCTCCACCTCATCTCTTTCTAATTATTTTATTTACTAACACTCCTCTTCATCTCAAAATTCGAACCCTCCCTTCCTCTTAGTGTTCGAATTTCTCTTCTTCTATTCTTCTATTCTTATACTCACATACAGGAATCTCTATACTGTGACATAGAGGATTCTATATCTTCTTTTCTGTTTTCTTCATTTTCATATGAGCAGGAATAAGGATAAGAACATTCTTGTTGAAACTGATCCTGAAACTGAAAGGACTCTGAAGAGGAAGCTAAGGGAAGCCAAAGCACAACTCTCTGGAGAAAATCATGTCCAAACCTTCAGACAGAAGGAAGGTGAATCCCTCTATGAAGCTTGGGAGAGATACAAGGAACTGACCAAAAGGTGTCTTTCTGACATGCTTTCAGAATGGACCATCCTGGATATATTCTATGATGGTCTGTCTGAGTTATCAAAGATGTCATTGGACCATTCTGTAGGTGGATCCATTCACCTAAAGAAAACGCCTGCAGAAGCTCAAGAACTCATTGACATGGTTGCAAATAACCAGTTCATGTACACTTCTGAAAGGAATCCTGTGAGTAATGGGACGCCTCAGAGGAAGGGAGTTCTTGAAATTGATACTCTGAATGCCATATTAGCTCAGAACAAAATATTGACTCAGCAAGTCAATATGATCTCTCAGAGTCTGAATGGATTGAAGGAATCATCCAACAGTACTAAAGAGGCATCTTCTGAAGAAGAAGCTTATGATCCTGAGAACCCTGCAATAGCAGAGGTGAATTACATGGGGGAACCCTATGGAAACACCTATAATCTCTCATGGAGAAATCATCCAAATTTCTTATGGAAGGATCAACAAAAGCCTCAACAAGGCTTTAATAATGGTGGAAGAAACAGGTTTAGCAATAGCAAGCCTTTTCCACCATCCACTCAACAACAGACAGAGAATTCTGAGCAGAACTCATCTTGCTTAGCAAATATAGTCTCTGATCTATCTAAGGCCACTCTAAGTTTCATGAATGAAACAAGGTCCTCCATTAGAAATTTGGAGGCACAAGTGGGCCAGCTGAGTAAAAGAGTCACTGAAATCCCTCCTAGTACTCTCCCAAGCAATACAGAAGAGAATCCAAAGAGAGAGTGCAAGACCATTGATATAACCAAAATGGCCGAACCCAAAGGGGAGGGAGAGGACGTGAATCCCAGTAAGGAAGACCTCCTGGGACGTCCAATGACCAATAAGGAGTTTCTCTTAGAGGAACCAAAGGAATCTGAGGCTCATCTAGAGACCATAGAGATTCCAATGAACCTCCTTCTGCCCTTCATGAGCTCTGATGAGTATTCTTCTTCTGAAGAGAATGAGGATGTTACTGAAAAGCAAGTTACTAAGTACCTTGGTGCAATCATGAAGCTGAATACCAAATTATTTGGTAATGAGACTTGGGAAGATAAACCTCCCTTGCTCACCAATGAATTGAATGCATTGGATAGGCAGAAATTACCTCAAAAGAAACAGGATCCTGGTAAATTCCTAATTCCCTGTAACATAGGCACCATGACCTTTGAGAAAGCTCTGTGTGACCTGGGGTCAGGAATAAACTTAATGCCACTCTCTGTAATGGAGAAACTTGGGATCTTTGAGGTGCAAGCTGCTAGAATCTCATTAGAGATGGCAGACAACTCAAGAAAATAGGCTTATGGACTAGTAGAGGACGTGTTAGTAAAGGTTGAAAGCCTTTATATCCCTGCTGATTTCATAATCATAGACACTGGGAAGGATGAGGATAAATCCATTATCCTTGGAAGACCCTTCCTAGCCACAGCAAGAGCTGTGATTGATGTGGACAGAGGAGAATTGATCCTTTAACTGAATGAGGACAACCTTGTGTTTAAAACTCAAGGATCTCCTTCTGTAACCATGGAGAGGAAGCATGAAAAGCTTCTCTCACTGCAGAGTCAATCAAAGCTCCCACAGTCAAACTCTAAGTTTGGTGTTGGGAGGCCACAACCAAACTCTAAGTTTGGTGTTGAAACCCCACATTCAAACTCTAAGTTTGGTGTTGGGAGGTTCCAACCTTGCTCTGATTATCTGTGAGGCTCCATGGGAGCTCACTGTCAAGCTATTGACATTAAAGAAGCACTTGTTGGGAGGCAACCCAATGTTATTTAATTATATCTATTTTATTTTCTTTTTGTTATTTCGTGTTTTATTAGGTTGATGATCATGTGAAGTCATAAAAACTACTGAAAAATCAAAAATAGAATGAAAAACAGCATTGAAAATAGCACACCTTGTAGGAGAGCAGTCTGGCGTTTAAACGCCAGAAACAAGCATCTGTCTGGCGTTTAACGCCAGAAACAGGCACCAAGCTGGCATTTAACGCCAGAAACAAGCATCAACCTGGCGCTAAACGCCAGAAACAAGCAACATTTGGGCGTTTAACGCCAGAAATAGGCAGCAGCCTGGCGTTAAACGCCAGTATTGCACACTAAGGGCATTTTACACGCCTAATTAGAGCAGGGATGTTAAGTCCTTGACCCCACTTGATCTGTGGACCCCACAGGACCCCCACATTTTCTTCTCTCCTCTTCACACCTTTTCATAACACTCTTCCCCAAATACCCCTTACCAATCACCTCAATCACTCTTTTCCATCACCTCTTCACCACTCACATTCACCCTCTCTTCCCCATAAACCCCACCTACCTTCAAAATTCAAACTAATTTTCCTTCCAAACCCAACCCTAATGGCCAAACCCTACACACCCTCTCACTCCTATATAAACCGCTCACTCCTTCTTCATTTTCACACAACACAACCCTCTCTTCTTCTCCTTGGCCGACTACATCTTCTTCCCCCATCTCCTCCATTTTCTTCTTCTTCTACTACTTTCTTTCTTCTTTTGCTCGGAGATGAGCAAACATTTTAAGTTTGGTGTGGTAAAAGCATAGATTTTTATTTTTCCATAACCATTTATGGCACATAAGACCAGAGAAACCTCTAGAAAGAGGAAAAGAAAGGCAATTGCTTCCACCTCTGAGTCATGGGAAATGGAGAGATTCATCTCAAAGGTCCATCAAGACCACTTCTATGAAGTTGTGGCCAAGAAGAAAGTGATCCCTGAGGTTCCTTTCAAGCTCAAAAAGAATGAGTATCCAGAGATTCGACTTGAGATCCAAAGGAGAGGTTGGGAAGTTCTCACCAACCCCATTCAACAAGTTAAGATCCTAATGGTTCAAGAGTTCTATGCAAAGGCATGGATCACTAGGAACCATGATCAAAGTGTGAACCTGAATCCAAAGCATTGGCTTACCATGGTTCGGGGGAAATACTTAGACTTCAGTCCGGAAAATGTAAGGTTGGCGTTCAACTTGCCAATGATGGAAGAGAACGCACGCCCCTACACAAGAAGGGTCAACTTTGATCAAAGGTTGGACTAAGTCCTCATAGACATATGTGAGGAAGGAGCTCAATGAAAAATTGACTCAAGAGGCAAGCCAGTTCAATTAAGAAGGTATGACCTCAAACCAGTGGCTAGGGGATGGCTAGAGTTCATTCAACGCTCAATCATTCCTACTAGTAACCGGTCTGAAGTTACTATAGACCGGGCCATCATGATCCATAGTATCATGATTGG
>NC_029792.2:16160636-16166886 GCF_000816755.2 Arachis ipaensis
AGAGGAAGACGCCACCCTCACTAAGGTGGACTCATTCCTTAATCTCCTTGTCTATTTATTTTCTGTTTTTCGATTTTTGAGCCTTGTGTGTTATTTATGTTTGTGCCTTTACTACATGATCATTAGTGTCTAAGTGTCTATGCCTTAAAGTTATAAATATGAATCCATCACCTCTCTTGAATGAAAAATATTTTAATTACAAAAGAACAAGAAGTACATGGTTTCGAATTCATCCTTGAAACTAGTTTAATTATTTTTATGTGGTGACAATACTTTTTATTTTCTGAATGAATGCTTGAACAGTGCATATGTCTTTTGAAGTTGTTGTTTATGAATGTTAAATATGTTAGCTCTTGAAAGAATAAGGAAAAAGGAGACATGTTATTTGATAATCTGAAAAATCATAAAAATGATTCTTGAAGCAAGAAAAAGCAATGAATACAAAAGCTTGCAAAAAAAAAAAAGAAAATAGCGGAAAAAAAAGGGGGAAGAAAAAGAAAAAGCAAGCAGAAAAAGCCAAAAGCTCTTAAAACTAAAAGGCAAGAGCAAAAAGCCAATAGCCCTTAAAACCAAAAGGCAAGGGTAATAAAAATGATCCAAGGCTTTGAGTATCAGTGGATAAGAGGGCCTAAAGGAATAAAATCCTGACCTAAGCGGCTAAACCAAGCTGTCCCTAACCATGTACTTGTGGCATGAAGGTGTCACGTGAAAACTTGAGACTGAGCGGTTAAAGTCAAGGTCCAAAGCAAAAACAGAGTGTGCTTAAGAACCCTGGACACCTCTAATTGGGGACTTTAGCAAAGCTGAGTCACAATCTGAAAATGTTCACCCAGTTATGTGTCTGTGGCATTTCTGTATCCGGTGGTAATACTGGAAAACAAAGTGCTTAGGGCCACGACCAAGACTCATAAAGTAGCTGTGTTCAAGAATCAACATACTGAACTAGGAGCATAACACTATCTGAATTCTAAGTTCCTATAGATGCCAATCATTCTGAACTTCAATGGATAAAGTGAGATGCCAAAACTATTCAAGAGGCAAAAAGCTACAAGTCCCGCTCATCTGATTGGAGCTAAGTTTCATTGATATTTTGGAATTTATAGTATATTCTCTTCTTTTTATCCTATTTTATTTTTAGTTGCTTTGGGACAAGCAACAATTTAAGTTTGGTGTTGTGATGAGCGGATAATTTATACGATTTTTAACATTGTTTTTACATAGTTTTTAGTATAATTTAGTTAGTTTTTAGTATATTTTTATTAGTTTTTAAATAAAATTCACATTTCTGGACTTTACTATGAGTTTGTGTATTTTTCTGTGATTTCAGGTATTTTCTAGCTGAAATTGAGGGACTTGAGCAAAAATCAGATTCAGAGGTTGAAGAAGAACTGCAGATGCTGTTGGATTCTGACCTCCCTGCACTCAAAGTAGATTTTTTGGAGCTACAGAACTCCAAATGGTGTGCTCTCAATTGCGTTAGAAAGTAGACATCCAGGGATTTCAAGCAATATATAATAGTTCATACTTTGCCCGAGTTTAGATGACACAAACTGGCGTTCAACGCCAGTTCCATGCTGCATTCTGGAGTTAAACGCCAGAAACAGGTTGCAAAGTGGAGCTAAACGCCAGAAACAGGTTACAAACTGGCGTTCAACTCCAAGAGAAGCCTCTACACGTGTAAAGCTCAATGCTCAACCCAAGCACACATCAAGTGGGTCCCGGAAGTGAATTTCTGCATCATTTACTTATTTCTGCAAACCCTAGTAACTAGTTTAGTATAAATAAAACTTTTTACTATTGTATTTACATCTTTAGTTTCATCTTTAGATCACGTTTGGGGGCTGGCCATTCGGCCATGCCTGAACCTTCATCACTTATGTATTTTCAACGGTAGAGTTTCTACACACCATAGATTAAGGTGTGGAGCTCTGCTGTTCCTCATGAATTAATGCAAAGTACTATTATTTTTCTATTCAATTCAAGCTTATTCCTATTCTAAGATATCCAATCGCACCCAAGAACATGATGAATGTGATGATTATGTGACGCTCATCATCATTCTCACTTATGAACGCGTGCCTGACAAACACTTCCGTTCTACATGCAAACAAGCTAGAATGAGTATCTCTTAGATATCTAATATAGGAGACCGAGTCCGAGATATTAGAATCTTCGTGGTATAAGTTAGAACCCGTGGATGATCATTCTTGAGATCCGAAAAGTCTAAACCTTGTCTGTGGTATTCCGAGTATGATCTAGGAAGGGATGGCTGTGACGAGCTTCAAACTCGCGAGTGCTGGGCGTAGTGATAGACGCAAAAGGATAGTAAATCCTATTCCAGTATGATCGAGAACCGACAGATGATTAGCCATGCAGTGACAGCGCATTGGACCATTTTCACAGAGAGGATGGGATGTAGCCATTGACAACGGTGATGCCCTACATAAAGCTTGCCATGGAAAGGAGTAGGAATGGTTGGATGAAGACAGCAGGAAAGCAGAGGTTCAGAGGAACGAAAGCATCTCTATACGCTTATCTGAAATTCTCACCAATGAATTACATAAGTATCTCTATCCTAGTTTATGTTTTATTTAGATTTTAATTATTGAATATTCATAACCAATTGAACTCGCCTGACTGAGATTTACAAGGTGACCGTAGCTTGCTTCAAGCCAACAATCTCCGTGGGATCGACCCTTACTCACGTAAGGTTTATTACTTGGACGACCCAGTGCACTTGCTGGTTAGTTGTACGAAGTTGTGAAACAGAACTAAGAACATGAACGTGCGTATTCATTTTTTAGCGCCGTTACCAAGGAAGGAACGATCAGGATTTCGCACACCAAACATGCAAGTGAGAAAATAGTAGAAGCAAATGGCATATCAATAGTGCAAAAATTGCAACAATAGGGGAGAGAGTGTGGGTCATGAAAGGCAGTATAAGTGCATATCAATGCAAATAGAATACAAGTGTCATAAAAAATTAGCATTGAATTATAAATAATATCACCCAACAATATAAAACAAGTCACTAAGTACCAAAATAATGCAAGAAAAATTCAACATGTGATTAAGAAAATGCAACGCCAATTGAAAAATAGTAACTTAGAAAAGAAAATAAAAACATGCACAAAATTAAAATGCAATGAATTAAAGTATACAAATGCAATAAGTAAAAGAAAATGAAAGAGAATAAGGATGAGAAGGGAGGAGAAATGAAGAAGAAGAAAGCAAGAAAGGAAGAAGAAAGAATAAGAAAGGAGAGAAGAAAGAAGAAGAATGGAAAACAGGAAATGAACGCGATGCGCGCGCATGCATCACGCGTATGCGTGAAAACAGAAACAGGCATGCGACGTGTAAGCGTCGTCCACGCGTACGCCTGGATTCCCAAAAATGAACAGTGACGCGTGAGCGTCAGTCATGCGTACGCGTGATTACTCACGCGATTTCAGCATCGTGGTTGCCCAACTCTCTGATCAATTCACCAATAACGCCGATTTTTCAAACCACACGTACGTGTCGCTGACGCTTACGCGTGGATTGGCAAAATTGCAGGTGACGCGTACGCGTGGGTCACGCGTACGCGTGGGGTGGCTTGTGCGCCAGGCACCCCTTTCGCACAGTTTCAGCGTAACTTTCTGTTCATTTTAGTAGAGAGAAAAATTCCATTCGACGCCTGCGTGTCATTGACGCTTGCACGTCACATGATTTTTATATATATATATATAAGCCAACAAGTTATGAAATTAATGACAAACATTATTAAATAGGTAAAATCACAACTTAAACCAAATAAACCCAACTAAAATTAAAAATGTAACTTATTACCAATATAAACATAAGAGAAAATGGAACGAATTTACCACAGTGGGGTGTCTCCCACCTAGCACTTTTAGTTAAAGTCCTTAAGTTGGACATTTGGTGAGCTCCTTGTCATGGTGGCTTGTTCTTGAACTCATCTTGAAACTTCCACCAACACTTGGACTTCCAATAAGCTTGGTGCACGAATTATGAATCACACTTTTCACAACTCGTACCACTAACCAGTAAGTGCACTGGGTCGTCCAAGTAATACCTTACGTGAGTAAGGGTCGTTGGAATAGGATTTACTATCCTTTTGCGTCTGTCACTAACGCCCAGCCTTCAGGAGTTTGAAGCTCGTCACAGTCATTCAATCCTTGAATCCTACTCGGAATACCACAGACAAGGTTTAGACTTTCCGGATTCTCATGAATGCCGCCATCAGTTCTAGCTTATACCACGGAGATTCTGATTAAGGAATCTAAGAGATACTCATTCAATCGGATATAGAACGGAGGTGGTTGTCAGGCACACGTTCATGGGTTGAGGAAGGTGATGAATGTCACGGATCATCACCTTCATCACAGTTAAGCGCGAATGAACATCTTAGATAGGAACAAGCGTGTTTGAATGGAAAACAGAAATACTTGCATTAATCTATCGAGACACAGCAGAGCTCCTCACCCCCAACAATGGGGTTTAGAGACTCATGCCGTCAGAGAATACAAAGTTCAGATCTGAAATGTCATGAGATACAAAATAAGTCTCTAAAAGTTGTTTAAATACTAAACTAGTAGCCTAGGTTTACAAATAATGAGTAAACTATGATGGATGATGTAGAGATCCACTTCTGGGGCCCACTTGGTGTATGCTGGGGCTGAGATTTAAACAATTCACGTGCAGAGGCCATTTGTGGAGTTGAACGCCAGTTTTTGTGCCAGTTTGGGCGTTCAACTCATCCTGTGTTTGTTGTTTTTCCATTGATGCTTTGGTGATTGGCTTCTCAATTGAGATATACTCAGTTATTCCCATCCTCACTCCAGCGTCCTTGCAGAGCAGAGAAATCACGCTTGGATAAGCCAACCTGGCCTCTTTAGAATTTTTGTTAGCAATTTTGTAGAGTTCAGCTGAAATCAGCTGATGAACCTCCACTTCCTTTCCCATCATGATGCAATGGATCATCACTGCTCTTTTAACCGTGACTTTAGAACGATTGCTGGTAGGCAACAGAGAACGCCCAATGAAGTCTAGCCATCCTCTGGCGACTGGTTTGAGATCCTCTCTCTTGAGTTGATTTGGGACACCCTTTGTGTTGGTGGTCCACCTGGCTCCAGGGATACATATGTCCTCTAGAATCTTATCTAGGCCAATGTTTGCTCTCATCATTCTCCTGTTGAAGGGGTCTGGATCATCTTTTAGCTGAGGTAGCTTTAAGATCTCCCTGATTCTGTCAGGGGTGGTATGAACAATCTTTCCTCTGACCATGGTCCGATATTCATAGAATGCAGTTCCAGATAGTTTCTGCTTGTCAGTTTGCCACATATTAGCATAGAACTCCTGGACCATGTTCCTTCCCACTTTCGTTTCAGGATTAGCTAGGACTTCCCAGTTCCTGATTCGAATTTGCTCCTGGATCTCCGGATATTCATCTTCTTTCAGATCGAATCTAACTTCCGGGATCACTGATCTCAGACCCATTATTTTAAGATAATGGTCTGAATGTTCTTTAGATAAGAACTTCCCTTGATTCCAAAGTGGTTTTGGAACGCTCTCTTTCTTGCCTCTTGGAGTGGGTTGTTTTCCTTTAGGAGCCATGATCTTAGTGATCTCGGATAAACACACCAAACTTAGAGGTTTGCTTGTCCTCAAGCAAAAGAAAAGAAAGGAGAGGGATAGAAGGAGAGCTAGGTGCAATTGTTGATGGAGGAGGAGGGAGGCCGAACCCAAATTTAAAGGGATGGGGGGGTGGGTTTTCGAAAAATTAGAAAAGATAAGATAAAAAGATTGAGTTGAAAAAGATAAGATAGAAGATATAGTTTAATTTTGAAGAGATATGATAAATTTTTGAAAAAGATAAATCTGAATTTTGAAAAAGATAATATGGAGATTTGAAAAAGATATGGATTAGTTGAAAAGATTTGAGTGAAAAAGATAGGTTTGTTTTCAGAAAAGATTAGAAAAGAGTTGGATTGAATTTGGAAAGAGAGATTTTTAGAAATTAAGGATTTTAGAAATCAGGGTTCTTAACATGCTCATGTAAAAATCATGCATTGAAACATAAAATTTGAAATTAGAATGGAAATACGTGTGAAAAAATGAATTTGGCTCCTCCCTGCCTTCCTGGCGTTTGAACGCCCAAACACTGCCTGTTTTGGGCGTTCAGCGCCCAAATGCTGCTTTCCTGGGCATTCAACGCCCAGCTGCTGCCATTACTGGCGTTCAACGGCCA
>NC_029792.2:16166893-16169410 GCF_000816755.2 Arachis ipaensis
GGCATTTTCGAAAGCTGTGAATCTGAATTCCTCTAGCTCATTTAGCTGGAGCAATCGTTTTTCTCCTGCTAATTTGGCATCGAAGTTTAGGAATCTGGTTGCCCAATAGGCCTTATGTTCCAGTTCCACGGGCAGGTGACATGCCTTACCATACACGAGTTGGTATGAAGAGGTCCCTATATGGGTCTTGAATGCTGTCCTGTAAGCCCACAGAGCATCATCCAAGCTTCGTGCCCAATCCTTTCTACGGGTATTTACTGTCCGTTCCAGGATTCTCTTTAATTCTCTGTTAGAGACTTCAGCTTGCCCATTGGTTTGTGGATGATATGGAGTGGCCACCTTGTGGCGAATTCCATACCGAACCATGGCAGAGTAAAGCTGTTTATTGCAGAAGTGAGTGCCCTCATCACTGATTAGTACTCTAGGGACACCAAACCTGCTAAAGATATGTTTCTGGAGGAACTTCAGCACTGTTTTAGTATCATTGGTGGGTGTGGCAATGGCCTCAACCCATTTTGATACATAGTCAACTGCTACCAGAATATAAGTGTTTGAGTAGGACGGTGGGAAAGGTCCCATGAAGTCAATTCCCCATACGTCAAACAACTCAATTTCCAAGATTCCCTGTTGAGGCATGGCGTAACCATGAGACAGATTACCAGCTCTTTGGCAACTGTCACAGTTGCGTACAAACTCTCGGGAATCTTTATAGAGTGTGGGCCAATAGAAGCCACATTGGAGGACCTTGGTGGCTGTTCGCTCACCTCCAAAATGGCCTCCATATTGAGATCCGTGGCAATGCCACAGGATCCTTTGTGCTTCTTCTCTAGGCACACACCTACGGATAATTCCGTCTGCACATCTCTTAAAGAGATAAGGTTCATCCCACAAGTAGTACTTTGCATCAGTAATTAATTTCTTCTTTTGTATCCTGTTGTTTTAGTCTGGTGCAGAAATGACTGGTGCTGTGACCAGCTTAGCTTTCAGCGTTTCAAACGCCTACAGGCACTCTGTGTCAAACATAAATGGCGTGTCAGCAGCTAGCAGATTGCTTAGGGGTTTTGCGATTTTTGAGAAATCCTTTATAAACCTCCTATAGAATCCTGCATGCCCCAGAAAGCTTCTGATTGCCTTAACATTGGCAGGTGGTGGTAATTTTTCAATTACCTCTATTTTTGCTTGATCCACCTCTATTCCCTTGTTTGAGATTTTATGCCCAAGGACAATTCCTTCAGTCACCATGAAGTAACACTTTTCCCAGTTTAAAACTAGGTTGGTCTCTTGGCATCTTTTCAGAACAAGTTTCAGGTGATCAAGACAGGAGCTGAATGAGTCTCCATATACTGAGAAGTCATCCATGAAGACTTCCAGAAATTTTTCCACCATATCAAAGAAAATAGAGAGCATGCATCTCTGGAAGGTTGCAGGCGCATTACATAGCCCAAATGGCATCCTTCTATAAGCAAACACTCCGGATGGACATGTGAATGCTGTTTTCTCTTGATCCTGGGGATCTACTGCAATCAGGTTATAGCCTGAGTAGCCATCCAAAAAGCAGTAATAGTCGTGACCTGCTAGTCTTTCTAGCATCTGGTCTATGAATGGTAAAGGAAAATGATCCTTTCTGGTGGCTGTATTGAGTCTTCTGTAGTCAATACACATGCGCCATCCTGTAACTGTTCTTGTAGGAACCAGTTCATTCTTTTCATTATGAATCACTGTCATGCCTCCCTTTTTTGGGACGACTTGGACAGGGCTCACCCAAGGGCTATCAGAAATAGGATAAATAATCCCAGCCTCTAGTAATTTGGTTACCTTTTTCTGCACCACTTCCTTCATGGCTGGATTTAGCCGCCTCTATGGTTGAACCACTGGCTTGGCATTATCCTCCAATAGGATTTTGTGCATGCATCTAGCAGGGCTTATACCCTTAAGGTCACCTATGGACTACCCAAGAGCTGTCTTGTGTGTCCTTAGCACTTGAATAAGTGCTTCCTCTTCCTGTGAATTTAAAGCAGAGCTTATGATCACTGGAAAAGTGTCACCTTCTCCCAGAAATACATATTTCAAGGATGGTGGTAATGGCTTGAGCTCTGGTTTAGGAGGTTTCTCTTCTTCCAGAAGAAATTTCAGAGGCTCTTTCATGTCCTCTGAATCTTCTAAATCAGGCTGAACATCTTTAAAGATGTTTTCCAACTCTGATTCAAGACTCTCAGTCATGTTGATCTCTTCTACCAAAGAGTCAATAAGATCAACTTTCATGCAGTCTTTTGATGTGTCTGGATGCTGCATGGCTTTGACAGCGTTCAACTTGAACTCATCATCATTGACTCTCAGGGTTACTTCCCCCTGTTGGACGTCAATAAGGGATCGTCCAGTTGCTAGGAAGGGTCTTCCTAGAATGAGAGTAGCACTCTTGTGCTCCTCCATTTCCAGCACAAAAAGTCAGTGGGAAGAGGCGAATGGCCCAACCCTGACAATCATGTCTTCAATCACGCCTGATGGGTATTTAGTGGA
>NC_029792.2:16169420-16170086 GCF_000816755.2 Arachis ipaensis
TCTGCAAATGGAATCTTTATTTCAAGAGTCCTGAGATAATCTGCAAAGCGAGCAAATTGCTTATCCTGCTCCTCTTTCCGGAGTTTTTGAGGATAAGGTATCTTGGCTTTATATTCTTCAACCTTAGTTGCTACAGGTTTATTACCTACAGAAGTGGTTGAAGAAGCCTTTTTAGAGGGGTTGTTATCAGCATTTGTGTGTGTCTGATCCCTCACTGGCGATTGAGTGCCAGAGTTAGAAGCTGGAGTGGAACTAGACGCCAGCTCCTTGTCTGCTCCTGGCGTCTGAACGCCAGAGCTGTGCCCATTTTGGGCGTTCAGCGCCAGGTCTTGCCCATTTTGGGCGTTCAACGCCAGATCCCTGCCCATTTTTGGCATTGAACGCCAGTCCTGCCTTGTTTCTGGCGTTGAACGCCAGTCCTGAGCATG
The DNA here is from genome assembly GCF_000816755.2 of Arachis ipaensis. Taxonomy (NCBI): domain Eukaryota; kingdom Viridiplantae; phylum Streptophyta; class Magnoliopsida; order Fabales; family Fabaceae; genus Arachis; species Arachis ipaensis. Next base: position 16,169,849 of record NC_029792.2, read on the forward strand.
GTCTGGGCGTTCAGCGCCAGCCTTCCACCAATTTTCTGGCGTTTCAGTTCCAGAATTACTTTTCCCTGGGCTCTTACTGTCCTCAGGTGAATTTTGGGTGGTTTGATCATCTCTTAGCTTTTTGCTGCCTTGAGGTGGGGTATTTAATGTTTTCCCACTTCTTAGTTGAATTGCTTGGCATTCTTCTGCTATTTGCCTTGACAGCTGCTGCTTTGTTTGCTTAAACTGTTCGTCCATA
>NC_029792.2:16170132-16176077 GCF_000816755.2 Arachis ipaensis
TCCTTGTTTGAAGCCTTGGATGTCCAGCCTTAGCTGTGTCATCCGTTTTGGAGGAAAGTATTGGTTCAGGAATTTTTCTGTCAGCTGTTTCCATGTCTTTATGCTGGCCTTAGGTTGGTTATTCAACCACCTCTTAGCTTGATCTTTTACAGAAAATGGAAATAGTAATAGTCTGTAGACATCCTGATCTATTTCTTTATCATGTACTGTGTCAGCAATCTGTAGAAACTGTGCCAGAAACTCTGTAGGTTCTTCCTGTGGAAGACCGGAATACTGGCAACTTTGCTGCACCATGATAATGAGCTGAGGATTCAACTCAAAGCTACTGATTCCAATGGAGGGTATGCAGATACTACTCCCATATGAAGCAGTAGAGGGGTTAGAATATGACCCCAGAGTCCTCCTGGACTGTTCATTTCCGCTTAGGTCCATGATGGAAAAAGGGAGATGATGTAAAATAGAGAAAATAATATTTTTATTTATTTATTTATTTATTTATTTCGAAAATAAAATAAAAAAAATAAAATAAATAAAAATGAGTAAAAAGATTTTCGAAAAAGTGAGGAGAGAGAAAGTGGTTAGAAGATTTTGAAAAGGATATGATGATTTTTGAAAAAGGTTTTAAATTTTGAAATAAAAATCTGAATTTTAGAAATAGATTTTGAAAATTTGCTTTTAAAATAGAGAGAAAAGATATTTTTGATTTTTAAGAGGAAAGAGAAAAACAATAAGATAACACAAGATTTAAAATTTTTAGATCTAATGTTCCTTATTTTCGAAAATTTTGGAGGGAAAACACCAAGGAACACCAAACTTAAAAATTTTAAGATCAAGACACTAGAAAAACTCAGGAACACTTTGAAGACTCACAAGAACACAAGAACATGAAGGAAGAACACCAAACTTAAAATTTTTTGAAAACCAAAATAGAATTTTCAAAAAATTTAAGAAAAATCAACAAGAAAACACCAAACTTAAAGTTTGGCACAGGATTTAATAGAAAAAATATTATTTTTGAAAAAGATTTTAAAAAGAGTGTACCAAACTGCCACGGGCTTAGACTAACGCTCTAGCCAATTGGGCAGTAAATGTAACACTTGTTTTAAAGAAGGATATTTTTAACCAAGAACAATAATAAGAGACTCTAAACCAAAAAGAAAAATTTTCCTAATCTAAGCAACAAAATAATCCGTCAGTTGTTCAAACACGCACAATCCCCGGCAACGGCGCCAAAAACTTGGTGCACGAATTATGAATCACACTTTTCACAACTCGTACCACTAACCAGCAAGTGCACTGGGTCGTCCAAGTAATACCTTACGTGAGTAAGGGTCGAATCCCACGGAGATTGTTGGTTTGAAGCAATCTATGGTTATCTTGTAAATCTTAGTCACGAAGTCAAATATGTTTATCAGTTGAATTGTGAATAACCAAGAGAGCATAAATTAAAGGTTACTTGTTATGCAGTAATGGAGAATATGTTGGAGTTTTGGAGATGCTTTATCTTCTGAATCTCTGCTTTTCTCTGTCTTCTAATCCACGCACGCACGTCCTCCTATGGCAAGCTGTATGTAGAATCCTACTCGGAATACCACAGACAAGGTTTAGACTTTCTGGATTCTCATGAATGACGCCATCAGTTCTAGCTTATACCACGGAGATTCTGATTAAGGAATCTAAGAGATACTCATTCAATCGGATATAGAACGGAGGTGGTTGTCAGGCACACGTTCATGGGTTGAGGAAGGTGATGAATGTCACAGATCATCACCTTCATCACAGTTAAGCGCGAATGAACATCTTAGATAGGAACAAGCGTGTTTGAATGGAAAACAGAAATACTTGCATTAATCCATCGAGACACAGCAGAGCTCCTCACCCCCAACAATGGGGTTTAGAGACTCATGCCATCAGAGAATACAAAGTTCAGATTTGAAATGTCATGAGATACAAAATAAGTCTCTAAAAGTTGTTTAAATACTAAACTAGTAGCCTAGGTTTACAAATAATGAGTAAACTATGACGGATGATGTAGAGATCCACTTCTGGGGCCCACTTGGTGTGTGCTGGGGCTGAGATTTAAACAATTCACGTGCAGAGGTCATTTGTGAAGTTGAACGCCAGTTTTTGTGCCAGTTTGGGCGTTCAACTCCAGCTTTTGATCCTTTTCTGGCGCTGGATGCCAGAATTGGGTAGAGAACTGGCGTTGAACGCCAGTTTACGTTGTCTATCCTTGTGCAAAGTATGGACTATTATATATTGCTGGAAAGCCCTGGATGTATGCTTTCCAACGCAATTGGAAGCATGCCATTTCGAGTTCTGTAACTCCTGAAAATCCACTTTGAGTGCAGGGAGGTCAGAATCCAACAGCATCAGCAGTCCTTTTTCAGCCTGAAGCAGATTTTTGCTCAGCTCCTTCAATTTCAGCCAGAAAAATACCTGAAATTACAGAAAAATACACAACTCATAGTAAAGTCCAGAAATATGAATTTTTCCTAAAAACTAATGAAAATAGACTAAAAACTAACTAGAACATACTCAAAACTATATGAAATTAACCCCAAAAAGCGTATAAAATATCCGCTCATCAAAGCTCCAACACCTCCAAGTGAATTCACCAAGCCTTGAAGAAGTTCTTCGCAAGCTTTGAGCTCCCAAATTTGATCCCCTTGTATGCCGGAATCCCAAATCTTGTTTCTACACCCGTCTTCAAGTTGATCATCAGTGTTCCAACCGGGTGGCAAGCAATCCAAATTCTCACTGAGGCATCCAAACAGCTTCCTAGACCCAAAAACTCTAGCTCTACACCAATCTTTGCAATTAAGCTTTGAACTTTCAACCAGAATGAACCAAAACTTGTGTTTCCAACCGTTTACCATCGCCCTTTTACTCTTAAAGCCGCACAAAGCTCTAAGTTGACCATCCATCTCAAGCAAAGCATATTCAAGTGGGAAAGCAGAGTTTAATGATAAGAAGTTTACCCACTTGGATGTTGTGTTGGATGGTAACGGCTTGGGGAGAGGTGTCTTCAATGGCAGCCTTGCCAATGTATGCTTCACTCTCTTGGACTCCTCTTTGATGATCTTCACCTCTTGACAAGTTTCTTCAATATTAACCTCTTCTTCAAGTCCAATGGGAGAGGATTCAATTGTGGATAGAAATTCATTAATTATTGAATCCATCTCTTGATCAACCTCTTCAAAGTCATCAACGATGATATGCTTTAGAGGTTGTATACCCTCCTCAACATCAAATTCAAACTTCTTGGAAGGAGGCTCTATGACTTGAGGTTCCCATGGAGGTTTCGCATCTCCTAGATCTTCAACCACTTCCTCTTCTTCAATAATTTTGGCCTTCTCCATTTGCTCTAGTACAAAATCCAGCTCCTCCTTGATGTCTTCCACCTCTTGTTCAACCTCCCCTAATTCTTCAACTATTCTTTCATCTTCAAGGCTCTCTCCTGTCTCCACCTTTTGGGCCTCCTCTTGCTTCTCTTGAAGTATGGATGCGTGAACCCGATTCATTAAGTCCCTAAGACGATCCATTCTCTCTTGTTCTGTGTCAATAGCATAATTGGGATCATGTTGCTCTTGGATTGATGGACATGGGTGAAAAGTAAGTGCACTAGAGCTTGAGGGTTGAGTATTGAGGGTAGAGGATGGATCCATATGGGATATAAGAGCTTGGAGCGTAGAGGTGAGACCAGTGAGTTTAGAGGTAAGTGTGGTTTGAAGCTCCTGTTGCCCTTGGCGAATAACACTAAAGGTATCATCTGTGGGAGCTTGGGGTGGATAGGAGGGTTCATTTGTTGGGAGAAAGGGCTCATAATGAGAATGTGGTTTTTCTTGATAAGGATATGGAGATGGTGTGTATTGACGTGGTGGTTCTTGAGAGTAATTGTGTTGGAATGTGGGTGGTTCTATGTATGATACATATGGTTTATATGGTGGTTGGTATGGTGGATATGGGTTAGGATCATAGGGGGTGTTTGGTTATAGGGGACTTGTGAGTATGGTGGTTCAAAGCTATGTTAAGAAGGGTGTTTATAGGCATATGGTGAGACTTGTTGGTAACTACAAGGGGGTCCACCGTATCCATTGTCTTGGTATGCACCTTGGAATGGCTCTTGCTCGTAGTAAGTTGGTAGAGGTTGTTGCCAAGAGGGTTGTTCATAAGCTTGAGGCTCCTCCCACCTTTGATTGTCCCATCCTTGATGCATGTTCTCATTGTAGCTTCCATTCCCTACAACATAATTTGAACCAAACTCATAGCTAAAGGGATGAGAATTCATAGTAACAAGAGAAAATAAAAACAAAAACTAATAAGAAATAATAAAAATAAACTCCTAAAACTAGAAACAACTAACAAAGAAACAAAAAAGCAAAATTATTCACAATATTCACAATAACCAATAATAAGGCACACATTTGCAATTCTCCGGCAACGGCACCAAAAATTTGACGGAGGAAAAATATCGGTAAAAATTTTTCATAAAAATATCAAGTTGCAAGTATAGCTCTAAACCGACAATTAAATTTTAATCAAAATTTAAATTGTTTGTCACAAATACAAACCCAATAAAATCAACCGAAGTATTTAAACCTCGGGTTGTCTCTCAAGGAATTGCAGGGAAGTGTGTTACTATTCGTTATGAGATAGTATATTTTTGGGTTTTGAGTTTAATAAGCAAGGAATGTAAATAATAAGAAAATAATTAACAACTAAGAAAAGTCTTAGCAAGGGTTGAGAGTTGGAATTCCTATCCTCATTATCAATGTCAATTGTGATGGTAATTGCAAATTGCACTCACTTAGTTAACCTCTAACAATTGAAGGAAAGTCAAGTGAGTAAATCAACTTGAGCTCACAAGTCCTAATCAAAGACTAGAGTTAGTGAAGCTCAAGCCAACTAGCAACTTTCAAACACCAATCAACAAAAGACTTTTGATAATTCAAGAGTCTCCAAATTACTCAATTCAAGCTAAGAATACAAAAAGCTAATTTAAAATTCAACCAAACATTTTATCAAACACTTGGAAGGCGCAAAATAAAAGCATAGAAAATTAACAAGGAATAATAAAACCTAGGACTAACAATTGCAAGAAATCAACAATCAACAGTTAAATAAAGAAGCCATAGACATGAAACATAAAATTGCATTAAAAAGGGGATTGAGAGTAACATAAGAGTTCATAAACTAAATGGGCAAAACAAAGGAATCAATAAGAGTAATAGATAACTAAAGTGTTAGAACAAGTAAGAGTAGAAGAAAACTAAACTAAAGCAAAGTAGAAATCTGAAATTGAGAAAAGCTAAACCTAAAAACCCTAAAACCTAGAGAGAGGGGAGAGCCTCGCTCTCTAGAAAACTACATCTAAACCTAACTAATGTTGTATGAAATGTGAATGAATGATGAATGAATGATTCTCCCATCCAGCTCCACTCTCCAGCCTCTAAGCTTCACTTTCGAACTTGAAACTGGGCCAAAAGCAGCCTAGAAATCGCCCCCCAGCCTCTTCTGTGTAATCCAACACGTGACGCTCTGTCACGCGTACGCGTCATCCACCCGTACGCGTCGCCCACGCGTGCGCGTCGCTGCCAGCTTCTCAAAACTCCAATTTCTTGTGTTCCTTCCACTTTTGCATGTTTCCTTTCCATCCTCTAAGCCATTCCTGTCCTGAAAAATTAAACCTGAAAACACTCAACACACATATCACGGCATCGGATGGTAATAAGAGAGGATTAATAATTAGCAAATTTAAGACCAAAGAAGCATGTTTTCAATCATAGTACAAAATTAGGAAGAAAAATGTAAAACATGCGATTTATATGCAAGTGTGAGAATAATGGATAAAATCTACTCAATTCAGCCTAAAATGTACTATGAAATAGTAGTGCATCAACGGCAGAAGGAAGCACATGCACGGCGAAAGAAAGTGATGCAAT
>NC_029792.2:16176131-16188010 GCF_000816755.2 Arachis ipaensis
TAGGAGAGAGAAGTGAATTGATTAGGATTTTAGATGCTTTTTGTCTTTTGCTTTGGTAATAAAATTAAAAATTTGAGTAAATTAAATTGTTTTTGGTATTTTTTAGTCTTCTTGTAACCTAAATAATAATTAATTGTAGTTAGTTGGTACTTTAATTATACGAAAAAAAAAAGATAAACAAAATTACATGAATTGAAATTGAATTAGAAAGATACATTAAATTGAAATATAAAATAAAAGGGATAAATTGAAATTGGATATAAAGAGAATCATTCTACTTTTTATCCAATTTTTTAATACAACAAGAAAGAGACTCATCAAAAAATAAAAAATATATGATGTATAACGTAAATAATAAAAAATTAACTCAATAATAACTAATTTATATAATTATTTTTGTTCTAATAAAGGCTATATATAGTGTTTTTTATGGTTCGTGAGTCTAGATCTAAGAGTCAATTCAATTTTTTTAATTTATTATTTTTCCTTGACTACTTCATAGAATAGAATGTATTCTTCATTTTTCATTGAAGTTTATCATTTTAAGGTACAATTTATATTTTTTATAGTATTTTTTATATATTCATTCTACTATATTATTCTTTTGATAATTTAATGATTGTTCTTACTCCAACTTATTCTTTTCATCTAATGTTCCAATGCGATTGTCTTTTGCCATAATTGTTTACAATGCACCACATCCAACAAATGACATCTCAAGTTGTATTCATTGGTTCAAGTTCTAATTACATGGATGTAAGCATCCAATGAAGGGACAGCAAACTCTATTTTATCGAAGGATAGTTGGATCTACTCACATATTATGACTAACCTAATATAATGTGGGTAAAGTTAGTTTTCTTGGGAGGAGTTCGATTTTTTATTGAAGAATTATTTCCACGGAATTTTGTAGGCCAAGTTCAAGTTCCATCCCCTCCATGCTTTCTACGTCTGCCAGGAAATCTTTGAAATGGAGCATATAATGAGATTGAATTCCATCAATTGAAGTTCAGTTTTGGTAAATTCGTGTCAAACTCAAAGATGCAATTTCAACGATGGGTAATATATTCAAATTTTCTTATTTTAAACTTTTCATAATTAAAATAATTTTATAACATATTGTTATTATTTTTCCTTGATTACTTCATAGAAAAGAATGTATTCTTCATTTTTCATTGAAGTTGATCATTTTAAGGTACAATTTATATTTTTTATAGTATTTTTTATATATTCATTCTACTATATTATTCTTTTGATAATTTAATGATTGTTCTTACTCCAACTTATTCTTTTCATCTAATGTTCCAATGCGATTGTCTTTTGCCATAATTGTTTACAATGCACCACATCCAACAAATGACATCTCAAGTTGTATTCATTGGTTCAAGTTCTAATTACATGGATGTAAGCATCCAATGAAGGGACAGCAAACTCTATTTTATCGAAGGATAGTTGGATCTACTCACATATTATGACTAACCTAATATAATGTGGGTAAAGTTAGTTTTCTTGGGAGGAGTTCGATTTTTTATTGAAGAATTATTTCCACGGAATTTTGTAGGCCAAGTTCAAGTTCCATCCCCTCCATGCTTTCTACGTCTGCCAGGAAATCTTTGAAATGGAGCATATAATGAGATTGAATTCCATCAATTGAAGTTCAGTTTTGGTAAATTCGTGTCAAACTCAAAGATGCAATTTCAACGATGGGTAATATATTCAAATTTTCTTATTTTAAACTTTTCATAATTAAAATAATTTTATAACATATTGTGAAATTTTTTCAAAAATTACCGGCCTTCTTTTGCATCAATGCAATGCCATTGAAGGGAATAAAGGTCAGTTTAGTTTCTTGGTGTGACAATTCTATACCTTGCCGCATTGTATGAATAGCGGATGTCGAATGATGAAGCCTATTTAACAAGGAGATCGTCTGAATTTGCACGAATTCTAAATGTTCAAACTTATGATGTTGTTTCAGTTGGTTGTCGTTACGAGAATGACTCTAATCTATACGTGTCTAAGGACTAGAATAGATTAAATATTATTTAAGTAATTTAGTTCTAATATTGGTATTTGATTAAATTAGTTTTAGAGAAATTTAAATTGTTACCTCAATTTATATATTATGACTATTCTTGTAGTAGTGAATTGTTACCATTATAATTCATTTAGAAAATTCATAATTTAGGCATAGTTCTTCTGTTTTTATTTTTCATGCCTAATGGCTACTAACTACGATTCTATCAATAGTATTACCTATGGTAGATTATGTGATGAAAAAGTTTGGAAAATAAAGATAAGAATTATAAGGTTATGAAAAATTCTATCTAAATTTGACAAGAGTAAAACAACTTACATAGAAATGGTTCTCATAGATAATAATGTTAGTTGATTATTTTTCATGATTCTTTCAAGTGATGCTAGGTCCAGTTTAAAAATATTTTTTGTTCGTATTTTAAGTTTATTTAATAAGTAAATCCTTGCACGAATCAAAGACAGTGAGATTTAATAGATTTATAAGTGCTAATAGCTTTTATATTTAATTTGTTTTACAGTGTGATAAAATTCATTGTTCAATCAAGAATGATTTGACAAAGATATTTGAGAATGAACTAAGGGGAAGGTCTATATCCTCTCAAATTTTTTGATTAAGGAATCATGCGGAATTTATCTTCCGACTACACACGTGTGTATTAGAATAACTTTTAAGAAGGAGTCACGTATAGTAAATACGGTCGATGATCGTAAAATTATATACTAACATTGATATAATATTGTTTTAGGTATATGTTTTGTAAGCATCAAAGAAAAGTGTTGAGTTATTTTTTAGTAGGTTTAAATTCTTTATTGTTTATTGGAGAAGTTTGTGCATTAGAATTCTCTAATAATCTGTTGTTCATTTTGAACTGATTTTGATATGTCTTTACTTGACAGTAAAATAACATATAAAAATTTGTTGGTGGATCTAAGTATTACTAGGTTATTTATGGTCACATTGAGTATATATATCTGATTTATTGAAAAAGGTAGATTACTAAAATCAATTAATAACTATTAGAGTTAATACACTTAACACTAGATTAAGAAAAAACAAACAATACATAACATGTTACCTTTTTATTAATCAAATTATTATAATTTAAATTAATCTTAATAAAACAACTTAAAATTATAATTTCAATCTTATCACGTACATGGCACGGGTTATTATACTTGTTACATGAATTGAAATTGAATAAGAAATATACATTAAAATTAAAATATAAAATAAAAGGGATAGATTGAAATTGGATATAAAGAGAATCATTCTACTTTTTATCCAATTTCTTAATACAACAAGAAAGAGACTCATCAACCTAATTTGTGCATACCATAGTTTGGGAATTGAATCGAAGGGACTCTTCAACTTTTTACCCAATTTCTCGTACAACAAGAGAAAGACTCACTCAACTTCACTTGTCTACACCTTGATTTCATCATGAAACCAAACAAAAATTATTTTAGCACCTTTAATAACTGAATACTACAACTACAATAATTTATGAGATTTTTATAATTTTTTATTAGGTTAATTAAAACAAAAAAATTCTAAGTCCATAAATACAAAGTCCAATCTAATAATTAAATGAATAAAATTAAAATACATCAAATTAAATAAATATTTTAAAAATATAAATTAATAATTTTTAAATAATATTTAAATTCTTTATATCATAAATATTTAAAGTACGTATCACCTAATTAATTATCTAACAAGATTAAGAAAAAAAATATTCCCAAAAGAAGTCCTAAAACCGTAACGGAAAAATGTTGGTGTTAGTGATTGGAACATAATCCTCTCGTGATGTTACTCTTCATGTCATATAATATCTAGCTATGTTTAATTAAACGGATTTTTTTTGGTTTATAAAATAAAATAATTAATTAGATTTTTTTCTTTTATAAAATAAAATAAATAATTATTTCTCCAGAAAAGATTTTCCATCTTTATTTTCAGGAATACGATTTTTTTTTGGATTAAGAGTAAGTTCGCCCCCCGGCGAACTCTATGATGAATTCGGCAGACTATATATACTAGTGGGACCATTTTTGTTTGTCCCTTTCTACTTTTATTCTTTCTTTTAAATTTTCTCTGTTACATTTTTTTGCTTTTTTGACATCCGTAAAGTTTAGTGTGGGCGATTTTCTCAGTTCCAAGTTAGTAAATAATAGTCCATTTTTTAATGTTAATTAGAATTATTTGGTTTACTGTTTACATGTTAGATAAAATTGTTAGGTATAGATCATTTGTTGGTTAGAATAATAGATTTATTGTTTACATGTTAGTTAGTTAGACGTACTTTTAAGTGTTATGTTAGGTAAATTATTTTATGTCACTGTCTTTTAGTATAGTGGCTATCTATGAACATATTAAAGAATATAGGAAAGTATATTATTAGAAAATTTAGTCAAAGGTATTAGATTGCGTTGTAAATTAGAAGGTAATTAGTCGAATAATCAATTAGGTTAAGTTAGATAAAAAAGAAACGTGAGCAATAAAATTTAGAGTTGAGTTAGTTATAAATTAATTAGTAACATGACGACGTCAGTTAAATAGGGTAAGTTTAAAATTAGTAGGTTTATAAGCTATTTTTCATTTAGTTTATTTTTTAATAATCTAATATGTGATTTTATTTTACTAGATTATGTTTCGATGGAGCAGCAGTTATTGGGTTATGAGCATGAGATGTATAGATTGGATCACGCTGAGCACATCGCTGGGAGACTTGATCGAGTGGTATGATTTTTTAACCTTTTATTTTATTTTATTGTATTGAATAAAAAGTGAACTTGCTATTGTATTTATTCACGGTACCATTTTTTATTAAATTTTTTTTCCGTTTGGTAGGCGCCTTGGATCTTGCGCACCATACAGAATTTGATGACACGACCACCGGAGCAGATTAGGCCATATCTAAGACGAGCCGGGTTTGAGTACATCGCATATATGGTCGAGTTCGAGCATGGTTGGTCTCTTGCCTCGGCGTTGATAGAGAGGTGGAGGCCTGAGTCCCATACATTTCATTTACCGTGTGGGGAGATGACTATCACCCTACAGGACGTGGCCTATCAGTTGGGACTTAGGATTGACGGTGATCCTATGAGTGGATGCATAGGTGGGTGGGAGCAGCACCACCAAGGACGGTCCATTGAGGAGTTATGCGAGCAGATACTAGGTGTTGTTCCCGGCCTAGAGGACAGATAGTCTCAAACGAAATGGACTGTCAAGCTCACTTGGTTCCACAACATGGTTTGTGGAGAGCTAGAGCAGGATGCCACAAAGGAGCGCCTGATGAGTTATACAAGAGGATACATCATGTAGTTGATAGGTGGTATCCTCTTCCCCAATGCATCTGACTCTCGGGTGCATATCAGGTGGCTTCCCCTACTGGAGGACCTTGATGCGTGTGGCCAGTTGTTGTGGGATTCGGCTGTGCTGGCATGGCTATACCGCCAGATGTGCCGGGCCACGGAGCATGGTTAGCGCAACTTGGGAGGATGCGTCAGCTTGATGCTTTCTTGGGCCTACCATCGTATTCTATTAGTACCATCATATGCTAGATGAATTAGCAAATGCTCCATCACATTAAAGAATCCTGGGAGAAATATCCTTTCTAACTAGCAAAGGATAATGGAAATATTCTGCTCCATAACCTCTAAATCATGAACCTTGAGGGTGGTTGAGCACAAAGCTTTGAAAAATTGGCTTAGCTCGGTTAGAGGCTTCCATATATTTGTAGGTAGTTCTCTGAATGCAGTTGGAAGCAAGCACTGCATAAAAATGTGACAATCATGGCTCTTCATACCAATAAACCTCCCCTGGAAAAGACTTATACATCTAGCAAGGTTAGATGAATAACCATCCGGAAATCTAAGTTGTTGCACCCACCTATATACGTCTTGTTGCTGTTCAGAAGTTAAAGTATAAGCTGCCTTAGGTTTGGACCAACAATTATCACCGACGTGCCGCAAATGTAAATCTGGATGCTTGCACAGTTTAGCCAGGTCTAACCTAGCCTTTTTATTGTCTTTAGTTCTATCAGTGTCCATAACAGTATTCATTATGTTATAAGGCACATTCTTCTCTATGTGTATTACATCAAAACAGTGACGAACCAGGTTATCCTTCCAATAAGGTAACTCCCAAAACACACTTTGCTTAGTCCAATTGTGAGTAAAACCATACTCTCGCGATTTGATCCACTTTTCATTATCTGATATCTTCCCAAGTCCTTTAACCCTTTGCCAAATCTCCAAACCACTTAATCTGGTAAGAGCCTCTTCACTTTCTATTTTATTCTTCCTGAAGTCATTCTTATTACGCCTATAAGGGTGGTTTATCGGCAAAAACCTCCGATGACAATCAAACCATGATGCCTTGCCTCCATGTGATAGTGTAAAAGACTTGGTATCCTCCATGCAAATAGGACATGACAATCTTCCTTGTGTCATCCACCCAGACAACATCCCATAAGCTGAGAAATCATTGATAGTCCACATCAATGCCGCCTTTAAGATGAAATTCTTCTTTTCTACAATATCATACGTCAAAACAACAGGATTCCACAATTCATTTAATTCGTCAATCAAGGGTCCCAAGAATACATCAATGTTGGCTTTAGGGTTATTAGGACCATGTATTAAGCAAGTCAAGAACAAATAAGGATCTTTCATACACATTCCAGGAGGTAGATTGTATGGAATTACAATTACGGGCCAACAAGAATAAGGCTTGCTAAATTGGATATTTAGGGTAAATCCATCAGAACAAAGACCTAACCTAATGTTTCTAGGCTCCAAAGCAAAATCAGAATGGATACGGTCAAAGCTTTTCCATGCTCCCCATGTGACGGATGGGTCATCACGCCATCATCACGTTGGTTTTTTATATGCGACGTCATGTGCGGAGCTGAACTCATTGACGCATAAAGCCTTCAAAGTCTAGGGATTAAGGGTAAGTAGTGCATCCGTCTGACAGGAACTCTCTTGGACTTACAACCACCATCGGAAATAGGCTTGAATCTAGGTGCTTCACAAAACTTGCAACTAGTTAGAGCAGCATCGTCTTTTCGATACAACATGCAATTGTTTAAGCAACAATCTATTTTGATTGCCTTCAATCCAAGATTTTGCTCTAACTTCTTAGCCTCATAGTAATCCCTAGGTATGGCACTACCCTCAGGAGCAATTTCCCTAATTAAGGTGGGCCACTGCTTAAATGACTCCTGTGATTGGTTTCCCTCGGCCTTAATGCATAGCATTCTAACAGCTATCGATAGTTGAGAGTGCACACAACCTTCCCACAAAAGCTTTTGAGCTGCCTCAAGAAGATCAAAAAAATTTTTAGCCTCTACATGAGGATCCTCTAGACCAGCAGAATAGAAAACCATTTCATGATACCTTCTGGAGTTGTCTTCCCAATTAATGTCATACATATCACATTCTTCTACATTTGCACTACTTCCTGAACCACCTTCCCCACAATTATTGAATCCCGTCTGATTAATCCCAATGTCGTCAATCTCTCCATGTTCTGTCCAAATCCAATAATTTGGCATAAACCCCTTTTCCCACAAATGCATCTTAATAATGTTCAGCTCTTTATAGTTTGTGCATCTACACTTAACGCATGGGCATCTACACTTTTCTTCTGTCTTCACAATATCTAACTTACTAATTGTTTCTATAAACTCCTCAACCTTGTCATAAAACTCAGGTTTAATACCCCTCTTGTTGGATTCAACCTATCATACATCCACACTCGATGGTGCCAAGACATTTCTTACGAATTCGATATTTTTAGTACCTATAAATATCCAACACAAGTAACATTTCATCTATCATACAACATCCTATCAATATTTAACCATATCAATATTTTCAATGCAATACAAGCAACAACACAACACAAATAATATTTCATTTATCATACAATACCCTAGAAATCAATGAAATTTACAACACAAGAATTGCACTAACCTTAATTCCAAGCAAAAAATTGAAAGGATTGGACCAAAAATCTCTGAGCGAACACACAAATTAGTCTTCTAATAATCAACTACTGTGCAATGAGAGAGAGTGTGTGTGTGTGTGTTAGTGTATTATTTTTATAAAATCAACACATAAAATTATGAATATTTATAAAATAATATTTTAAGATTAAAGTAATATATATTTGACTAAAATATCTTTTACTAACTATATATAAAAAAGAAAACTAAAGATTATAGGTAAGATTATCATTCTTGTGTGAAATCGTGTCCAGCAAGTCAAGAATTTAGAAGAAGCAAGAAGAGAATGTGATGTTCACCGTATAGATTGCAGAATGGTGAATCTCAAAGGAATAGAATGATAAATGAATCTAATATATAGACTAGGCTAGGTGTGCTAATTCCCAACTACTAATTGTAATAACAGAAAAACAGAAAGCTACCAAGTCAGCAAGCTTCTAACTAACTTAAGGCTACGTTTTGATCTTCTTTAAGTCTCACATCTTGTGTTAACCAATACGAGATGCGAACAATAATATTGATAAATTAATTAATTCACTAAATGTATAACATCCCATGCAAGCTTGCAGACCTTCATTTATTTACTTTCCTAAGTTTCTCGTATAACATATATAATTAAATTATTCAAGCATCCTAACAGAACATAATTAAGCTACTAAAATATGATGACACAGGCAATTGATGGGACAATATGAGTGTGAGAAACCTACAAGATCTAGAGAACCAACTAGAAATGAGTCTCTAAAGTGTTCGAATGAAAAAGGTCAACAACTGCTTCTGGAATTCTCACTAAGAAGGAACAAAGATAAATTACTTGATTATTCCCATTAAAAAAAACTTAAGCACCAGAAAGCAACTAACTAAATCAAATTCTGCAGGAACAAATTCTAACAGAAAAAATCAAAGAGCTAAACCAAAAGGTTGTGTGGCGCAGCAACGGTCAATAATCTTTCTCTAAAAAATTTATAAGATATAACCCTAACTTACCTTTTTAACTATTTTGTAAATGCAAGGCAACATTATCCATCAGAAAAATTTGGAACTTTTTAAGAAAGTAAACCTGACACAGGAGGAAAACACACAATTATGCAGAAAGGTAGTCTAGCTTGGTTACTCTATATAGGGTATCCCCATTCACCAAACATGTTTGGCTTTAAGTTTGTGCAACCAAAAATCAATTCTTCATCTGAAAATTTCAATTATTGGCTATTTTTGTGTATGCTTAGAAACTTTTTATTTTCTATTCAGAATCATTTTCAGGGGAACTAGCAAACAAAGATTTTAGAAAATCAGAACAAAACACACAGAAATAGACTTAAGAATGAAAGTGTGATGTAGCAGGTGTATGGCATAAGCGAGATGGAAGCAACAAGCAGAAATAGATTTCTTCTAATTCCATATGGTATTCAAGTAGGAGGAGGAGGCTCACAGGCATTAGTCCAACTTCAGTTATGCCAGCCAGAGCAAGAAGCCTGTAAGACTTCAGCAAGTGCAACAAAATAAATCACACATGAACAAGTGAAGACTTTCTCTAAACAAGAATCCCAGCAGAAAAGACAACGCTTCTCGAAATTACAAGTTAAAACTGTGTACATTCTAGATAGAACTTCAAAGATAAACTCCAAATTCTTCTACATCCAAAGAAGCATAAAATGTACCTTGATGAGAGAAGGATCTTGAACTGTAGGTCCTATTTCACCAACCAGCAATGCTTGTAAATGCTCACCTCCTCCTACGTTTACCCTTTCAAAATCTAAATCCAAAAACTATTTATTTCAAAAAAAAAATGAATAAATAAATCTTATCCCAGTACTATTACAATTTTCTAAGTTCTTCCAAAAAAATCATTGCTTTGTTTAGTGTTTGACAAAAATTAAAGCTGTGAATCCATTCTTTTACCGACAACTGATTGACCCTTCTATAATTCTGCAAGTGAGAAGTTGAAGAGGAAGCCAATATTTAGCATCAAATAACTAATGACAAGAAGCAGAAACTCAGAGAAAATCAGCGATCTCAAGATAAAAGTGGAAGCCACGATGAATGAATCTCACCTCAACTAAACTGAATAGATGGTTGCAAATGTTGTGAGAGTAAGATTGATAATGTTGTTCCTAGGGTTTGCAAAAGTTGTGAGAGTAAGATTGATAAAGTGAGCTCGGAGAAGAGAAGGGGCAACAGCCAAAAACGGCGAGGAGCATAGAATCAGAAACGACGCACGGCGAGGAGGGAGGAACCCTTCGCGACGGCGACGCCACGAGCTCAACTCAGAACTTCGTGCGACGGCAAGGAGAGGAGGAACGATGCGAAGAGGGCCGAGTAGAGCTTCCCCAGATGACGAAGGTACTCACGGTCTGTTCCCGCCGGCGGCGACAGCACCTTCTATCGGAGGAGAAGAGTTCGACGACAACTTTGAAGAGGGATGAGGGCTGCTGGCAACGTTCAAAGAAGGTTTAGGTCAGGAGTGTGAATGGAGTGTGAATGGAGCTCGATAGGGTGGTGATAAAATTAGGGTTAACTCAATATTTCCGACGGAAAATTTTAAATTCCGTCTATAATAATTTAATAAAACGTAGCATTTTATCTATTTAATTACAGACAGATTTTCCATCTGTAACCATTTTCTACGGGAAAAAATTAATTTTACCGATAGAATTATCGACGAATTCTGTTTTCCGTCTGTAATTTATGCTAATTCATTTTTTTGTTTTCCAACAAAAAAATTCCTCTGAAATTCCGTCTGTATTTCTGTGGGATAAAATCTGTCGAAAATATCTGTCTGTAATAACAAATTTTCTAGTAGTGAATTAAATTTAATTAAATTGGAGAAAGTCTCAAAAAAAAATACGCAGATATGTCATACGGTTTTTTTTAAACATTTTTTTGGCACATAAATTTTTGTATATAATAATTTATTGATATAGTACAAAACTTTTCACGTAATATAAAATTTTTTATATATAGCACATAAATTTTTATACGAATATATTTTGTTGATTGGGTGAGTTAATATTTTAAATATATTATCTTTCAAAAATTTTATACTGTGCACTAAAATTTATATATTGTGTATTAAAATTTGTGCGTATATTGCAACAAAATTTTTTGTGTTGTATATATTTTGTTGGTTAAGTATTAATATTTTGCATATATATTTTTTTAAAAATTTTTATGTTGTATACTAAATTTTTTGTTATGTATCAAAATTTATGAATGATGTGTTTTTGTTGGTGGAGTTTTAATATTCTGGTCATATATATGGTGGTTTAAAAATTTTATGCTAATAAAATTATTTAAAAGAGAAGACGAAGAAAATGAAAGAAAAAAAGAAGAGAAGAAGAAAAAAAAATGACATTAAAAAAAATGACAAGGATAATAACAAAAAATATGTACAACATATAAAATTTAATTATATATGGTTAAAAAATTATTTGTTTGTCTAATTTTATTAATTAAAAAGAGACGTTGTGGATCACTTTTTTGGTGATTCCAAAAAAGGTGATCCATATATAGCTGGATTTGTTTTTTTTTTTTTTTTTTTTATAAATTATTTTTAATTTTTATTTTAAATAATTAGGCTGAAATGAATATGATTGTATATTTTATTACCAAATAATCTACCAATCAACTTTCTTTAATTCTTGTGGCTGACTGCCAAGCTATAGACATATTAGGAATGATGATGTAGGATCATGGGATAAATCCAATGGATAGTGAAGTAGTTTTCTTTCTGGATTGTACGAGGATGATAATGAGGCGATTGTTTATTGTGCTTAACATTGGAGGTTTAATTTGTCCCAAAAAAGATGTTTCAAAAATAATATTTGGTTT
>NC_029792.2:16188198-16193819 GCF_000816755.2 Arachis ipaensis
ATTATATATAAATAAAATTTTATTATTCTAATTCCATTTTTTGATGTCTGTCAAAGAAAAAAGATGGTATGACTCCTTCAGGAGTCTCAATAGCTATGCTGGAAAAGTTTTGATTCGGGATGATTTAAAAAAAATCTTTAATTCTTTATATATTTATGTAAAAGATATGAATTTTACTCATCTAATAAAGTGAACATCCATATACCTATATGTACTAGTTACCAAAAATATATATACCTATATGTATATTGAAGATTTTTCATCATTTGATCTTTTAATTATTTTTTTTACTAACTCCAAAATTATCATTTTCTATTTTTTCAACTTTCTAAACAAGTTCTACAATTTATTAATTTTGATTTCAAAATGAAAAATAACTATATAAATCTTAAAAAAATCACATTTCTATTTTATATTTAGTTTTTAGTATTTAATATCTTCTATTTAAAATACTTAAAATACAAATAAACAAGCACGTTGATTTACTATTAGTGTTAAAAATGAAAAAAAAGGAATTAAATTGTCATTAATTACATTATTTAGTGAAATTTAGTACGTACTAGAATCTATTGAGATAAAATGAGAAAATGAAAAGAGTGGTGATCAGTAGGTCAGGTACTCGAACGGATCGGATATGGGTGTAATGAAGGGGCAGGCGACTGGGAGATGGATGTCAGTGAGCTCCGGCAGATCCCTCTTTCGAGCTAGTGGGTTGAAGAGGAGGTGGGGCCACCTGCAAGGACTCTTGACACTCAAGTTAGCGTCCGTACAACAGGTGGCAGATAGGGTTAGGGTTTTTGTGACGTACCTCTAGGGAGGGGTAGGGCCCTCCCCTTATATAGTCTGTACTGGAGTGGGTCCCACGCAAACAGACCCTCCTTCCTAAAAGTTTCTTTCCCAACTATCCATGTTATCGCGGGGAGGGTGACATTCGGGTCACGCCCTGGCTCGGGTTCGGTAACCCGCCAGGTCAGGTAGACGCCCGGACCCAGGTCCTTGGTCGTCGTTGGGCTAGGCCGGAACAGTGCCCCAACGTGCCAGCTGCGGTCGTGGGCGTCGTGGTTGGCGCGTTCTTCTCAACTCCCCCTTTTGTGGGGTTCCTGTTAGGTCGGCCGCCCGTGATATGGGCGTGCACCCTACGCGCGAGTAACCCTCGCCTATACTTGGGGACGTCAATCGTCGCCTTGTTTCTCGCGCCGGGCATTTAATTTTTATTATGGCTAATTTGAAGCCTGGTCGAAAAGACTGATATACCCCTGACCTTTCGTGCTTCTTTCTTGACGGTTACCATTATGATCTTTTCAAAACTCTCTTTTCCTCTTACTCCCATTCATTTCCACATTCACATCCTTCCATTGTTTCATTCTCTGATTTGTTCTTTGTGGGATTCTTGGGCGTTTCTTCTTTATTTGGTTGCTATCCTCTCGCCGCATATTTTCTTGGTAAGTACCTCATGCTTCTTTCATTGTATGTTTAGTTCTGCGTTGTGGCTATTACTTTCATCAGCTTTGTCAGACGATGCATGCCGCTTTCCTTCTTGGTTCATATTTGCTCGAATCATCGTAGTCTTTGTTAGGTAGTTGCTAGAAGGGTACCATCTAGGCATTTGCTTCTTGAATATGGGTTTTAGGTACTAGCATGAGCGCTCTAGATCATTGTAGTTAATTATAGTTTCTTTTTTGTTCATCTTATGGCTTTACGATCTCCCGGGTTAACTCGAGTGGTGCCCCCACTGTCGGTATGGCTCGACCTCTGGCACCGAATGTTATTGATTTTTATGCCTGGGTTACTTCGAACGTGAAGGATACACCATCTCACCGGGTGGTTGACTGGCTGTGGGTATACAAGCCTATGTTCACCACGCTGGGTCTTCGTCTTCCATTCTCTCCGTTCGTGATGTCGTTACTCAATCGCTGTGGCATAGCCCCATCACAGCTTCATCCTAATAGATGGGCCGCCGTTCGGTGTTTCGAATTGGTGTGCGAGTATCTGGGGCTACCGGCCTCCGTGAACGTCTTCCTCTACCTTTTTCTTCTGACGAACCCTTCTCGCAAAGAAAAAACGAAGAAAGGGTATATGTCCTTCCGAGTTGTTCAAGGCCGTAGGATATTTGGTCTCTTTGAAGATTCTTTTCACCACTTCAAGAATACCTTCTTTAAAGTTAGACCTGTCCCAGGTCATCACCCTTTCTGGCTTACGTGGGAAGGGGAAAGGCTGATCCTGACCTATTGGAGTTTTGGGGCGGGTTCCGACTATTTAATAAAGGAGACTTATGAGGGGATGAATAAGGAGAACCGTTGGATTGCCGACATACTGTTGGCGATTTTTGGCTTGAAGAATCTGAATCCCCATATGGTGACGGGGGACCGAGAGATTGGTCGGGCCCATGTTGGTAGGTTACTACCTCGTTTTCTCATGGACTTTTCCTTTCTATTTCCTTGAAGTTTCATATTACTAACTTGTTATCTATTTTCTTTACAGTTTCCATGGCTGACGGGAAGACCACCATGGCCAATCTGATGGCCCATTTTCTTGGTGAAAGTGACGATGACGACTCTTCGGCTACTCATTCAGATACCCCAGGATCTAACGTTGTTGGTGAAGGGAGCGGTCAGGTTGCTGCAGGGGATCAGGACGATTCCCAGTCCTCCAGCGATGTTCAAGCTGAGAATTCCCTAGAGAATGCGGCTGTGGAGGAGCCGGTCCTGGAGCAAGGGGCTAGCCCGGAGGTTGATGCCGACTTGACTATCGTGCCCAACCCAAAAAAGCAAAATGCGTCTTCCGGGAAGGCCCTGACCGTGATGGAGAGGAGTTTTGACACTGGGGGCTTCATCAATTCCCAACTTCTTCCAGAAACCGAGAAATTCTTCCAAGATGAGGATCTTGCTGGCCAGGCTAAGTGGGTCTACCGCAGTCTCCTTCGAGCCGCTGCCATTTCCTGGAAGACAGAGCCTGTTTTGGCTCCGTATCAGGCCTTGGAGGGAAAACTCCGGGTCTCCCAGAAGGACATTGCCGGTTTGAAGACCCGGGCGGAGTCCCTCCAAACCCAACTCACTGAGAAGGAGAAGAAAGTGGAGGAGGGCGCTTCTGAGATCAACAGGTTGGTAGAGGCGATCTCTCACTTTCCAAAGATTTGAATGCTGCTCAAGGTCGGGCTGCTTCAGCGGAGGCCAAAGTTTCTGACTTGGAAAAGAAGCTGAAGGAGTTGGAAGAAAAGCATCGAGAGGTCGAGCGATCAACTCAGGTTGCTCAGCAGGAGGTCGTCTCCTTGAAGAAGAAGAAGAATAAGGACATCGTGAGGGACACCAAGAAGGCCGTCAAGGCGACCGAAGAGGGGATTAAGGTTCAGATTGCTGTCCTGGCACCCGACCCCGATACCTCCTCGGTTGGGGCCTTCAAAATGGTCCAGGACGGCAATATTGTGGACATACCCAAAAAGACGAGGGCTTCCCAGTAGTTGTATTTTGTTACTTTGTTTGTAGTTATTGTTGGACTTTTTGACTACTTTGGGCCGGGGTGCTGCCCTTGTATTTGTAACATTTTGGACTTGCCGGGACGAGTGGTTGCCCTTGTAATGTTTGACTTAGTAGTTTTAGGAGACAAACTTTTACTGCTTTAATGAATGACTAATCGTCCAGCCGAGTTCGGGCCTTCGCTTTTTAACTGTTTATATTGCTTCGTGCTTACTCTAACGGTTGTGTAATAGTGGTTATGATCTTGTTGACTCCCGGAGTGATCAGTCCCGGGTTGCCTTGGTATTGGCAATTGAGTGGAAAGTAAAACATTAATTGAACTGAACATATGTTAGGGATAGAGAGTTTTAACAAAATAGAAAGGGTACCAACTTTAAATAAGATGATACAAGGGAAAACTTAAGCGAGAAAAATGAAATGGTAACATTACTAGATCGGGAACATGTATGGTTGTTAGGTCCAAAGCCGGCCTCTATGAGTAGAATTTCTTCAGGTTCGCCGTATTCCATGTTCTGGACACCTCTCTTCCGTCTAGTCGTTCAAGCTTGTAAGCTCCGTTGCCAAGTACCTCTTTTATTTTGTATGGGCCTTCCCAATTGGCCGCTAGTTTTCCTTCTCCCGGGGTCGGTAGTCCCACATCATTGCGTCGTAAGACCAGGTCGTTTTCTTCAAAATTCCTCTTTAGCACCTTGGCATTGTACCTTACAGTCACTCTCTGTTTCAATGCGATTTCTGATAAATGATCCATCTCTCTAGTTTCATCAATCAGGTCCTTCTCTACTGCTTCCTCAACTCCCCCAAAAAGCAGCTGCGAGCTCGGTTCTCCTACTTCCACGGGGATCATCACATCAACTCCATAGGTAAGCCGAAAAGGTGTTTTTCCGATGGAGGACTGTGGTGTCGTCCTGTAGGACCACAGGACCAAAGCAAGTTCGTTCGTCAATACCCCTTCTTCTGGTTAAGTCGTTTCCTCAGGCCTTGGAGGATGACTTTGTTTGCTGCTTCTACCTGATCGTTGGTTTGTGGGTGCTCTACCGACGATAATATCTGCTTTATCCCCAGCCGGAGAGGAACTCGCCAAACTTCTTATCGATAAACTACGTCTCATTATCCGATATCACGACTTCTGGGATTCCAAATCTGGAGATCACCTGTCTCCACATGAATTTTTGGCAGTTTGCCGATGATATACTAGCCAGTGGCTCCGCCTCGACCCACTTAGTGTAATAGTCAATGATCACGATCAGGTGTTTGACCTATCCAAGGCCTAATGGGAAAGGCCCTAGTAGGTCGCTCCCCATTGACAGAAAGGTCGGGGAGCCATTAGTAAACTCAGCTCCGCTGCTAGGGTTCTGTAGAAGTTGGTATTTTCTTAGTATTTTTTGCACCTCTTTACGAACTCTTGGGCATCTGACATTATTGAGGGCCAATATTAGCCAGCCCTAACGAGCTTTCGAGCGAGGGCCTTTCCGCCTATATGGTGGCCGCAACACCCCTTATGGACTTCACTCAGAACATAGTCTGTCTGGTCGGGGCGTAGGCACTTCATCAGAGGTTGACTCAGCTTTGCGGGTTCCCTCCTCCTCGCGCACTTCCTCCTCTTCCTGCTCATCGACCAGGCCCAACAGGAAATTCATTCTCGCCGTCTCCACAGACGGCACCAATGATCGGTAGGTCGAATACTCGAACGGATCGGATATGGGTGTAGTGAAGGGGCAGGCGACTGGGAGATGGATGTCGGTGAGCTCCGGCAGATCCCTCTTTCGAGCTAGCGGGTTGAAGAGGAGGTGTGCCACCTGCAAGAACTCTAATGCTCAAGTTAGGGTCCATATAAAAGGCGGCAGATAGGGTTAGGTTTTTGTGACGTACCTTTGGGGAGGGGTAGGACCCTCCCCTTATATAGTCTGTACTGGAGTGGGTCCCACGCGGACAGACCCTCCTTTTTGAAAGTTTCCTTCTCAGCTATCTATGTTCACACGGGAAGGGTAACATTCGAGTCACGTCTTGGCTCGGATTCGGTAACCCGCCGGGTCGGACAGACGCCCAAACCTGAGTCCTTGCTCATCGTTGGATTGGGCCAGAACAAGTGATATATAATAGAATAAATTTTAAATCCAAATAAAAGCAATTTATTATGATGGCCATAAG
>NC_029792.2:16194064-16209132 GCF_000816755.2 Arachis ipaensis
TTTCTAACATTACCGGAATAATATAATGGTCCTTCTATGGCCAAAGTTAAAAGAAAATTGAGGTAACGGTCCCCCATATATAACAGCTGTACCTGTTGCCTCATGCATGAACACTGCATAAATTCAATTTTGTAAGACCGATTCATCTCTATCTTCATCATATATATCATAGTCGTTTAATCGTTTTGTAATTACGGATAAAATAAAATTATCATTTACTCAAAACTATTATATTCTTATGTGCATAAAAGACCCAAGTATAATTTTTTAATCATATTTACGTATTCTATATTAAATTCTCTATCCACTTTGTTTTGACTCTGGAAACCGAAAACTGTAAACTACAAAATTCATCGTTTGATGCTTGCATCCTTATCTCCACGTTTAAAAGGAGATTGTTTTAGTGTTTTCATTTAGTTATTAAAATTCTTTATTAATAAATAAAATTTCTGTTGCTGATGTAAATACTAATAAAATTGGCAACATGGTTGGACAAACGCCGAGACATAATCTAAAAGTAGAAAAACAAATTAAGATTATCTGTAGTTTATTATTATGTAATTTAGTTATAGGTTTTTTTTTGTTTTTATTTGAGATTAGGAGTACGAAAGAATTTTTTTTTTGGCTTTAGCTTTATGTCTTTTGAATAGTTTGTGGTAGTTTTCTTTGCAAAACCATTTTATTTCGTTTCTCACTTTTAAAGATCAAGCATAATAATGTTAATTGTTAAACCAAAATGATACCACACGTAGTTTAATTATTAGAAAAAAAAGAGTAAACCACAAACGTGACAAAAATGTTCTAATTTAATTTGAAGCAAGTCTGTAGACTGCAGCTATGTATTTACTTAATATTAAAATATTTTTATTTTATTTTATTTTTAATTTTCATGAATACTTTGTCGTTTCCATTTTTAAGGACACTTTTTCAATAATTTTTTTGAAAAAAAAAATTGTCGCTACTAAATTTTCAAAGGATTTTTAGCTGAATTAAATTAAGTATATTGCCTAATTTTATTAAATAAAATGAATATATTAATTACAAAAAAATAAAATAAAATAAAGAATGCATCATAATCAATTATCTTTATTCTCTACGCAAGTAACTGACTAATTAAATCTCCCTAATTTCTGGTCCAGGGGATAGTTTTCTGTTATATCTTATATCTCACATGGTTAAATTTTGACAAAATGAGTTTATTTCATTAATAATTCCATCTAATTCACGTGGACACAATCAGATTGATTACGTCCCCAATGATTCGGTAACTCTTGTTAGTTATGATAGTTTAATTTTTATGGAATGATGAGATCATACAACTTTCTTTACCTAACTCCTTTTCCCGTCAGGTTTACTTTAGTTCGGTTTAGTTTTATTTATTGGTGAGAAATATTATATGTATANTTAGATAACTTTTAAAATAATAAGTTAAAAATTGATAATTTTTAGTAATGTGATGATATTTATATATACACAATTAATTGTTTATGATATGACTAGTAAACATCGGTTACACGTTATAGCTCGGTAACGTCTGAGATTTAATCATAACCGACGATTTTATAATGGCCATAAACGACCTTAAATCAATAACGTCGGATTTACAATTAATTCTCTTCCTGGACGTTATAACTTAAGGAAAACGGCCGACATTTTCCGCTAATATAAAGCGGACGAGAAAGCTAAGGAAAGTATGTCACTTTTTCCAAATATAAGATCTATTATCCACTTTACACTAACTTGAGCGTCGGCGTGCCTTTGCAGGTACCTACCCTCGCCGTTCATCCATCGCCGACGTATATCTTGGTCCAACCTAAAAGTCCGCTGACCTTATCAGAGGACGAGCTATACCTCAGAGTATTCAGGCAAGAACAATTTATATAAAGAGTTACTTACATACAAGTGTCTTTGAATAAAAATAATAAAATAAAATTGTTAAAATTTAATATATTTGATTAAATTATTATATAATTATTATTATTTTCATGTAATAATCACTCTCTATGAAAATTCTTTTACACGGACAAAAATTAAAAAATACACAAACCCTAGTGTATGAAGGAACCAGTAGCCGCACCATGTTATATTGGTGATTGAACTTGTGTATTTCATATACTCCAAAATTAACGTAGTACCTCTTCTGATGTCTTTGCCAATAATGATTTTATTTTTTAAATTGTTTTAAATTATACTACAAAATATAGTCTTATATTGACGGTAGAAATAAGATTATTATAAATTTATCTTATTCATACCGTCAATAAAATATGTTTTAATAAAAAAAATTATCTCGTAAACAAATAAAATATGTATAAAATTTTTTATTATTTATCATATTAATAATGTAAACGAAATAAATTTATAATTATGTCATTTGTGTGCCAACAAAATAAGTAATATGAAAAAAAACTAATTTTCTAGGAGTGTAATTATATTACATTATATTATATTATATTTATATTTGAATAAAAAATTCTTTTTTCTCCTTAGACCATCTCCAGTAGGGAACTCATTCCAGTCCTTATTTATGGCCCACCTATCATAAAAAGTAACTCCACATTAGTTTTTGTATCATAAACAATAAACAGGAACTCAAATAATCTCTCTCTTCTCCATTAGAAGGAACTAACTTTAATCCCTATTGTGGTCTTACTTATTAAATAATTAATATAAATAATTAATTAAATAGATATATAAGTATTTAATATAATAAATTATTATAATTATTAATAAATTAATTATAATTTAATTATTTAATATATATATTTAATATATATTTTTTTATTAACTTACCACATGGCATGATTTTATTGGTTGTTGCAAGTTCCTGTTTAGAAGGACTCTCAACCTTGATCCACGTGAAGAGCCCTCCTTCTCTTTTCACTCCAATGGTAATTGAGTCCCCATATGTCAGAAGAGGAACTCTATTTCTTAGCATTGGAGTTGCTCTTATACCATTTATTTGGAGTTCGACAAGTCACATGCGCAGAGGCGGAACTTGAAACAAAAATTTGGGGGGCCAGATAGAAAATAATTATCAAAATGTTTTTGATATGGACCCGTTTAAGATAAGTTCGTCTAATCTCATCTCTCTGATTTAGGTGATATTGCTAAATTTAAAGCCATTTTTTAAGATCTCGTTCCAAAAAGTTAAGGTTAAAGTCATCAGATGTAACTTTTTGAACTTTTGAAGGTTATATCTCACTTTCTTCGTGATTCATTAAAGTAGAAGAACTATCTACAGGTGTTGATATTGTAAAAGTTATATGTTCTCCTTCTTAAATATTAGCCATCCTCTTAAAAAATGTATCAATTCTTTGATTTTTCATTATTATTTTATATAAAAATTTGAATATATATCCTGTAAAATATGTAAAGAAGAAGTTAGAAGGACAAATATTAAAATTTATAATATTTATTGAATTTTTTTATCAATTTATACAAATACAATAATATTAATACTTATTGAATATTCTATTATTTTTTATCATATAAAAAATAAATTAAATAAATAAAAAATATCTAATTTTTTATATTTGAACTTAAAGATAGAGAGAATGTTGTTTATTAAACTTATTAGATACTTTAAGTCATAGTAAAATATTTAAGTCAATTGAACTATTTTTTATCTTTTAAAAAAGTACTACTAAGTTTTTTATAAAAAGTTTGGGGGGTCATGACCCCCCTTGTCTGAACTAAGCTCCGCCACTGCACATGCGAATCCCGTCCTTATCCAAGTTACAAAATAATAATTATTATTTCATTTCAAGAGCTGAAAAATTCAAAGCCGAGAGATAGCACACTTGTTATAGGATATTTGGTCGGTTGGTAGGTGACATTTGGATACTCTTTATTCTCTTTTATCTCAAAATTTGAAAGGTAATATTCTCTCTTACAATCCAGATGTGCAAGCAGGTCCGAAAGTGGGTTGGTATTGATTTGGGTTATGACTCACGCAATGGTTACTTGTGGTTGTGTAAGAAGCTTTTTGGTTGGGAGGAGCGGGAGAATTGGCTTTGGCTTTGACGTCAGCTTGTTCCGGAAAAGCATAAGTTTTTGGGTTGGTTGCGTTTTAAGGAGGCTCTTCCTATTGCAAGTTTTCGCTTTAGAAGAGGGATGTCGTCATTGGATAGGTGTCCAAGATGTCTTTCTAATCAAGAATCGGTTTTACATTGTATTCGGAATTGCCCAAAAGCTCAGCTTGTATGGCACAGGTTGGATATTTCCTGTCATCCTTTGGATTTGAAGAACTGGTTCTTGTATCATAGCAGAGAGCATCCGTTCAAGTTCTTTTCGGGACTTTGGTGGATATGGCGAGTAAGGAATAATGATATCTTTAATCCTCATGAAACTTGGCCTCCGAAAAAAGTGATTTGTCTGGCATTAACTTCAGAAAAGGAACTTAGGAATGTTTTTGAATTACAACGTATGTCCCTTCCCTCTACTCTAAATGGTTTTTGGAATCCTCCATCCATTGGTACTTTCAAGATTAATTGTGATGCTAGTTATCTTGGTTCGGGTGATAGTGTTGGTTTTACTTGTGTTATTAGAGATTGTAATGGGAGTTGGCAAAGGGGGTGTTTGGGAATGATTGAGAGTAATAGTATTCTTTAATGGGAATTGTTTGCTATTTGGAGATGATATCTCTTAGTTTGGGATGTGGGTCAACGAGATGTTATTTGTGAGACGGATTATGTGGAAGCATTTAATCTTGTTACTAATCACTAAGATGGTTTTGGGTTTATTAATCTATTGGTGCTCAAAATAAGAGATATCATGCATTGGAATTGGCATGTTGACTTTCGTTTGATTATGAGAGATGCAAACACGGTGGTAGATACTATGACAAAGATGGCGATGAAGTTACAACTTTCTCATGTGGAGCTTCCTTCACCTTGAGAGGAGTTTAAGAGTAGTCTTAAAAAGGATTGTCCCTCTATTTAAGAAGATCCTTTATTTAATTTTTCTTTTTTTAGTTTATTTCAGTCACCAAAAAAGGAATGTGGATATAGATTTTTCACCCACTTTATATATATAATAACTTGATTTATGGGGTATGGATACTATATATTTTATGATAATTTTTTTTTTAAATTATTTAATCAACTAAATCCAATTAATTTGTTATAATTTAATTCAACTCCACGCGCTATTATTTTTAAGAATTTTTTAACTTAATGTACAATTATATATAACTGGCTTTTTTATATAGATTTTGTTTTGTTTTTTTTTTCAGTATTTTTTACATTTTTTGCGTTCTTTTTTTTCTCTGCATTCTCTTCTTTTTCTATATTTTCTTTGTTCACGATAATACTCTTTGACCTAATTTAAAAATTTAGATTAAATTTTTTTGAAATTAAATTGTAAAATCAAGATTGAACAGATATTTTGTTTTCAAAAATAATGAATGATGCAAGTTTATACTGTCAGTTGAACTAGGGTGAATTGGGTTATTGTTTTCAAATGAATCAAATGGATGAGATTTGGTTCGAATTTCGTTAATATACTTCATTAGTAGTTGATGCTGGTATAGTTGTTTTGTCTATGAATCGATTAATTTTGTTTTTCATTGTAAAAATTAGTATTCATAGTTAAAAGTTTGAATTTAAATGGAATGTTAGAATTTTGAATTATTTTTTCGATGAATCTATTTATGTTACGTTTAATGGTAGTTTTAATGCATTTTGAAACACAATTTAGTGTAATATAGACTTATTTTCAATGCCGTACTTATAAGTTTTTGGTGTTTTTTGTGTCCATTTATCTCAAAGGTTGCACCGAAATTCAAATCCAGAATGCACCAAAATTACTTAATGATGACGACATATAAACAAATTCAATTCAAAACAAGCACTAACCAAAAGTTCAACTTATTTAAATTTAGAATGCACCAAAATTATTTAATGATAACTCAAAACTTCTCCTCCTCCTTTTTTTTCATCATTATCATCTTCTTCTTTTCTTATTCATTTTTTCTTGTTTTACCATCTCATTTACTCTCTTAACAAAAACAAAAATAAGAAAAAATCAAACCAAAAAAAGAAAAAAATGCATAATGATGCAAAATTACTAGGAAGAGAATGAGAAAAAGAAAAAAAATGCAGCAACAATAATAAAAGAGGAATGCAAATAAGAAGAAGAAGAACGAGGAGGAGGAGGAGGAGGAGGAGGGAACGAGAGAACCGTTTCACGTAGTTGGAGCGTGTATTCATGCTCCACTAATGACACTGATTTTTTGTTGGACTTAAACCAACTTTTAATTGGATTTGGTTACCAAAAAAACTTGGATGTATAGTATAACTATATATTTTATTCATATTAAAATATAAAATATTTTAAAAATACATATTTTTTAAAATTTATAGAAAAAATAAAATAAAATTATATGTTCAAGTTATTATTTGTTCAATTGTATATGACACATGCATACATGCAACGATAATGTAATAAGAATAATGGGAGGGTGTCAACGCTTGTGTCAACAGTCTCATAGAAAAAATTTTTGCGGATAAACCTTCTTTTGTGGGGATAATGGAGGGTGCATTAAGCGCTATTTGGGGAAGAACTTTTTGCGGATAAACCTTCTTTTGTGGGGATAATGGAGGGTGCATTAAGCGCTATTTGGGGAAGAACTGAGGATTTCAGGGCAGCAAGTAAAGGGGATAATTTATTTCAATTCTTCTTTGGCAATGAGATGGACCTAATAAGAATAGAAAAAGGAGGGTCATAGCTATTTAAGGATTATGTTCTTCATGTGAGAAGATGAACTGAGCAAGATCAGCCTATTGCTGAGCGGATCAATATATTCCCAGCCTGGACTCAAATTTGGGGGCTACTGGAGAGCTTTAAGACAATTGAAGCAGGTTAGAAGATGGAAAATAGTATTGAAAGGGTGACCGATATGGGACTCTTTGACGTAAAAGGAAAGGAAGCGAGAATTATCAAAGTCAAAGTGGAGCTGGATGCCAATAAACGCATCAGATACAGTTTGAAAATTATAGGGCCTGACCAGAAACTGATAGAGATTGGCTTAAGATAAGAACGTGTTGTAAAGTTTTGTACATATTGTGCCAAACTCGGACATGAAGCTCGGTTGTGCCAGGCTCTCATGAGGGACACGACTCTGGGGTAAGTTAAGGAGGATAAGGTGGGAGAATGAGTAAAAGCAGACCAAACTGGGCGCCGTGTTGAAGTGGAGGATTCTGGGAACAAAAACTTTGAGTCTGACAGGAACCAGAAGAAAGATAAGCCAAAAAAGAAGCCAATGTCCGCCTGCCTACTCAATAATTTTTTCAGTTTGTTAGTAAAAGAGCAACAAGAAGAATCAAATGAGACTTTAAGTCTTGGCCATCTACCGAGAATTGAGGGCAGAGGATGTTCAGGAGAGAAATCAAATGATGCAGGGTCGAAGACAAAGAGTGAAGATGTGCTGAAAGAAAAATCCAAACGTAACATTATGCAATCTGAACAGAATGAGGCAACCTCAACATTCAGGGGTCATAAAATATCAAAACTTAAGCAGATTGCTAAAAAAGGGGTCTGAAAGCTTCACACCAATGAGTGGAAGCAAAAGGGGTTTTGAAGGAAAGGAAAATGTGAATCCACAAAAGAAATTCTGTTCGGAAGGAAACTGTAATGATGCTGCTGAGGGAGAGGGCGCCAGCTGTCAATTGGCGCCCCAGGGGCCATGAGAGTGCTGATGTGGAACTGTCGGGGTTTGGGGAGACCCCTGACAGTTCACAACATGAATGGGATTTATCGATCCCACTCTCCCAAGATTGGTTTCTTCTGTGAAACCAAAAACCAATCTCGTCAGGTAGAAAGGAAACTCAGAGCAAGTGGTTTTAGGGATTGGTTTCTTCGTGACCCGATGAGGACAGTTGGTGGGCTTGTGTTGGCTTAGAAAGAAGGGTGTGAGGTGGAAGTTGTTAAATCAAATGACTTCCTCATAGCTGCCAGAGTGAAGGATACAGAGAAGAATGTGGACTGGGGCATGGTGGGCATGTACCTCAGCTGTAGTGATCAGATTCGAAGGGAGCAGTTTGAAGAAATGGCTTCAGTCTTAGACATGTTAACTGGTATAATGCTCATTTTTGGAGATTTTAATGCTATTTTCAAACAGCATGAGGTAATAAATTCATTGATGGAAATAGTCTGAAGGATCTTGGCATGATAGGGCGGCCCTTCACGTGGTCGAATAGAAAACAGGGGTAGGAATTAATTGAGGAGAGGCTAGATCGGATGATGGCAGGGGTCGATTAGTTAGATGTCTACCAAAATGCAACTGTTACAAGGCTTAGTGAGGATGGCTCCGACCACGCACCGCTCATTCTTAATACTAACCCTTCCGCCCATCGCTCTAAAAGAAGGTTTAAGTTTCAAGAACGATGGTGCGGTGTTAAAGAGATAAAACATAGAATCGGGGAGGCTTGGAGCACGAGGATAGATGGATCACCAATGTATATCCTAGCACAGAAACTAAAGATTTGTAGAATTCATTGGTCCACTGGCAGCAATCTACTCAGTCCAATTCAGCCAAAGTAATCAAACAAATTCAGGAAGAGATTAGTACGCTAAGGGCAGCTAGGGTACAAGGTGGAGAACACATCACTGAACTTGAGAGAAAGTTTGAAGTGGCCTTTAACAATGAAGAGAGATTCTGGAGAGACAAATCTAGAATCAAATGGCTTTAAGCAGGAGACAGAAACACCCAATTTTTCCATCGCTACGCTAAGCTACGATGCAAACGTAATAAAATCTGGAGACTGAAAGGTCCGGATGGAGTAATGGCTACGAGTAACGAAGATATAGCAAATGTGGCTGAAACATACTTTAAAAATATTTTTGCAGCAGGTGACACAGAAGACCCTAACGAAATATTTAATGAATTTGAAGCAAAAGTGACCCCTGATCTAAACTAAAAATTGGTAAGGCCAGCTTCATTTGAAGAAGTTAAAAGAGCCACATTTAGCATTCACCCCCAGAGTGCCCCAGGAGAGGATGGTTTCACTGCAAAATTCTTTCACTTCTACTGGGATATTGTTGAAAATGACGTTTTTCAGGCAGTTCAGAGTTTTTTCTCAGGTGGACGGATTTTGAAAGGATTTAATCACATACAAATTTGCCTTATACTAAAGATCCATGACGCACAAGACATGACTCAAATAAGACCTATTAGCCTTTCCTCCGTATGCTACAAAATCATCCCCAAGGTCTTGGTTCATCGGTTACAAGGTATAATGAATATGCTTGTGAGTCATAATCAGAGTACTTTTTAAAGGAGAGGCTTATATCTGATAATATCCTTGTTGTCCATGAGTGTATGCATTATCTAAAAAATAAAAAAAAGGGGTAGAGATATAGAGATGGCACTGAAACTAGATTCGCAAGGCGTACGATAGAGTGGAATGGAAATTTTCCTGGTTTATGATGGAAAAGCTCAGTTTTAATGCTAAATAGATTGGGTGGATACAAGAGGTGGTGACGACCATATCTTACTCTGTTGTTGTGGAAGGGCAACCATATGGTTTCTTTAAACCAACTAGAGATATCCGTCAAGGAGACCCTCTATCTCCATACCTTTTTTTTGTGCAGAAGGCCTATCCTTCTTGCTATATAAGGTAGAGCAAAACGGTCGCGTTCAAGGTATTTAGCTAAACCAACGGTATCCTAGATTCAACCATCTCCTCTTTGCAGATGATTCCATTCTATTTTGTAAATTCTTGGATCAAATTTGTGATAATATTTTAGCTCTTTTATATGCTTATGAATGGTATAGTGGGCAAAAGGTGAATTTGACCAAGTCCGCAGTATTTTTCAGCAACAATACTTCTCAAAATATGAGACTTTTGTTAGCGGACAGGATGGACATTACACATGTGGGAGCACAAGACAAATACCTAGGCTTACCCTCTCTCATCCAGAGATCAAAGAAAGCAACCTTTGGCATAATTAAAGATAAAGTTAGGAAAAAAGTGGAAGGATGGAAGAGGAAACTTCTCTCAGCAGGAGGTCGAGATGTTCTGATAAAAGCGGTGAGAGAAGCTATTCCAATATATACCTTATCATACTTTAAACTACCTGATACGTTGATTCAAGAAATTCACAGTATCTTAACGCAATTCTGGTGGGGACAGAGAGGCACTGAAAGGAGGATATCTTGGGTAAGCTAGGAGAAACTATCAAGGCTTAAGTCAGATTGGGTGTTAGGGTTCAAAGACCTAAGAACCCAAAACCTAGCCTTACTTGAAAAGCAATGTTGGAGAATTATAACGAAGCCTAATTCCCTATTAGTTAGAATGCTCAAAGGAAAATACTTCAGGTATACTGACATAATAAAAGCAGAGATAGAAAACTTACCTTCTCGGGGCTGGAGAAGTGTCTTGGAAAGAAGGAAGATCGTTGAGAAGGGACTCCTTTGAAAAGTTGGCTTTGGCACAAACATCAGCATCTATTCAGATCTACGGTTGCAGCCCCAGAACTGTTGAGCACCATCACCCCAGTGCATACGCTGGCAACAGTCAGTCAATTGATGAGCCCAAACAGAAAATGGAACCAACAATTAGTGAAAGATATTTTTTCAACCCAAATATCACAAAGGATATTATCAACTCAAAATGGGGAGGGAGAGGATAAAGCTCACTGGCTCTTTCACAAGTCTGGTTAGTTTGAAGTCTCCTCGGGATATCGAGTTGCATACCACTTTAATCACCCACCAATCAAGTTCATTCTAGAATTGGTTGCAAGAAAAGAAGTATGGAAAGAGTTCTGGAAATTGAAATTACCCCCAAAAGTTCTATTCTTCCTCTGGCGTGCCCTGCTAGAGAGTCTTTCGGTCATGGCAAACCTCTATCGACGAGCTGCAACAACAACTCCACAATGTCCTTTCTGCCATGGAGAGGAGGAGACTATCATGCACTGCCTATTTCTCTGCATCAGAGTACAAAAAATTTGGGTCAGAAGCCCTTTCAATGGATTCATAATAAAGGAAGACAAAGAACAATTCTATTTTTGTTGGAAAGACAAAAAAACACTTCTAACACCTGATGATGGAGAATGTGAAGCTGAAAAAATTGAATATCTACTGTTGGTGGATATGAAAGTCTCGCAATAAATTCATATTTGAGCATATAGCAAGACCTCAATAGAAGTAGCTCAGTTGGCGAAACACTTTTCTTCTTGTCTATCTGATTAAGCAACCCCTATTCAACCTTATTTTCTTTTATAGGGATTGTTTTTTTTTTGAATCAAAATAAGCTCAACACACTAATGTGGAGCAACAAAATAAACATAAGAACATCATGTAAAACATAAATTCCTATAGCTTTCGGAATCACCATCAACCACCAACAGCTTCCCTCTCAGTCCATTCGTTGTAGCTCAGCAATGTCTTTCTTGTTACAAAGTCCACACCTGTTTCCTGATTCTGAAAAATCCTAGCATTGCGTTCCATCCACACGTTCCAAATAACTGCAAAGAACCCCGGCAACCACTTCTTCTGCTCTTGTTTCCGCTTATGCCTACCAGTCCACCTCTCAAATAGTTCCCTTATGGTCCCAGGCATAGACCAAACCTCCCCAAAAGAACTCAACCACCTGCACCACACCTACCATGTGTACTCACAGAGGAGAAACAAATGCTCCACCGACTCTATTTCCTTTTTACATAGCACACAGAGAGTATCACTGACTCTATTTCTTTTATAGGGATTGTTATTTTTTCTTTACTTGAGAAAGCTATATAGCACGGTGACGTGCATTGGGTTAATCCCACTTTTTTTATCTTTTGGCTTAGATATTGTACTCATTTCTTAAGTTAATAAAATGAATAAATTTGTCTTTGAAAAAAAAATGTAATAAGAATAATGTTTTTCAATAGAAAAAAACCTAAGAATTTAAAGTTGGCTAGAAACAATAATTCCAAAAAAATAGATTCTGAAATATAATTCAAGAATAATTTTTTGTAAAATTTTTTATTTTATTCCAAAAAATATTCCTCTATAAATTATGATACAATTTTATTTTTTATAGTTATAAATCCAAATCTATTTTCTCGGCCAAAAACCTTGAACAGACCAACATCACAGATTCCCACTAAATTCCAAGCACACGCGTCCATCATAATAGTTATTCCCTGTCACACACATGACACAACGTTATTACCACCACATACCCATGTTCGATATGATGAAGTGAACCTCATCTATCCACTCTCATCCACCAGGTTCTTCAATCATATCCTCACTTTTTGCCAGCAAATAAAAATTTAAAACCTGCTAGGTGTTAAGGTTTTTAATCACACTGGTAAAAATCAATCAGTTTGATTATTAATCACACTTTGATTCCAAGATAAGTAAGTAAGTAATCCTAGCAAAAATTAGTACTTAGGTCTTGGAATTGGGACCAATAACTGCTACTCCATTATGTTTTTGTCATACATGTTTTGTTTCAAATCATTGTCGTTTGTCTGCTCAAAATTGACTAATCACACTGTATATAGACCATTACCTAATATTTTGGTCAAAATTATTTGTGTATTCAAACATTTAAATTGATAGAATCATGCATGTATCTAAGTTTAGTTATTGTCAAAGAAGATTTTGCTAAAGAAAGGTTGGAACCAAAAATTGCTCCTAATTATTTGGAAAAGGTCAACCAAAAAAAATATTCAGAAAAGATTTAACAACAGGAGTTGAACATAAATTCCATATTCCAAGCTTAAATAAATGGTCAGAAGTAAACTATTAAATTATAAGTCCAAATAAGAAATACATAAAATTTAAACTCAGTTAGTAACAATCCATAGAATATCAAGTAGAGAATTGATGAATTAGATCAGCCAATTCAATTGCAAGTGAATTGATCAATGGTAAATCGGTTTAATAAGTGGAATATATCTTTTTATATAGAAAATCACTTCAAGTATAAAATGAAAATATATTATTATATTTCGTACATAAATATATTATTTTATTATACTTTATCATTAATTAAACCTTTAATATATTTTTTGATAAATAACGGGGATATAAATGCCCGAAAAAGAAACGACTGAATTGAAATTATTCAAGGAAGAGCAGTACTAACAAAATCAGCTAGGAAACAAAGAAAAATAAACTTGATATCCGATCCATATTAGAAACTGTGTTTAAGAAAGACTAACATGTGATGAAGAGATCACCTATTCGGCTATTCGCCTATTCAGGCTCCAACAACGTCTCTTTAGTTGTGCTTCTAACTCCATGTCTGATTTTTCAGAATTTTTTATATTAAATTAGCCAATCTGGCATTGCAAATTTTAAAATTGCTCTTTTGTTAGGAACAAATTAAATAACTAAAAAAAATTCTTAAAATAAAGCGACTTAAATAAAAAAATTAAAAAAATACATAGAACAAAGCAAGAAATTATAATAATAAGGATAATTTAACTAAAGTGCATGTTAAAATTATTATTTTGTATTTTTAATACAAATTTCTAATTAACAATCTTGACTTATGTTGATAATTTGATATGTTCTGTAAACATAATCATTAAATAAATCCAAATAAAAACTATTAATTTTTAACTAGGACTATCAGTCTATCATAAAAAGAATAATATTAAAAAATTAATATTTTCAGTTAATAATAAATTTTTTAAAAATTATTTTAAATTTTAAATTAAAATTCTTAATTATAAATTTAAATTTTAAAATTAATTAATATTAACTAACTTAAAAATTTGTTGATTTCTCTTTCAAGGATAATTCTTTCCCCAAATAAAATAAGATTTAAAAAACAGAAAATACATGTAACGAATTGATAAAAAGAAAGAAACAAAATTTAAATAAAACCCAAAACGAAAAAAACAATTCTAGGAATATTCTCAAGCTAAGTCTCAAGTCTCAACCTAGCCATCCATCTCAGTGAACAAGATTGAGACTATAAATAAGCCAGCCACTCTCTCTCCCGTTCTCTCTCAGAAACAGAGTGTATCACCAAAGAATAAACAGAGAAAAAGAAGAAAGAATCAGACAACACAAGAAAAAAGGGATCTGAAATGCCAACGACACCGTTCTCGGACTCCGACGAGCTCCGTATGCCGCTGGTGGCGGTGGCAGCAAAGGAGGCGGAGACGGAGAAGCTTTGCATCGACGAGATGCTTCGAAAGTATTGCGGCGAGTTCGGAAAGTGGCAGTTGAGACACTTCATCTTCACAAGCCTCGCGTGGGCGCTGGAGGCCTTCCACACCATGGTCATGATCTTCGCCGACCGTGAGCCGGAGTGGCGATGTACCGCCACCACCTCCGCTGCCTGCGGAGTGGTTGGGAGCACCTGCGAAATCCGGCCGGATGACTGGGAGTGGATTGGTGGACGCGGCGGCGCCACCGTGTCAGAGTGGGGACTTGTTTGCGGCGACAAATTTAAAGTTGGGCTCGTCCAGTCCTTATTCTTTGCCGGATGTATGATTGGTTAGTTATTTTCACTTTTACTTTTTTTTTCCTTAATTCATGGTTCTGGTAAGATACTTTTAACTGCTATTTTCTAGATTCATCATTCAAAAATTTTAAAAAACACATTAAATATAAATACGCTCCACCTATATATTTTTCAATTTTATAATCTCAAAAATAGAAATGATGCGATAATATATGTACAATTAAGTTTGTTATATAATAATATGTAAAAAATAATGATTTAATTTCTAACTTTTTGATAAGTATCTGAATAATTATTTGTTAAAATTTTAATTTAAATCATAGTAATTTAATGAAACAGTAATATGAACTGAATGTATCAGTATAAATTATTAAGATAAAATAAAATTCGCTGACAGTTGGGTAGAAATAAATTAATGAGGGAGCGATGAGAGTTATTGGTCGTTAGGAAGTATAGCTCTTCGCCTCTTCGTATATAACAGGTCTATTATTATTATTATTAGGATATTGGATTTCGTCATCGTATACCCTAAAGATATAGATTAAATATATTATAAAAAAATATTTTAATATTATTTATTATAAAAATATTTTTTTATATTTTTAATACATAGAAAATAATAAATAATATTAAAATTTTTATAATATATTT
>NC_029792.2:16209219-16230473 GCF_000816755.2 Arachis ipaensis
ACACACTATAACAAAATCTTTATTATTATTATTAAGGTTCCAGTTGTAGTTAAGACAGCTGTTTATGTTGAATTTTAAGCGAGAGAACTATTTATTTATGTTGAACTTCCGTGCTTCGGATAAGATCAGGATATTTGTTAATTGGGGAAATGGGAAATTATAGCAAGGAATGTGGTTATTGCAATTAATTAATTGGATGATGATTTTAATTCTATAAATGGTATTTGATACATCATAGTATCATACATAGTAGTTAATATTTTGTACTTGTATAAATCAATAGCGCACGCAGTTTTTCTATTGAGAATTACATAGAATCATAGATAACAATCACACTTCTTGTTTAGATAACAAACTGCGAGAGAAATAATAACTTAAACACAATCATAATTGAAGAAATTTCATTAACAATATATATTATTAGTCCAGTTTTTTAGTGCCGAAGTATTTTAGTGTTGAATTTGTCAAATTTTTATTTAAAATAAATATCAAATATTTAAAAATTATTTATTTTTGTATCATTTAAATTATATATTAATTTTTAACTTTTTCTATAAATTAAATACGAAATTTTAGGTACTATAACAATTATCATATTATTATTTCTCTATGTGGGTTTTGACCTTTGAAAGAAGCCATATATGCGTTGAGACTTGAGAATTACTTTGGGGGATGATATTCTTTTGCAAAAATAATTACAATGATATAATTTAAAAATGATAATAGTTTGAAAAAATAGATAAATGCAAACTCTTTCTCGAAAGAATGGAGACGATGAAAGTATGAACCTCTGGATAGGCATGAGGGCACATTATATTCTGGAAAACAAAGATAAAGACTACACAAAATAGTAATTTATTACTGACTAATTTACTGGTGACGAGGTAAAGGATCACAACATGAACATGGCGTGCTAACTTTGAAACAGAAAAGTCTTAAATGGGGGCTTGGCCCGAGACACCAACAGGCTTTTTTGTGTTTGTCGTTTTCTGAGTAAATTTATTTGACTGTTACAATGTATAAAATTGCTTTTAGTTTGTCGTTTCGGTGGTGTTTCACGTTGAATATTAAACAGACCCAAGTGGATGATAACCCCTTTTTATTTTTAGGAAAAGAATAGGGTACTAATATATTATCTGTCAACTTCTATTAACTCTTATTTATAATTGTGTTTTATAGAAGTGTGTTCGTGGATGTGTCTAATAATTAATATATTTTAAATACATATATAAAGAGACACATCCAAAAAATATATCTATAAAGATACTTCTATTAAACACAGCTATAAAAAGATATTTTTATTAGACACATCTACAAACACACTTTCATAAAACACAATTATAAATAAGAGTTGATAAAAGTTAACAAATATACTTTCATAAAACACAATTATAAATAAGAGTTGATAAAAGTTAACAAATATACTATTAGTAACCTAGCGGAGCCATTATTTTGTTTTTCCCTTTTAAATTATTTATGCGTTGGTTTCGTCAACACCAACTTGTGCTTCTGCCTCATAGCCATTCATTATTCCTCATAAATAAATAAAACTAAAACACAACAAACTTCAATAAAAGGCCACGCGTTATCCAAGTTAGAGGAATTTTTTTGAGAGATATTAATAATGATAATAGGGACAAAAGATGTACTTTTGAGTATAATGTTGCTCCCCTATAAACTCTTTAGTGCTTAAAGTGAAGGCTCAGGTATAGTTTTCGTATTAAATTGAGAGTCGAAAAAAGCAAAAAATTAAAATAATAAGTGGTGTTTCTTTTACTCTTGTTTAGTTTCTAGTTGAATTGAATATTTATTGACTAGCAATTTATAAAAATAACTGTAAATACAATTTTATTTATTTTTCTTAGAGGTTTGGCTCTACTTGCTCATGATATTAAATAATTAAAGAATTTATACAAAGGATTCAAAATTATGAATAATTTAATTAAATATATTAAATATATGAAATGAAATGATGTAAAGAATTTTGTATTCGCAGGTGCTGGAATATTTGGTCACCTCTCAGATTCTTTTCTTGGAAGAAAAGGTTCACTGATGGTTGTTTGTGCCTTAAATGCCATTTTTGGTTGTCTCACAGCATTCTCGCCAAATTATTGGATCTACGTCATTTTCCGCCTCCTCACCGGCTTCAGCACCGGCGGTGTTGGCCTATGCGCATTTGTCCTTGCCACCGAGCCAATTGGCCCAACAAAACGTGGTATCGCCGGAATGTCCACTTTCTACTTTTTCTCCATCGGCATTGCAATCCTCTCCGCCGTTGCCTACATCTTCCAAACATGGCGTGCGCTTTACATTGCGTCCTCCATCCCCTCCATTCTCTTCGTCTTCCTCGTCATCCCTTTTCTCTCAGAGTCTCCAAGATGGTACCTCGTTCGTGGAAGAGTAACCGAAGCCATGAAGATCATGTCCAATATTGCTTCTACCAATGGAAAGCACCTCCCTAGTGGTGTTCTTCTTGCACTTGACGAAGAAACCGAAGTACAAGCAGAAGCAAAAACGGAAGCACTAACCTTGACCTATAAGAACAACAACAACAAGTCTTTGGAAAACAAAGATGCAGTTGGTGGTTCTATTGTTGACGTCCTTCGCTCTCCAGTCACTAGAATAAGGTTGATTCTAATGGTGGCAATCAACTTCTTTTGCTCTGTTGTGTACTATGGTCTGAGCTTGAACGTGGTAAATCTTGATACCAACCTTTACATGAACGTGGCGTTGAATGCAGTGGCAGAGATGCCGGCGTTTGGGATAACGGCGATTTTGTTGGACAAGTTTGGGAGGAAGCCGTTGGCAATAGGGACAATGTGGTTCAGCGGTTTGTTTTGTTTGTTAGGTAGTTTAATGGGTAATGTTGGAGTGTGGAAGTTAATTAGAATGGTGTGTGGTATTTTGGGGATATTTGGGATGGCCGGAACTTATAATTTATTGTTTATTTACACGGCGGAGTTGTTCCCTACGGTGGTCAGGAACGCAGCACTTGGGTGCGCCACGCAGGCGGTGCAAATGGGGGCAATATTGTCGCCGGTGGTGGTGGTTTTGGGCGGTTGGCTGCCGTTCGCGGTGTTTGCTGTGTGTGGAATAGTGGGTGGCATGTTTGCATTTTATTTGCCGGAAACTTTGAATCAGCCCTTATATGATACATTCTCTGGATTGGAAGCTGGGCTTGTTTGATGTTTTTGAAATTATTAGTTTACTAACATTAATTAACATCATCTCTATTGATATTGTTTTCTAGTAATCAAATTTTGGTAGAGTCTAAGGTTATCGAATAATTCTAAATTTTTAATTTTAGATATTTGTAACTGACTAAAATAAAGTGAAAAAAAATTTGTATATAAATTTTAGAATTATTTAAGAATTTATTATTGGATAATAAATTATTGTATACATAAAATGGAATTCAAATTTTATATTTATTTAACTAAATTAATATATTAATTATTAAACCAACTCAATTTAATTAAAAATGGTGTATTTTTTACTGAATCTTTATCTGATTATTTTTTTTTTTCGATAATACCTGAAAAAAGTTTTATTAGTTTTGTTTTAGGGCGAAAAAAATTGGTTTGACATGTTTTCCTTATTGAATTAAGGGATGTGTTTGTCATGTTAGAAGTCACAGACATATATTGTTCTTGATCAATAGCTGTATAAGTTTCTGACTAATTTAAAAATAACATTACAGAACATATTTGAAGTCTCTATTTTCTCTTTTTTATTATTTTGTCATAGAGAC
Organism: Arachis ipaensis; assembly: GCF_000816755.2. Taxonomy (NCBI): domain Eukaryota; kingdom Viridiplantae; phylum Streptophyta; class Magnoliopsida; order Fabales; family Fabaceae; genus Arachis; species Arachis ipaensis. The sequence continues at coordinate 16,212,971 of NC_029792.2, forward strand.
TCACCCACGGACTCACATTAACATATACTAAAACTCTCTCTGTTGTATATCGTCAGCCAGCATTGTTAAAGCCCAATCCATGAGATATTGCCATTGAATAAATACAATCAGCGTTCTTAAGGCCCAGACAATTTCCACTGAACAAAACAAATTCATACTGACCCAACAAAAACTGGAAGAAAAACATTCTCAGTCCTTGGGGGAAAAATCCCAAAAAAAAAAAAGAAAGGAGAAACTCTAGAGTTAGTTCCACACCACGATTCTCTCTTCAATACTAAATTGCTAACTTTTCAACTTCACTAATTATGGGTAAACGCTAATGTATTTTCGAAAAAGTAAAATATTTGCCCTCCTTTAAACTCTAAAGCATAAAACTTAAATATTAAATTTTGAGTTTAAACTCTAAATCATAAAATTTTGAACCGTAAATCTTAAATTTTAAATTTTAAATTTTAAATTTTAGACTCTAAATCTAAACAATTGATATAAAATATAATAAATAAAAATTAAAATTTATTTAATTAATAAAAAATGTAGCATTTTTATTTAATAAGAAGCATTTAAAAATGAATCCTAATCATGCATCACTTTTTTCAATATTATTGTTACCAATTATTGCAGGTTTTCTCAAAGTAATTTGAGACTGTTGTTACCTGCTGCAGTTGGAGACCAGAAAGGAACAAATGAAATTAGGTGTATGTTATGGTGAAAAGAAAAAAATGATGAATGGATGAAAATTTACTTTTATAAATAATTAAATATTTTTTAAAAAAATGTATTTTTTTATTAATATTTTAAAATAGATTATACACACCTCTTTTTATTTTTTTCACACAAAGACCTTTTTATTATAGAATTATTCATGAAATTAATCATTGGAAGAAGAACGAGAAATTAAAATGGCTTAGCAGCTGTTATGTCGCAATTATTAAGATTAATTGTTTTGCGTAGTTTGATGATGCACGCATACTCAATTTGATAATTGGAAAAGTTTTATCAAATTTTAACCAGCATGTAACCATCAAAGAAGAGTGAGCTATTGGATGAAATCTCACACTAATTTTACACTATTAAAAGTTTCATTGATGACTATTTGATGACTATAAATCCTAAAAGTTACTAGCTCCTAGCATTTCCCATGATAATTTAAAGGGTTAAGTACTGAAATCGTCCTTAAGGTCTGGCGTGAAAATCAAAATCGTCCCCGACCTTTTTTTGTTATTAAAATCATCCTCAACGTTACAAAACGTTATAAAATCGTCTTTTTCTATTTTTTTGGACCAAATTACCCTTAACTATTAATGGTTGTTTTAATTTTTTAATATTATTTTTAATTATTTTTATTAATAATAAAGGGTAATATGGTAAAAAAAAATAAAATTGAAGTGAAAAAGGACGATTTTATAACATTTTGTAACGTTGAGGATGATTTTAATAACAAAAAAAGGTCGGGGACGATTTTGATTTTCACCCCAGACCTTAGGGACGATTTCAGTACTTAACCCTAATTTAAAGTCTCGGACCAATTAAGGAGCCACCTGTAAAACCCAACCTAATTAAAGTAAGTAATTATCTGTAACTCTAACATCTATTACCAATTATATATATTATTAACAATTTTTTACGTAGCATTATTGCTCATTTGATCCCAACCATACAACAACTGATCTCTAGCTTTGGATTCTTCTCTTTAGCAGCGGGTGTGTAGCAAACTAACTAGCAATTATCATATAAAATATAAAAACTTTATGCAAGTTTGACATAGAGATAATGAGCTCAATTAATTCTTATACTCCAATCAACGGACGCTGTAACAACCACTCTTCTAGAAACAAAATTAAATTTGAAATTTGAAAATCAGTTACGAGATAGGCTTAGAATTTTAAATTTATGGATAGGAATCTAGTAACCACTTCTATTTAATATACGCCATTTTATTATGTGCTCTCTTATATTATTATATTATTAATATTCCCTTAGGGCCGAGAGTACATGCCTTCTTATAATGTCTTGTTCAACATACCATATTCTATTATATCCATATATGTGATCTCTTATATCATTATATTATTATTACTCATTTAAAATCAAGAGTACATGCTTTTTTCAATATTTTATTCAAATATTTAATATATCCTATTCTATTATGTGCATCTATGTGACCTCTTATATCATTATGTTATTAATACTCCTTTAAAGTTAAGAGTACATACTTTCTCAATATGTTCAAATATTTAATATACCCTGTTCTTATATGATCGTTTGCACTATTATATTATTCCCTTAGGATCGAGAATACATAACTTCTTTAATACTTTGTGCAATTATTTAAAATACCCTATTTCCTGTACTTTGATATGCCACCTTTCAATCCATGCTATTATACTACCAAAATCTTTTAATTAGAAAATTTATACACATGCCAGAGTCTCATGTTTTTCATATATCCCTTTATCATCATAATTGTCCCTTTTCTTGCATGATCTCTTCTTATATGATTTTCCTCTCGTGTATGGTTAAACAAAACCTAATTGTAAATTAAACTGAGGGAATGATCCTTCGGTAAGGGAATGTGACCCCCAAAGACAAGATATCGATATGATCCTTCGGTAAGGGAAGGTGATCGATCGAGATGAACCTTCGGTACGGGAAGGTGATCGCCAAAACGTTTGGGATAAGAACTTTCGGTAAGGGAAGGGGACTCCCACCTTTTATACCGGTTTGAGCTCAATACCTTCCATAAAATTTATAAGTTAAGAAAGGAGAAAGCATGAATGAAAAGTTTGATTATATTTTTTTAAGATATATTTATGATTATGTTGATGTTACTTAAGATGTTATCCTTTTATTCTCTTTCTATGTTCTTTCCTTTTTACCTATATGTTTTACGCTTTACAAGAGGTTCATATTACATGCCATATCGTACGACTTTCTTTTAAAATCCCGCACGTGGACTGGAGATAGATATGGAGGTGTTGCACAGCACTCCTACTGAGACGTTAGGTTCTCATCCCCTTTTTCTTTTCCCATACGGTCTCCAGAGGAACATGGCACAGCGGATAGAGACGACGCAGTGCCCCCCGAAGGTAACTTCTGAGTATGACCCCTCAAAGCACGCGTGGGTAGTTACGACCACTACTACCGTGCTCCAAACTATCTACTTAGGTCGAGAGTTCGTGGAAGGAGAATCCCAGCTGCCCATCAAGTCCTAGTTCATCCCACACAACGGAACCAGATCTTCACTGCGCGAAAAGGTGTTGGAGGAAAACCACTGATACCTCGATACGTGAATAACTGAAGGGTCCTGACCAAGGATAGGATAGGACACAAGTATGGGAGCCTCTCCAACGAAATTAGTTAGGACGTATTAGTTTCTTTTCTTTGTTTAATTACCTCTAAGCATTTTATTTTGAACCGTACTCATGGATAAGTTTATTATTTCATATTTGTCATCGTTTTAGTACTACTTGTTTTCCTCTTCACACGTACTTCCTCCCTTCCTTGCGTAACGATTAAGTTCAGTCTCTTTCTCTATCGAGTGTGCCATCTTATTTAAAGATCCTCAAAGATAGGATATAACTTAGGGTGTTACATTAATGGTATCAGAGCAAAGTCGATCCTAGGGATTCTGTCTCAGGAGATATGGCTAATAAAACTTCTTCCTATGGTTATCCATAAACAGGGGACCTATGGCAAGCGTGGACGCCCACGTGGTTCGAGCTCGAGCTCATCAAACCTAGCAAAGTACATGAAGAAGATGGCCAAGGCAATGAAGGAGCATGCCCAAGCCACCACTCTGATGGCCCAACAACTTTCCACTGGGGACAAGGATCCCAATATTCCCAGGCTGGAGGTGGGATAGACCCGTACAACTTTTGCTGACTTCAAGAAGATTGGTCCGTCTGAGTTCCGTGGAGCCCTCGACCCTGATATGGCAGAAGAATGGCTGACTGAAATGGAAAAGGTATTCACAATTTTTCCGTGCACTGAGGAGCAGCAAGTGAGCTACGCTACCTTCATGCTCAAAGCTGATGCCGAGTTCTGGTGGGATGGAGCAAGACGGTTGTTGGAGGATGCGGGAACAAATATCAGTTGGGCCACCTTCAAAGAAGCTTTCTACAAGAAGTACTTTTTCCTTTCTGTTCGAGAGTCCAAGGAGATGGAGTTTCTTCAGCTGAGGCAAGATAGGATGAGTATTGCAGAGTACACAGAGAAGTTCGAGAGACTCTGCAAATTTTCCGCCATGTATAAGGCTAATCCAGATGAAAAGTGAAAGTGTATGAAGTATCAAGGAGGGCTCAGGGCAAAAGTCCTAACCGCTATAGCCCCACGGGAAATCCGGGAGTTCTCCTCCCTCGTTAGCAAGTGCTAGGTGTCGATGAATGCACCAAAAAACTAGCGTCGGAAAGAAGCGAGGCTTTCAAGAAAAGGCAACTGAATCAAGAATCATCTCAGCAGCCGCCGCAGAAGAAGGCTTTTCTTGAGAAACCTACAAAAAGGCAACCTCAACAGGGCACGGATCGCCAGGAACCTCCCACTGATGCCTCACCAAAGACCACCGAACTCAAGGAGTGTGCTTCATGTGGGAAGCAACATAGGGGTAGGTGCCTTGCCGGACAAAATGTCTGTTTTTGGTGTTTTCAGCCGGGGCATATCGCCAGGGAATGCCCAGCAGTTCTCCCACTCCCTGCCAATCCACCACAGCGTCGAGGGCGAGTCTTTGCCCTCAGCAGCGAGGAAGTCCACGAGTCAGAAGATCGAATCGAGGGTAAATGCACAATTAATGGAATCCTTTAACCATCCTAGATGATACTGGTGCTTCTCTTTTGTTCATATCTCTCTCCGCTACTAGTAAGATTAGCTAACCCATGTCCAAATCACTATGCATCCTACTAATGACCTTTATCGACCGAATTAGGATGTAGAATTTGGGGACAAATTCTTTTTTTTATGGGGGTGATAATGTAACAATCACCCTTCTAGAAACAAAATTAAATTTGAAATTTGAAAATCAGTTAGGAGATAGGCTTAGAATTTTAAATTTATGGATAGGAATCTAGTAACCACCCTATGTGCTCTCTTATATTATTATATTAATAATATTCCCTTAGGGTCGAGAGTACATGCCTTCTTATAATGCTTATTCAGCTATTTAATATACGCCATTTTATTATGTGCTCTCTTATATTATTATATTATTAATATTCCCTTAGGGCCGAGAGTACATGCCTTCTTATAATGTCTTGTTCAACATACCATATTCTATTATATCCATATATGTGATCTCTTATATCATTATATTATTATTACTCATTTAAAATCAAGAGTACATGTTTTTTTCAATATTTTATTCAAATGTTTAATATATCCTATTCTATTATGTGCATCTATGTGACCTCTTATATCATTATGTTATTAATACTCCTTTAAAGTCAAGAGTACATGCTTTCTCAATATGTTATTCAAATATTTAATATACCCTATTCTTATTATGTATATGATCATTTGCACCATTATATTATTCCCTTAGGATCGAGAATACATAACTTCTTTAATACTTTGTGCAATTATTTAAAATACCCTATTTCTTGTACTTTGATATGACATCTTTCAATCCATGCTATTATACTACCAAAATCTTTTAATTAGAAAATTCATACACATGCCAGAGTCTCATGTTTTTCATATATCCCTTTATCATCATAATTGTCCCTTTTCTTGCATGATCTCTTCTTATATGATTTTCCTCTCGTGTATGGTTAAACAAAACCTAATTGTAAATTAAACTGAGGGAATGATCCTTCGGTAAGGGAAGGTGACCCCCAAATACAAGATATCGATATGATCCTTCGGTAAGGGAAGGTGATCGATCGAGATGAACATTCGGTAAGGGAAGGTGATCGCCAAAACGTTTGGGATAAGAACCTTCGGTTAGGGAAGGGGACTCCCGCCTTTTATACCGGTTTGAGCTCAATACCTTCCATAAAATTTATAAGTTAAGAAAGGAGAAAGCATGAATGAAAAGATTGATTATGTTTTTTTAAGATATATTTATGATTATGTTGATGTTACTTAAGATGTTATCCTTCTATTCTCTTTCTATGTTCTTTCCTTTTTACCTATATGTTTTACGCTTTACAAGAGGTTCATATTACATGCCATATCGTACGACTTTCTTTTAAAATCCCGCACGTGAGCTGGAGATAGATATGGAGGTGTTGCACAGCACTCCTACTGAGACGTTAGGTTCTCATCCCTTTTTCTTTTTCCATACTGTCTCCAGAGGAACATGGCACAGCAGATAGAGACAATGCAGTGCCCCCCAAAGGTGACTTCTGAGTATGACCCTCGAACCACGCGTGGATAGTTACGACCACTACTACCGTGCTCCAAACTATCTACTTAGGTCGAGAGTTCGTGGAAGGAGAATCCCAGCTGCCCATCGAGTCCTAGTTCATCCCACACAACGGAACCAGATCTTCACTGCGTGAAAAGGTGTTGGAGAAAAATCACTGATACCTCGATACGTGAATAACTGAAGGGTCCTGACCAAGGATAGGATAGGACACAAGTATGGGAGCCTCTCCAACGAAATTAGTTAGGACGTATTAGTTTCTTTTCTTTGTTTAATTACCTCTAAGCATTTTATTTTGAACCGTACTCATGGATAAGTTTATTATTTCATATTTATCATCGTTTTAGTACTACCTGTTTTCCTCTTCACACGTACTTCCTCCCTTCCTTGCGTAACGATTAAGTTCAGTCTCTTTCTCTATCGAGTGTGCCATCTTATTTAAAGACCCTCAAAGATAGGATATAACTTAGGGTGTTATAGACGCAACTGAAAATTGAGAAAATACAACAGTCTATTTGGATACAATTATGATTAAAGACCCAATTCGGTCTTTGTCTATTTTTATGAAGGACAAAGCGATCCCTATAAAAAAAAAAGGGATATTTTGATCTTCAACCTTTTTATTTTGGGACAATACAATCTCTCTGTTAAAAAAATTGTTAAATAATAACAAAATTTAATTTTGTGGAGTTTTATTTGTATTTTGCAGGGATTTTAAATCCTCACAAAAATCTTTTCAACAATATAATCAATTACTACCACTATATTTTTCATCCTCATTATTATCACTCCTACCTCTATTATTTTTATTGTGTAACTATACTTTATCATCATCATTATCTCCTCTACCATCATCATTACCAATACCAATATTATCAACAATAAAGTTCTCTTCTTTCATTTCTTATTCGATGTTATTTTTTTCCTTTAAAAGGTACTACAATTACTTTTTTTTGCGACATCATTTTCATCAATGGTTTTTCTTCACTTAACCACCATTGATAAAAGAATTTTTCAAAAACAAACTTATTAATAGTTTGTGGAGGTTTAAAACCCCACAAAATATAAATAAAATTCCCACAAAATTAATTTTTGTTATTATTTAATGGATTTTTTAACAGAAGAATTGTATTGTCCCAAAATAAAAAAGTTGAGGATCGAAGTGTCCCTTTTTTTTTGGACAGAGATCGCTTTGTTTTTCGTGAAATTGGACAAGGATCAAGTTGGATATTTACTCTATAATTATTAAATTTAGATTTCGTGTAGTATATTCAGGTTGATTACAATATATTAAATTTGTTGAATCACTTGCGTAGTCCATTTTAGACGTACACGACCAAATGAACTTCACATTCTCTATTAGTACCGTTCCATTCATGACTTAAATGGCCTCTCCACAGCTAAGGCTTTAACTTAATGATTCATGATCATGTCTTTTAAAATGTTGTATTTTGGTTCAAGTCTTACTAGAGACAATAAATAAATTATTAATAGAGTTTATGTGAGTGCTGTATACCCCCCCCCAAAACAAAAAAAGCCTCTCCTAAGAAAAGAGAAAGCAAAATTTGAGTTTTTCTTATTATTCAGCGTTTGATAGAAAATAAGAGAAATAAAATCGTTTTGTGTTCTAAATTTTGTTTTATGATGTTTAAACAAAAGAGAAGATCAAAGCAAACATCTATTTTAAATCAGAACTGATAATTTATTGGAAAATATCACTAGACTCTGACCAAATGATATGATTGGAATTATTTTTTGTTTCATATCTAGCCATTTAATTCGTCACTTTATTGCTTCTCTAGTTATTCAATCGATTTGAACATACCAAAATCTTGATAAAAGTTCCTGAATTTTGTGAATTAAATCAACAACTTCAGACGTGTAACTACCACCAGAGTCATGCAAAAGGTGCAGAACGTTCAAACAATCTGTTTCATGTAATGTCCTAATTTCTAGCCTGTCATGAGCAAGGCTAGCAGCTAGGCGCTACTATTTAGTTGACTTTAGAGACTCTAGACCATATATTAAGGTAGCGTTTGGTGGAGAGACAGAGACAGAAAGACTGAGACTGAGAGACAGAGACTAAGAGACAGGGATTGAAATAAATCTCAGTATTCTGTTTGGTGCAAAATGGGAGACAGGAATTGAAACAAGAATGAAACTCTAATTTAATTTGCACAAAGGGTAAAATTGGAATTAATTAATTGAAATGAAAGTATTTTAGGTAAAAAATGTTATTAAAGTTTCAGTCTCCATCTCTAAAAATTTCAGTCCTCTGTGTCCCTACTTTTTTGAGGTACTGAAATACTAAAATTTTAGAGATAGAGATAAAAATTTTAGTACCAGTCTCTGAACTAACAAATACGATATTGAGTTTCAGTCTCTCAGTCTCTGTCTCAATACCTCAAAACAAACGCTACCTAAGTGTATACATATGAGCCTGTAGCGCTAGTCAAGAATCGTGTATCTAGTCATGCATATTGGAATAATTGTAAGTTAAGCAGTTAATACAAGAAACGGAAAAGTATAGCATAGGATAATCATATCATACATGAAACGCCCGCAGGCTTAATTCATCACAAAATCCAAGTTCATACTTAATTATATACTTCTTTTTAATGGTTGTAGTCCCTGGCTCACAAGATTCACTCTAGTATGGGACCCGATCTACTTATTAAATAAATAAAAAGAGTTAGACCTCTAAAAGACTATCAAATGCGAGAGCAAGGACCATTACTATTAAGACTACTACTACTGCTGTTAGTGATACTGGATATTTGGAAACTGTTATCACAATATGTTGAAGCAAGGGAATCACTCTGACGTGCTTGTGATATTGCTGCTGCTCGCATTCTCTGTGGAGTCCGCTTTTCCGGTCTCAAAAGAACTAGAGTACAGATCCGCCATCATCTGATCAATCCACGTCTCTGAGCTATACTCTGTTGAAGGTGCAGAACTAGAGCTTTCGGGAACCCATGGCCCATCGAATCATAGCTCCGCTACAAGGGATGGTGGTGGAGCGTCGAGCATAGGTATATCGGGAACCACTGGATCCTTTTCGGGGTTCAACCATCACTACAACAAAATAGTAAAGCGGCAGCGGTTATTTGGGGGTGTGGCGGTGGTTATAATCGCCGCTATTTTCGGTTTCTGGCAGTGAACAAAGCGCGCCCAGGTCAACCGTTGGCACAGCAGCGGCGGCGATTTTGAAGAACTGCTGGAATAACCGCCGGCGAGAGTCACTCGGCAAATGGTAGCGGTTTGAAACCGCCACTATGTTCTCGAATCAGGCAGAACAGCCGAACAGGTGTATGGCAGCGGTTTGGTAACCGTTGCAAAAAAACGTATTGGAAATGACCGTTGGACAATTTGAGGCGGTTTAAAACCGCCACAAAATGAGCTTTGAGGGGCGTCTGATATGATATTCGTGGCGGTTTTAAACCGCTGCGATACCTGCAACATATTTAAAAAAAAAACAAACTTATATATAAACTACTTTCTAATTGCTTCGATCCTAATAAAAAAATTACTACTATAATATTAAAATCTACAACTCAAAATAAAATAGAAAAAAGGTACCAAAATAATATGAACATTGTATTTCAAAATATAATATATATTTAATAAGTCTTACATAATCATAAATCAAACACAACCAGTGTTTAACAACTATTTACATATCAAAGTAAATTCAAATAATGCAATCCTAAAATTGAATTAGAAAAGAGTTTTGCTTCTATTATTTAACTATGCTAAAAGCCTAAAATAAACAGTCACTTTGATAACAAAAGTCTTCGGTCAATTCAATCATAAAACTCTATAATCAAGTCATGGAATAGTAGAAGGTGGCCTTGTCTCCATTGGTGAGTCTGCAACCTAGGATTAAAAATAAATAAAAATACGTTAGAATAAAAACAAAGACCATTATATAATTTAAGTCTAACATTAATAGGCATAAACCATCTGAACAAATAAGGATAATGACCAATAATAACTAAATCATTGTTTTACTAAACCATTCACAATGAAAGATTCAGGAAAAAAGAACAAAGTATAATATTTACCCCATTATTTGTAGCTGTAGGAAAGTCATGTGGCACTTTTCCACCCATACAATGATTAATAAAATATGTCACTTGAACTTGTAATAAGGAAATTATTGCTTTATTCTCTTATAATTCTACTTCCATACAGTGAACTTTAGCCATATTAAAGTCATGATTGCATGAACAAGATACTCCTCTTAAACTATTAGCAGTTTTCATGACTCGGAATGGACAGACACCAAATCCTACACCTCTAACACAACCCTGGTGTTCTTTTCCAAATAACTTGGTATATGCATCATCAGTAGGAGAACCCTCATTAGCTTGAAGCAAAGCTAATTGTTCCTATGATAAAAATTTGAGAAATGCATCAACATTAGAATAATCTCCATCATCAATAACAAACAAAGCCAAAATAAAGTGAAAGTGCTTACACTTTTCTCTCTAGCCTCATCATTAACAAAAGATCCATCATTCTTCTTATGACTAATTGGATATATTTCAGCTTTAGTAAAAACTCTCTTGTTCGCAGTTTCCTATCAAATCAATAAATGGGAATTCAATTTCAACGCATGTATAAATTAAATTACAGAATATTATTCTGATAAGGACTTAATCACAAACCAACTCGTGTTTCTTCCTAGCAATCATCTTGGATCCGAGTGTATGAAGAATTGTTTGTTTTTTTCGATTACTTGCATTTTTCTCACACATTTTCTACAAATGCAAATTTAATTAGCAACCTGTCAATATAAAGTGAAATATACAATGTGTGTGTACATTCAATTACCTGAGTTCTTGACCTTAATCTATAATCAATAAAAGTTGCCCATTGCTCTAAGCTGACTCGAACTCCTTTTGGACACGACACTATATTTTGCTCTCTAGTAAAATTCCAGTTATAATTGTCATTAAACAATTTGCATGTATCATCTTTCTACTTTCTGCCAAGATTTTGTAGTATGTACTTCTTTTGCTTTCCATCATCAACTTTAAAGAATCTCTACATAGTATAAACATAAAAATAATTAACCTGAATAATTGTAACATAGACACATAGGTAAAATTATTTGAACTTATTAATAACTAAAAATAGAACATAATTCAAAGAAATGTTAATAGACTCATGCTATGCCGAATTGTTAATTTAAGATGCAGAAAATATAATAAAAAATTGACTTTCCATTGTTGAGCAGGACAGTAAGAAGCTGAATGCATCATTACAAATATAAAAGAGTAAAGTCATTGTAATTTATTCTTCGAAAAATCTGCTACATTATTAAATTAATTATTTTATATACATATTCTATAGCGGATGGGTATACTATTTATTTCGTCTTAAGCTAATACTTAAATTAAATATTATTAAGTGTCACTCATTTAAACCTATGTGTCTACTCCACTTCACTTTCACTTCAGTTTTCTTTTCATTACACAAATCTATTTCTCTCTCTTCTCTTCATTCACAAAACCAAACCACTTCCTCTATTGCTCTTGAACCAAACCGCATCATCATATTCTACTCCCTTCTCTTTGCTCATCTCCATTTTCACTTTGTCCCAATTCACCATTGTATGCATTCTACAATATTTATCATTACTTTCTTCTTCTTGTTATATTTTGTCTTGTATTATATTTTGATTTGATCTATCAAGTGCTTGTTTTTATTTAATTATGTGAGCTTTTAAACATTAGATCAACCAAATCTTCTTCTCAAAAGGATTGCATAAGAATACCTCACATTCATATTAGATTTCTGCTAGATCTTTTCATGAAAATAACTACAGTATTTCTTAATTTAGTTGCTAAAGAATTTACATTATAGTTAAAGTTACTGTGAATATAAATATTTAGCCCCTGTAACCTCACATTCATGCATGCACTCTCTTTAATTCCCCCCTCAATAATGTAACTCAAAATTCTCAAATTAAATAATATAGTCAACTTAATATTTAACAATTAACTCATACTCTAACTTCATTATGTCAAATATACAAAAAATAATATTTATTTTCAGTAAATAATAATAGCTGAAATTGTCTAAGAATGATACAATACCAGAACATAGGAATGCATTATTGAAAATCAACTCGAATTTTTATTAAATAATTAAGTAAAAAAGAACCTGAATAATATCTCTATAGGCTCCATTTTTGTATGGCTCTGTTGGAACCAAAGGCCATTTCTCATAACTTATAGGAAAGTTTTTGAAATTTTCAGCAACAGCTCCTAAAAATAAGCCTAAAAGGCCACCAGATTCACCAATTAGTTGGCCATGCTCATTCCAATGCACAATAATTTTAGTCTCACGAGACAGCACCCACATATCTTTCAACCTTAAGTGACATTCCTTAATCATTCCAGTTGCATCTATCAAATTATTCAAATCATATACTATACATTATTATACTTCCTTCCTAGTACATCTTTTAATATACAATGCTATAATTGAACTAAATTTTATAACATACCTTCCAAATCAACTGTCCAGTACTTGTTGGACTTTCTTTCTGCTACATCTAATGGAACATGTGAAACTTCTGAACTAGTAGATAAAGTAGGTTCAGACTCTATGGATTGAGAGGATTCAAATTGATCAACGGGTGATGACTCATTAAACTCATGAGTAGATATATTCTCACGTGAAGAAACAATCCTTTTCTTAGACATTTCTGCAACGTCTCAAGAGATATTGAAATTAATATATCAATGAGAGAATGAAAATGAAATAACAATACTTAATTTAATCAACTAACAACCAAAGAAACAAGAAACTACTAAAACAAACTATTATTTTTATGTAATAAAATTTAAAATTATGAACGAAAACAATATATAACACTCAATGACTTGCAACTAAAGACTTACATTACTTTATATTTTCTTCCTCTATAATTTCTCTTGCTAATGGTACATGTGAAATGTTATCTGTAAAAAATTGTCCCAAATCTTGTGATGGATAACCCACATTGTCATAAATTATGTCTTCATCCTCATTGCCCATATTATATAAGTCTCTTGGCTTTACTTGAATTGGTATGCTCCAACCTTTTTCTTTCTCATCCTCCACATAATAAACTATTTGAGCTTTATTAGCCTTAATATATGGCTCATCATCCTCATACTCACCGGTATGTATCAATCTATTAAAGTTGATAGAGGTAAAACCTAAGTTATCTACTTTCATGACCCTTGAGTTAGTGGTATTAGCCCATTCACATTTAAACAAGGTTACAAAGAATATACCATCATAATTAAGTTCAATAATGTCCACTAACTTTTCATAATAAGGTACTGCTCCAAACCTCATATTAGGATCACTATTGCGGAAGTAGCTTCTTGTTCCAAATATCCCAAAAACACCACTGTTTTGAGTTTTTAAACCTTTTTCACGTTCTAGAGTCCTAAACTTGTATCCATTGATATTATATGCAGAAAATCATCTTGCTTGGTCAATCAACCCTTTGGCAAGACTAAAAAACACCGTTCTCTTAGATTCTTCAATTTTATCAAGATCTCGAACAATCTAAGAAAGCATGATGAATATTTTATCAAGTTCATGTAATGGAAAATGGAAAAAATAATTTCAAAGAGGAAGAATTTAACTCACACGGGTAGAGAACCAATTTGCAAACTCTCTATAAACTTTCTTATCTATCTCTGATGTATTTCTCGTCCGACTTTTTAATTGCTTTCGTACAATGTTTCTAAACTCCCTATAGATGTCTTAATATTAGGATTAAAGGTCATTCAAAGAATCTTAATTATATGAATTAGAACATGCTGAAATACTCACTGGAGATAGTTGTCAACTATGGAGCAATTAGTTAACACATGTCTATGAGCTTGTAACTTCTCAATGGCTGTTAAAGTGAAATATGAGGAAACACCAAGTGGTTTACCTACTTGAGGAAACAAAGTATCTAACCAAGGATTTGATTCTTCATGGTTTGGTTCATCATCAATTCGGCTAGGTCGATTCCATCTAATCTCAATGTTCTCTAAATATCTGGAGCAAAATGTAAGAATTTCTTCCATTAAGTATCCTTGTGCTATAGATCCTTCTAGTTGTGCTTTGTTACGTACATATGACTTCAAATGTCCTAAATACCTATCCAGGAATGAAGATTAAATACTATCCAACAAAGTTATAAATAACGATCTAAGATAATAATTTTACCTCTCAATAGGGTACATCCATCTATAATGGATAGGGCCTCCAAGTTTAGCTTCTTCTACAAGGTGCACCATCAAGTGAACCATAAATGTGAAGAATGAAGAAGGGAATAACATTTCCATGTGGCATAACGCGAGGACAATTTGATCTTGCAACTTTTCCAAACAGGGGGCACTTAACGCTTTACCACATAATTGTCTAAAGAATGAACACATCTCAATAAGCACTGCAGAGACCTCATCAGGCAGCCCTGTTTGCATGGCTAACGGTAATAATTGCTCCATAAGTATATGACAATCATGACTTTTTAGCATCCTACTCAACTTAAGAGACTCTAAGTCAATGCACCTTGATATGTTGCTTGCATAACCATCAGGAATAGTGACGTTTTTCAAAGTTGTCAAGAATCTCTTCTTACCCAAATTGTTCAAAGTATAAATTGCCGGAGGACACTTTCCATTTTCCCTTGGCCACAGATAGCGCTTGATACCCATTTCTTGAAGGTCTCTTCGAGCATTTATGTGATCTTTTGACTTCGAACTATCATTTAACAAAGTATATAGTACATTGTCACATACATTTTTCTCAATATGCATCATATCGAGATTGTGACGCAACAAATTAGACTTCCAATATGGCAACTAAAAAAATACTCTTCTTTTTCCATTGTTGAGTACCACCTCCTTCAACAGGTCCACCAGTGCGTAATCTTTTACCACTTCTTCCTATTTCTTCTCTTCGGCCAAAGGTGACATTAATATTCTCAACTTGTGAAAGGATTTCACTGCCAGAAAATGTTCTTGGTGAAAGCCTTGTTTCTTGTCTTCTATTAAATTGAACGGTGTTTAATCTAAACTTGTGTCTATGATCCAGAAAGCAACGATGACCCATAAAATAATACTTTTTGCTGTGATTGAGACGATGACGGATGTTATTGAAGTTGCAAGACAGGCAAGCAAGTCTTGTGTATGTATTCCACCCAGAAAGAGTCCCTAACCCAAAAAAGTCACTAATTGTCCACAATAAAACTGCGTGCAACTTAAACACTTCTTATTTTAAAGCATCATATGCATCGCAACCCTCAACCCATAACTCCTTTAACTCTTTTATTAGAGGTTGCAAATAAACATCTATGTTATTTCCTGGCATTTTCTTGCCAGGAATGATCATTGAAATTATGATTGATGTCGATTTCATACACGCCCATGGAGGAGTATTATACGGAATGAGAATGACATGCCAAATACTATGATTTGCACTCAAAGTTCCATGTGGATTGAAGCCATCGGTAGCTAATGTAAGACTCACATTTCGTGGATCGGATGCAAAGTTGGAGTGCTCCAAATCAAGCCTTTTCCATGCTTCAAAGTCTCTTGGATGTCTCACTGCGTTATCCTTATTCTCAGCTGTAGCATGCCATCACATATCAGCAGCAGTCTTTGACGAGTAGAACAATCTTTTCAATCGAGATTTTAAAGGAAAATAACGAAGAACTTTTGCTGGATGCTTCTTCTTTTTGTTACCAATAATACTCGATGCCTCAGCTAGACCTTTTTTCTTATATGTTTTCCATCTAGACCTATTACAGACCTTACATATCTCTCTATTCTCATCTTCGCCCCAATACAACATACAATTGTTTAGGCAAGCATGTATCTTTGTGCAATCCAAACTGAGTTTAGAAATGATCTTTTTTGCCTCATAAAAAGAACTTGGAATCCTCGCATATTCGAATGCGTCACTCAATAGTTCTAAAATCATCTTCATAGACTTATCGGTCATACCACAGAGGGATTTGATATGGAACAACTTCAATATAAAAGATAAATTCGAGTATCTTGTACACCCTTCATATAATGGTTCTTCTCCATCCTTTAGCAGCTTGCTAAACCCTTTCGCTTCAAGAGTTTCAGGAGTTTCACTAGGCATCGGTCTTTCACCACCACTATCAATGACTTCATTTACTATTATGGGTGTTCCATATCGGTTGTTCCTACCAACTCCTAGTCCTTCACTGATCAAGTTTCGAATTGAATCAACCTCAACCATTGGATGCTGCTCATCGGCCATAGGATTTTGTACTACATTCGAAAAACTACTACTTGAGACGTTGCTAGTTTCTCCTATCGAGCGCTCTCCGTGATAAAACCAAAATGTATATCCTATTGGGAATTGTGTACAAATCAAATGATCATACATCTCGTCCCTTGTTAGCCACTTCTTAAAAGCACATGCACTACATGGACATATGATTCTTCCGTCGGCAGAATGATGCGCAAAAGTAAACTCAATAAATCTTGAAACACCTTGTGCATACTCAAGAGAATTCTGTGGTCTTAATCCATGATTTATCCATAACTTCCATAGCTTAACGTGTTTTTTTTCTAGTTTATAGCCATGTGCACTATTTAGTAACAACTAAAAAAATATTTTTTCTGGGAAAATAAATCCTAATTTACCAATCATAGTGAAAGAGATATTACTTGTTCTTAAAAAAAATCAGCACAGGTAAGATAGAATAAGTAGATTTGTTACTTCCAAAGAAACAGTTTTGACTGCTAAAGAAAAATAATAAAATTAGCATCAAAATTAGAATAAAAAAAATAAATGAACATGAAAGAAAGCTAGTGTTTGAAACACTCTCAAATTGAACTCAATAGTTTATGTTTATTGGTGGCCTACATTGTTAAATTAGTCATGGACTCATAACTTCTCAATACAAGTACAAATATATCTTTTATAGATATCTTCATTTCTTAAATTTATATTTCTATGTGGTTTACTATTAATCATAGCTTTTTATTTATAAACTAATTAAAACTAACAACCACATCAACTACTATACTCACTAGCTTCTAGCACCTATCAGTATGATGACCAAATAAAAAAAATTATATAAAAAAATTTATGGTACTAACAATCGAA
>NC_029792.2:16231386-16245695 GCF_000816755.2 Arachis ipaensis
ATATTTTGAATAAATTAGTCTTTAATAAAAATACTAATAAAATATTTAAAATAATAAATATGAACAAATTAATTTAAATTAAGACTTTTTATCCTAATTACATGAGCTAATTTAAATTAGTGTGTTTATCTCTAGTATCTTAAAAAACTTTCACTACAACATTTTCAGGTTGAGGCAACATTTAAAAAGTGTTACCTAAAAGCTGATAAAAGGTTGCTTTTGATCTATGGCAACACTTTTGGACCTAAGGCAACGTTTTTAGGCGGCGTTGCATATGCAACCGTTGCCTTAGATCAAGGCAACACTTTTTGTTTCAAAAGCAACGCTTTTGAGAGCAACACTTGGTAAGTGTTGCCTTTAGTTAAAAAATAACAACACTTCAAAGGTGTGTTTGAGACAACACTTTTGCAGTGTTGTCTCTTCTCTCGTATTTTGGTCACTACTAAAAAGTGTTGCCTATTTACAATAAAATGCAACTCTTTTACATGTTGCTTATAAGTTAGAATTTGCAATCCTTTGAAGTGTTGCCTATTAGTTTTGAATATGCAACCCTTTAAAGTATTGCCTTTTCTTTTGGATATGCAACCTATACAAGTGTTGCTTTTTCTTTTGGATATGCAACCATACAAGTGTTGTCTAATATTCAAAATATACAATTAATAAAAAGGTTGCCTTTTTGATAAAAATAAAAATTATTTTTGTAATAAAAATACAAAAAAATAAAATTTACAATTAAATTTTTTGTTCATACATGTGTAATTATTTTAATTAATAAATAAATTTGTGCACAATAAAAAAAATTATAAAAGAGACAAAACAACTAATAATAAAATTCTAATTAAAATAGATATTAAAAAGTTCAATTAGTATTTCAAATACATGTTCATCAATAATTTTCAACAAAATAATAAAATTCTTGTCTAACAATAATTGTCATAACAAAATAGTAATTAATATTTATCAAAAAGATCTCAATCTACTTGCATATTTTATATCTATGTTTGACTTGTTCCATATGCTAAATCTGCAAATAATACACAACAAAAAATAAACAACTTATCATTAAAATCGAAAAATTATAATAAAAATTTCTTTATGATATTAAATACTATAGATATAAAAGTAATAAATAGGTCTAAAAAACTCCTTCTAAGTGGCCAAATCCGGGGGGGAAAGTTATGTTAGTAATTCCAACTATTTTTTTTTAATTCCAACTCTGAATAGAACAATATACATAAAAAAAAGTGCAAAATAATAACATAAACATATAAAAGAAAATAAGTATAAGATAAAAATATCTTACGAGGTCATGCCGCAACAATTTGCTATATATGCACAATTTACACTTAGTGTTCACTAAAGATTCGCAAATATTTTTTATCAATCTCCTTCAAGAGAAAAAAAAACAAACACCTATATTAACACCTACATTAGCACTGGAAGTGTTATGCATGAAAAGAAACATAAAAGCTCGAGTTTAAACCACAAACACATTATTAATTAACTTAATCAATTGCCTTGATTGCTTGTGTGTAAGAAGCATTGATAATAATCATATACTTTGAAGAAAACATACCAAGAAAAAGACAATTCGAATAACAAGGTCTCAATAATTGAAATATTGCTTTAGAATAAAAAATATTAGATATTTTGGATGATAGACAGAATCACCATGAGCTGTCCAAGCATCATTACAATTATAAACTCCAGCAACATATGCCATAAAATGAAACAACTGTATATAAAAAAAAAATAATAATCCAATGCAGTTCAATAGAAGCAAGTCAGAGCACTTATTTTATGGATCAAAGTCACATGATTACTTTATTAATTTTCTTTTTTATTTATTACTATTCTCCCCTCTGCATATATCACTCACAAAATTTCAATTTTCTCACCTAAAAACACCAAACCTTAGCCTCACTTTGGTAAGCCTCTGTTTTATCCTCACAACCACCTCTTCCACCAATTGAATCAACGAGTCTAAATTTCTAGTCTGTCAATATCCATTGCAAATATATCCTTCTTACTCTAAAAGCCATAATTGGTACGACATAGAGGAACTTCAAAGCCCCCTATCCCTACCAATTAAGTTTTCAATCTTCTGTGGTCATATGCAAAAGGTCAAAAGCTAGTTCACAATTGCTGGTCTGCCAAATACAAGCCCCCACCCACCCCTGTTTCAAATTTTTCTTAGTAGCTAGCTCCTATTTCTGCAAGTTTTTCACTAGGCTACACATATTTCAAACTCTTGGCACTCTGTCAAATGACTTCTTCCACTATTTTGACTATCTTGGCACTCTGCATTGTATGGCTTAGGATCTAAAGTTTAATGCAGAAGAAAAATTAATATCAGCTAGCCTTGGTGTAAATTGCATTGTATGATAAATTATATTTACCTTCGACCAGCATGGTCTGCTTTTCATTTGGCCTAATACTTTTTGAGAAATGCTTTCTCCACATTTTTAAAAAAGACTTGGAGTTGCATTTCCAGCAGCATAGCCCTGAGAACAAACAAAAGGCGATGAAATTAAAAAAAGAGATAAAACCTTAATAACTAATGAAATTCTAATTAAAATAGATATTAAAAACTCAACTAGCATCATTTAGTGATTAAATCAGAGGCAGATAAATATATCATAACAATGAAACATTATAGTAATTTTACAGGACCAGAATTAATTAAGCAGTAATTTCATTTTCTATAGTGAGAAGCATGATTATTCTAACCAATTTCATTTTCTATATAACTCATATACCAAATATCCATTAGGGACATGCAAACAAATCCAAACAAGCACTAACTGATTTTGGTATATTCATTACTATTGTTTTTACCAAACTCCCCTTCATCAACGTCATCCTTATCTGATACCAAACCATCAATTCTCCCACTATATAGCATGGGAGTTCATCCATTTCGCCCATCTCAATCGTCATGTGCTCTGGCAAGCTTGGGCAACCAGCACAATGTTTCATATACTTTGTGGAGAAGAAGTTCACTGTCATATTCATGCTGTGACCATTCATACACAATATTGTCAGTAAACTCAGTACATAATCCACTCCATTGCCCAACAAAAAGAGAATTTCAATTCCAAACTCAATAAAGAAATAAAGACCATACCTCTGCCAAGATGGTAGGTGAGAATTGTGTATGCGAGTTTGATCTTATTGGCAACTCTCGAAAGAGATTTAAAATTTGCAGCTGCCTTCCTTACGGCCAAGGATTCGACAGGGTGCTGCCAAGCCCATTCAAACTGCAATCCCCCAATCAAAAGGTGTTAAAATCTGGCTATAATCCCCATTTTTTTTATTTCTTCATGTATCAATATAATATACCTTATTCAGATAAAATTACTCATATGTCATATATTTAAATGTCCTAATATTTGTAACAGAATCCAATTTAGGACATTTTCATTATTTCATAACGAGCTATTTATTTTATTTTATTTGGGTAAATCAGAAGGTATATTATAGCTCTATCCTATTCTAACATTTTTCTCTTTTCCTTCACTCCTTAACTTCTCCTTTCTAGCTTCTCCTTTCTCTGTCATTAATCCTTCCACAATTATTTTCTATTTTAAATTCTTGGATTTCCAGCATACTTTTATATTCAGCAGATTCTAATTTTCTGTTTTCAAATCTTCAAGTGAAATATTTTCAGTTAGTACATTAACCAATGATCTTAATAACAGCCATCACAATGCCATGAATATCCAACAGAATGTTCATAACTGCCACCTAAATTCATCAAGAGCACTAACTGATTTTGGTATATTCATTAGCAAAACCATGATCTTAATAAACAACAAAAGGCTTGGCGCTGAACAAATCAAACCAAATCACGTTAGAGAAACAAAATTCTCAGCAACCAAAGTCCATCAAGATCTAAAAGAGAATAGCATTTTCACCCCTTAACACTGGTATGCAACAATAACTAGCTCCAAAACAGTGAAGAATAGAAAGGCAGATGAACAATGAAGAAGAATATGCAAACAATAGTGTATACATAACATACCTTTCAGAGGTGGAGGACAAAAATCAGCTAAAGAAAGCTTCATTTTCAGCAAAATTTCAAAACCAGAAAAAACCAAGCCAATCCCACACAGTCAATTACTAAAAACAAAAGCTCTTTAAGTAGACCAATTAAGTAGGAGCAAAATTCTCACAAGAAGAACCTCAGACCACAGAAAAATCCTTTTCTTATCTCCCTTCCCGCTGCAAAATCTCATTCTTCTTACCTTTATAATTACCTTTATATCCATTAAGCAATGCTAATAACAATTCATTCTTCCCTAAAATCCTTTTACTATTTGCCAAATAATAATGCAAATTTCTAATTACCTGTATATCACGAAATTTAGCTTCTTCAACAATCAATTTGGATCTTATTTCCGCTACAATGTTTTTACTTCTCCTCATATTTCTTGCTTAACAACTCTGCCTATAAAATAGCAGCAATTGAGAGTTTATTCTTCCAATTTCTTAAACTTAAAATTAAATGACATATTTAAAGACAAAAGGAACATACCTCACATTTATCTGCAGATAGCCTTTCTGTAATCTAATTGAGTTACATGAAATTCTTGAAACATTAAGGAAAAGAAAAACAAGGTCACATTTCTCACTATTTTTGCATAAGTAGCTACTTCTCCCAATTTAGAATACGGAGAAGTGGAGCAGAACTCAGCGCGAGAGAACGAAGAACAAGGTGCGAGCAAAAGAACATAGCGGAGCAGAGCAAACCTCGGCCCGAGCAGAAGAACATGGTGGAGCAAAGCAGAACTCGATGCAAGGAGAAGAACACGGCGGAGCAGAAGAACACGACGGAGTAGAGCAGAACTCGGCGGAGCAGAGAGAAACGCAGAATGCGCGTATCAGTGTTGTGAAATTGGGGAAATTGTGTTAGGGATGGGATTAGGGATTTAGGGTTATTCATGATTTTGATTCTAAATGCCATCCAAGCGTTCGTCTGGGAGAGATCGGAGACCAACGCGCCTCCGTAATCAACCATGAAACTCACTCGCGCCGCCCGAGCAAGCCTCCATGGAGCTGCGCATCCACTTGAAAGAACCTTCTAGGACAATGGCGAGAGAAAGGAACGCAGAACACGAGTCAATGTCGTCAAATTGGGGAAATTGAGCTAAGGTTGGGGTTAGAATTTTGATTCTAAAATAGTAGGATTTGAGTTCTGTTTCTAAGTAATAGACTAACAGGAGTGAGGAGGTGATGAATCAGTTATTGCTTGTATTTTCTTTCCTGCTTTTGGTTTTGGGGGGAATTAAAATATTTAGAGGGAATTAAAATTTGGATGAAAAAAATTTAAGCAACGCTTTTCACCCGAAGTTTATTATATATTTAAAAGCAACTCTTATAAAGAGTAATATATAAATATTATAAATGTTGTTTGTTTAATTTACTAAAGCAACATTTTTTATATGTTTTTTAAATTGATAAAAAATAACACTTATTAACAAAGTGTTGGATTAGCCTTATTTTTTTGTAATAAATTTTAAGTGATGATTTTAACCACTTTAGACAACACTTTTGAAGTGTTATTTATCACACATGTTGCAATAGCTCAAAAATGTTATAGTGTTTATTGATATTTTTTTAAAAATTAATTTGTCCAAAGTGTAAATTTTTAAAAATTTATTCGTCACTTTACTCATTTAGTTAATCTCAAATCAATGCTTAATTAATTCGGGTCAAATAAAAAAAATATTGCAGACATCAGTAGTAAATCGATAAAATAAATTAAAACTGTTAAATTTGTTAAACCGGTCTAATGTTTTTTATTAGACAATTAGTTTTAATTAAAAACTTGAAAAATACATTAGAAAGTAGTCAAAATATCACAATACAGAGAGAATAGAGACGCATACTTGGATATACTCATTGATACATCATATACAATGTTCACTACATCCAAAGAGAATTTATATTATTAAAAGTTCAATTCATGCTTGTCTACTTTCACAAACATTCAAATGCAAATTGTAAAAATTGTCTTTGGTGAATATAGCCAAACAAACACATGGTTTCAGCACATTAATCACTACAAATTAAACTATATAAGGATCAAAACACATAATTCATTAAAAAATAAATAAAGATGAACGGGTGAAATATATATAGAGAATTACTTACTCATATAGCTTATGTACTATTACTTAAACCACAACCACTTTATTTTTTATTTTTTTTCTTTTCTTTTTTTGTCTTTTCTTTTTAGAACATTAATGATAAAGATAAATGCAATTGCAGATGGTATCTGTATGTAACTTCTTTCTTTGAACACAATCCATCAAATATTTATGTTGTGTGACAACACATATTGATGCCACCATAACAACTTGCATCCAAATTGTGGTATTCACACTGTTGATGATATTTTTTCTTATCAATGATTTCAAAAATGTAATGACAAGGCAATAATTGAACAAAATATCAAATAAAAAGAGCAATTTTTTTAACAATTTAAGTTTATCCTTATTAAACCACCGATGATCACAATAATATTTGTAGTTCTTGTCAAACCGTCGAACCACTGAAATATCATTTTCTTTTCTTTTCTCTTTTCATCTAAATTATTAGAATTCAAAAATTGTAAGTTCAACCTCAACTAATTTAATTTGAGTTAAGTCCTTAACATTAATTTCATATTCAGTCAAATCAAGAGATTTAATTTTCATAATTTACGTACATAGCAAAATGTTTGGAGTTGAAATTAAATTAGGAATATAGAATTGATTTTGATATTCATAAGAAAAAGCTAATTATGTATTAGGCTGAAAATATTAGCTTAGGCTGTAACTCTAAAGAGGATAATGTAATCTATATCAATAATTAAAAAAACCTTATAAGATTGACCTTTTATCCAAGACTAATTAGAATAAGAATGAAAATACTGATGCTTTCTTGGAAGAAATTCTTGGAAGACGTTGCTTTCTTTGTTACATTATTTAGTACTTAGGATCCATTTGGTAAAAGCAACATTTCTGAAACAAAAACCAGCTTTTACTTACAATCATAAATCTCAAAAAAAGATTTATACTTATAAACTATTTCGCAACTTAAAAATCTATCTTTTTACTTACCAAACTATTAGATTGTTTTAAAAAAACTGTTTATAGAGATTATAAAACATGCTCTAGGTGCATTAGTGATAAGGGGTTCATTAGTCCTAATCTTTCCATCCAATTTTTTCAATTTTAGCAACACCATACTTGACTTCATCTTATGGATTTTGACTCAGAAACATATTTGAGACAAATAAAAAGCAGGAAATAGTATGCATGCTGAATGACTTGATCAATTTCTCAACTGTCACAGGTTCACTTGAGATTTGAGAACAAAGTACACATAATCCTAAACATATCAACACACATAAACTGCACTACATCTCTTTGCGTAAGTATTTATATAAGAAGATATATATAAAAAGTCTGTATTAACATGAGAGTGCTGAGGATAAATTTGCTAACCTTGTTTCCTTCTTGCTTCAGCTTTTGCAAAGAATTCTCTCTATTCATCAGTTAG
This sequence comes from Arachis ipaensis, assembly GCF_000816755.2. NCBI lineage: Eukaryota > Viridiplantae > Streptophyta > Magnoliopsida > Fabales > Fabaceae > Arachis > Arachis ipaensis. The sequence goes on from NC_029792.2 coordinate 16,238,935, forward strand.
AAAAAAAATTGGCTCGTCGTCTTCTTCCTCGTCATGTAGCTCCACTTGCTCCAGCTCTTGTGAACTCCTGATACGAACAAAAAAGTATCAGAATAAGATCACCTTTCAAAGATAATGTAATCACAAGCTTATTTGTTTTGTGCGACATTGTATGAATGACTTCTAGGAGCTTGCGAATTTGAGGGAGGAGAAAGATAGCCCCACAGCAGCTGTTCTACATACTCGTGAGATACAAAAATTGAAGTTGGAATTGGAGCAAGAACGCAATAAATTGGCAAACATTCAACTAAAATACCAGGGTCTATATTTAGCACTTTAGTATTTATTAGATTTTGGTGCATTTTGGGAGTGTAAACTAAATAATTGTTAACTATCATGTTCTTTCTTTCAATTTCAGAGGAACATAAATTGAACAAGTCTTTCCAGGATGAACTTAAATTATCAAAGCTGGAAAGAGAAAAAGTAAGTTTGTAAACAATATCAAGTATTTTATGATCATGCTACTAAAACACTACATCTTCTATGTTAGAAGCTTCCCGACGAAACCCATCATGTATGGTTATAGTATTCAGAGAATTTACGAGCTGTAAGAGCTTTTGGAATAATCAATAGGCCTATATTATCAAACTAAAGTATAGTTATACTTCAATTTCTGTGTAGTTTGGTGAGTCAATTTCCAATTCTTCAAAATCTCCAAATCATTATCTCAAACTGGGAAGGAATAATCTGATCATTTTGTTGAAAATTTTAATTGTATTATTGCCACAAAAATAGAGCTTGTAACTCTTACCTTTTCCCACTTCACTCTGTCTCTCCTCTGCTACCCAATTTCTAACCTTACTCTCTCCCATTCTGTTATTAGTGTCTCCTCACTTGTGTTTCAAACTTTACAACAAACACAGAAGGTATATGCTCATGTTACTTGCTTTGTTGTACTTACATAATTTCAATTCATTATTTTTTGGATTATTCTTGCAACAAAATATTATATTTCTATATCTGACATCACTCTATCTTAATGTATGAGAAACTACAGAATTAATCAACATTTTTCAATCAAAAGCTTATGTGATCATATTATATATAAAACTTTCTAAAATTACACATTAAATTATCCATAAAAAACTGTGCGTAAGAAAAATAGAGAGGGAAAAAAATCCTAATAGAGAAAGAGACAGAGTAACCTTAAATTGAAGAAATTTGTGCTTCCAGGAGAGAAATTCGTGCGTTCAGAGTGATGAACAAGAAGGAGAAATAACTAGAGAATAAGATAATGGGTTATCAGTAATTGTTAACTAGAAGAAGCATAAAATTGAATAAGAAAAGAACAAAGAAAAACACAATTAGCTTACCAGGGACAGGAACAAATGCGTATAGTTTTGCTAAGCAATGATTTGTTGCAGATTTTCGTTTTGCACGAAGATTTTCTTTTCATTACACTTGGGATTCTGAGCGTGATAGGTTTGGGAAGAATGAAAAATTAGGATAATTGCAGATAGCAGTGGGTAGTGGAGCTAGCGAGAAGTGCGAACGAAAGAGGAATTAGGCGGTTTGAGCAGGTAATGGCGCGAATTTCATAAATTGTCGTGGAGCGAACGTGATGGCCGCCGCTGGATTTGTGCTTCAGAGGCGGTTGCGTTTTACCGCTGGTATGTGAAAGTAGGGATTGCAGTGACGGCGGTTCTATTTGACCGCTTCCCCCAAATGGTCGCTGGAATTAGGTTTTGTTGTACTGCTTGATGGATATTCGGGTATGTCAATGATTGGGGACTCCAGTATTGGCTCTACCATGTTCAGAGGATAAGGCGGAAAGGGATACTGACATTTGCAAAGGTGAAGCTCAGATAGCAAGGTATCATAGGACATGTCAGGGTCAAACTCCTAGCTGAGCAAAGGGTGAGAGAAAGGACGGTCGGAAAGATAGTAGATGCGTGTACGTGAACTACCCCCAAAACACCGTGTTCCCATTGCGGGATCCACGTAGTTGTCGTACGCTAGGTACTCAAAGAAGATCACGCCGATCCCATTTGCAGACATGGAAAAAAGGGGTGAGAACCTAAGATTCCCAGTAGGTACTATACGAAAAATCTAAGGGATCCGCAGCCTAAGTTTAATCGTTTATAAGGTACATCAGTAATAAATCATATAAACAAAAGCAATCACAAGTATATAAATCAGTATAACAGTCACATATACAAGTAAGCAGACACAAGCAAAGAAATACAGCAACCAAGTATGATGCATGTCTGGTCCTATGCAAGTCATGAGCTCATGCGTCGATTGGCTATCCGCAACCCGACGTTACCCGGCCCAAGTCCGGATATGGCTACTCCATTGGATCAGTTGCGCACCGGTGCCCGAAATATAGTCGCGACACTAATAAAGTATGGTCCAAAAATACAAGGTGCTCCTAGTGAGTAACAATCCATATGGCGGACGTCCCCAAGTTCATATAGTCTCTGGTCAGGCAGGATGGAAGTCCGCTCTGCCAGGTACCTCTTAGCACCTTGGGGTTTACTGTTTCTTCTTTCATGGCACATCTCAACAAAATTTATTTCTAAGTTCATACAGTTTCTCCTCCCTTCTTTTATAAAAATTTGTGCCCGATTCTTTCTCAAAATATCTCAACTTTGTCACATTTTACCATTTTGCCCCCTTTTATTTAACTTCAGTTTTACCGTTTTCATTAGGTTTTTAATGACGTTTTCACCACTAATGTTATTATTTTACCATTGTATCTTCATATTTTTTCTAATAATCCTTTTCTCCTTCATTGAGTTAATTAATCATTTTTAATTTGACTTTAGGCCTAAAATTACTAATATGCCCCTAAGTACTCTAGTTTTACCGTTTAACCTTATTTAGCATCAAAATTTCACCGGATTAATCCTAATAGTTTCCTATGATCAAAATTACTCCTAATATCTTTATTAAATACCAATTTTTATCACAAGGGACCTAAAACCAATTTATCATTTATTAATTTATTTACTTATTCTAGTTATCGCTTTTTACCGTTTTACTTTTAATTTTTACTAAAACTTTTATTTAGGCCCGAAACTTTATTGTAATTATAATCTTGATCCAACTAATTTATATAATTACTATTATATTCCTAATGGCACTAAATTCATAATTTTACTTATTTTTTTACTTAAATTATATTTTTAACTCTTATTTTACCTAAAATGACCATAACACCTTTTTTACTTTTATACCTTTGTTCTACAGGATTAAAACTAATTTTTAACTACTTTTTAACTCTTTTCCAATCATAATTTTTGTGTTCTTAGTGACTGAAAATTTCAGAGATGCAGTTTTTATATTTTTTTTCACTTTTTGTGACTTTTAAAGCTTGAAACTTAAACCCCAAGTGCTTCCATATTTTTTGCTGTTACCATACAAAATTCAGAGGCAATATAACAATATATTATACATATTTAGCAAGCCAAAATAGTGGTAATTCATAGAATTTTCAGAATTTCAAAACAAGCACAAATTCACCACGAAATAACTCATACAAACACTGAAAACAAGCACAAACATTCTCTAACTAATCCTAACCCTTATCTCTTATGTAATCCAGTTAGTAAATCTTTTTCACACTAAAAAATATGCACACAAGGGTAAAAACATAACTGGTGGTGCCAAGTTTCGTTTTTGGCCTAAAGTGTCGCAAAACGTCGAAATTCAACCACTTTGAACTCGAATCTCTCTAACTTTTTAGGCGTGCTCCATGGGTGCTTCAAGAGGAGTTCTCTATACATAGAAGAGAGTAAAAATTTATCATGACTACTATTTTAAAAAAATAAAAGGAAAGGAAAACGAACAAGAGTTTACCTAGCCAAAATTTCAGTATAAACGGAAGGATTGACGAAAGCAGACAAGAGTTTGTGCTTGTATGGTTTGAGTCCTTGAAGAATACTTGAAGATTAGTATATGAACAGTGAGATAGGAGGCTGAAAACTCAGGTAATAGATGCAGAAGTCCTCTGTTTCTCCTCTTTCACTCACGATTTTTATCTTTCTCTTTATGGTAAAATGTTATTGAATTTTTGCTTGATAATTATCTTAAATAAAATATGAAGTTTAACCTAATTAAATGTGGTAAAAGAAGGCTGAAAAAATTAGAGAAGAATGGGCTGATAGTAAGAGAGAAGGGGCGTGACTTCGAGAAAACACAGTCAGCATCATAATGACGTGTTTATCCGCATTTAATTGCAGCTAATTACTCGTGGTTAAAAACATAGCAAAGAGGAGTGAGAGACTAAGATAATCTCAGCCTAGAGGTTGAGAGAGGGGAGCTGAGTTACTTGGGTAGCAAGCAAGAGGATTCGAGGCCTCTAGGATTCGTTTGTGAAATACTAGACGAAAATTCGGTTCGGATAATTTTTACCAGGCGGTAAAATAATTAATGGCTAATATTTATTCTTAAAGAAGTAAATCATGAAAGGATGACAATTATAAATCTAGAGACACATTTACTTGGATAGAAATTACTTTTACCACTAGTTCTGAGATTTTCAATTACTAGAGTTTTTTTCGTCGCACGGACAATCGTTACTAAAAGTGTTTTTGCCGCTCAAAAGTTTCTGGTGTGGTAACTAAGCCAATGGTAAGATAATATCTAATATCAATTAATCAAGTTTGACTTAGAGGGATTAATTACCCTCATAAAGCCAAGTTTGACATTGTAAATCTCTTTTTCTTTTTAATTTTTATTTTTTTAAATAGCTAGAAACGTCTGTTTATCAAAAATTTGGTTCTTACATTTTACACATAATGTCTCTCAAACCGCAGTCCCAGACTAAGACAAGCCCCTACAGACTGCAAAAAACTCACATGTTGTGAAAGACTAGAGAGGAGAACTACCAGAACAGCCCGAGATTCAACCCCCATTAGAGTCTCTAATAATACAGCCAAACCCAAATCAGGGAATAAGACCCAGTTTGGGTAACCAACTTAATTAATCTCCTTTTGATAAAATAACTTAAACAATAAATGACTCTGTTAAAAGTAACTTATAAATAAGTTATTTTGTGTTTGGATTTTTAACTCTAAAAGTGCTTATTTTATAGAAATGTAATGAAAAGTAGAAGTATTATGAGAGAAGTCATTTTTTTTAACTTCTCTATAAGCTCCAAAATAGCTTCTTAGAAAGTTGCAATTTGGTTTTGAAAATTGCACCAGACATTAATACTACTACTTTTCATAAGTCAAAAGTTAAAAAAAGCTACTTCTAGAGTTTCCCAAATGGGCCCTAAACTTGCATCACAATTAATTTTAAAGCTATTACCTATAGGAGGTTTCCAGCACCAGCAATTCTTGAAGGTGCTAAAGGAAGAACACCAGTGCATATAAAGTCTCAAGTCCATGACAGTGCTTCTGATAAGGACAACCACCTTGTGATCCGTCCAAAGATTTCCAACATTGAAAATATTATTACACCTATATCTCCACAACCACCACACTTCGGCCACAAAAAGAACCTCATTACCAGGCACGACCTTTCTAAACCATGCCTCAACAGAGATGCCTTCAAATGAGTCAATAAAGTGAGGGTCTAATATTTACCAAAGACTCTTGGATTTAACACAATCTTGCAGGCAATGTTCAATTGTCTCCTGAGCCACATTGCATCTCTTGCACAAATTTAAACTAGCTAGATGCCGCCTGAATCGGAAAGTCTTCGCCGTGAGAGCATTATGAATCCCAAGCCCCATAGTGAATTTGATCTTCTCCGAAAGATTTAAATGCCAAAGCTAGCTCCAATCACTATTTTCATTCCAATTCACTTTATGCTTCAACAACCAACTGTAACCTCTTGCACTATACCCTTTTGCCCTTGCATGCCACCAACTATTTCGGATCCAGATTCTAAATTTGGGTAGGAATGTTCGCAAATGAATTACTTAACTGCAAGAGGAATTGTCGTAGCAATCATATCTACCACCCAAGATCCATCATGCCACAAATCAGCCACTACGAATTCCGACTCAGATATGTGAACATAGGGAATAAGATCACAAAGTCTTTCAAACAGGGTTCATTCATCATACCACAGGGATTGTTGCACATCCCCTACATTCTACCTAAACCCATCTTTTAGAGTCTCATAGGTTTTAAGAATGTTCTTCCAAGTGGCCGACGCATTCTGTCCACGGCTACCACTAAAACAATTCAATTTCCAGAGGTATTTTTGCATCACAATCTGCACCCACAGTTTGTTTCTATTATTGAAGCAATCCCAAACCAACTTGCCCGAAAGCGCCAAATTAGCACATCATGTATCCCTTACACCCAAATTACTTGCCTTTTTTAGAGTAATATCTACTTTCCACTTAACTAATAACAACACTCTCCAATTATTATAGCCTCTTCATAAGAATTATCGCATTAGTGAATCAATCTTTTCACATACATACTTCGGAAGGAGAGTAACCTGTATATTGTAGACCGAAATAGAAGTCATTACCGACTTAACCAAACAAAGGCTTCCTGCCTTATTCAGTAGACACTCTTTTCAATTAGTTTATTCTAAATTTTCTCAATGACTTCTCAAGTCGTCCTCCTAAAAGACTTTTTATGTCTAATATTAACCTCTAGGTACCTTCTCAATTTCTGACAAAAATAAATACTAGAGACTCTCGAGAGTATCTCCTTTCTTCTTACAGAAATATTATTTTTGTGTTCTAAAATAATACATATAAAAATGATTATTTAATTTACATTTGATAGTTTTAAGTTATTTACTTCGATAAA
>NC_029792.2:16245837-16246266 GCF_000816755.2 Arachis ipaensis
TATAATTTTTTCTATCTTCGTAATATATATAATTTTTTATCATAATAATATTAATTTTAATTCAAAAAGACAATTTTAATATCGTATTTCTTAATATTACAAACAAAAGAAAGACATGCGAATCTTTAAAATTGTTCCTAAAATTTTAATTTATCCAAAATAAACCTTTTAAAATTTTAATTTGTGAGTCACTTTAGACATTGAATTCGTTAATGTCAGTTGGTTTGTCACTAATAGTGTGTTAATGTGATTTGGCAAAGGTCACATAGGAGACCTGATATCAACAGAACAAGGAATAAGATTAAAATTAAAAAGAATGATTTATTCTATCTCGATTTGATTTTGGGTTTGTTTGATATTTTTATAGGTTTTTTTTTATCTTATGCTATTTTTTTTTTATTTTTGAGGTTTACTAATGATTAAATTATT
>NC_029792.2:16246450-16247121 GCF_000816755.2 Arachis ipaensis
CTTAATTAATTTTTAATATATATTTTAAACAAATAATTTATTAATATTTACAAAAAAAATTTTTATTTTCTTAAATATCGCTCTTATAATTAGACCAATTAACATATGATAATTTTCAATTAATCCCACAAAACTCGTATTAAGTCTTCTATCGTCATCTAAAGCCTCATAGAAGAGATGGAGATAGTTCAGAGGAAGAGCTAATCAATGGATTTTGGCTTGAGGACGATCATTTGTTTGTTTTCCGAGGGAGACATATTTTAACTTATACCACTATGAATTTATGCCGTTTATCTAACTAATTTGCATCCAATACAAAAGTGGTGTTGTTTTTAACTTTTTATTAGTTCACGATAGTAACTTGCCATTGGAGATGAAGTTAAAAATTAATGAAAGTCGTGAGAAATTGAAATTTGAATTAAGTTGATTGACATTTTAATATTATTTTAAAGCACAACGCAAAACTTAGAAGTCGTTTTTGGAGCTTTACTCGAAGACATACATTTTCAATTTTACTTTTGAGTAATGTCATCTAATATTCTAAATTCTAACTGTTAAAGTTCTCTTAGAGTATATTTAGTTTACCGTTTAAAGCATTAAACACATTTTTACTTTTTTTGAAAGTTTTGTTTTTTATTTGGTTATTTTTTTTAAACTAACACAAATAAATT
>NC_029792.2:16247859-16250897 GCF_000816755.2 Arachis ipaensis
TTTTTTTTTTTCATAAAAAAATTTTTCCTTGTTGATTTTTTTCTACTTAAACAAAAAAAAAGTTTGCTTTTTTCTAGTGGCTATACTAAACCTCTAATTTGATTATTAACAATTTTCACCCTGAATAATTGCTTTTTTTCTTTTTGTTTATTATAATTATAATCACTAGTCATAATCACTAATCATGTAAATTGTGGAACTAAATTGTGTCACTTAAAAGTTTTTTATTTTTTAACGATTATTATAATACCTTATAGAATTATAGGATATAGATAATTTTATGATATATGTAACTAAGAACAATCTTAATAGAGTATTTTTAGAATTTTAAATCTGATTTATATAATTGTATATGAAGTGAAATGCTTTAAAATTTTGTTTTATAGTAAAAATGATTGATAAAAAAAATGAGGTCTCATTTTAAAAAGATTTTTTTATTTTTGTGGATAATTTTAAGTTTTAGTACATAAGTAACAGATATTTTATTTATTAACAAAAAATCTTAATAATTAAATAAAAAACACTAAAATAATCTCCACTTAAACGTGCAGATAAGGATGCATCATGCATGCATCAAGCCATGAGTTTTGTAGTTTACAGTTTTCAGTTTCGAGAGTCAAAGCAAACTGGATAAGGGGAATTTGATATAGAAACATCTTCAATTTGCAGATGATACTGTCCTGTTCTGTCCCCCGAAAGAAGAAACCATAAAGAATTACAGGAGGATCCTGCGCTGCTTCGAGCTCATGTCAGGGCTGACTATTAATTTTGATAAGTCTAGCCTGATTCCTATTGATTGTGATGCTCAGTGGATACAAAGCATGTATAGAGTGCTGGGATGTAAGGTGTCCTCCCTTCCGATGAAATACTTGGGGATCCAATTAGGAGCGAACCCGAAGTTGGTGAAGACGTGGAAGTCCATTATAGAAAAAGTGGAGCAAAAGCTGAGCATTTGGAAGGCCAAGGTTCTAAATAAAGCCGGCAAGCTGGTACTGATTAAATCTGTTTTGAACAGCCTGCCAGTCTATTATTTGAGTTTGTATAAAATGCCAAAAACTGTTGCAGAAAAACTAATCTCCCTACAGAGAAGGTTCGTATGGAGTAAGGAGGATGGTAGGCTTGGTATGGCAATGGTTAAATGGGAGGTAGTGCAGACCCCCAAAAAGCTAGGGGAGCTAGGTGTCGGAGATGCCATGGTGCGCAACACAGCCCTTCTCTTTAAGTGGTGGTGGCAGTTTTCGAAGGAGGACTACCCCTTATGGAAGAAGGTGGTATGCTCTTGTAACAACCTCACCCCCAATGTGATACTGTCATCACAGGTCCTACCTATCCGGGGGGCCATGGAAGGATATATTCCAGCTGCAGTTCAAGGATCAACGCCTAAAACAGAAAATGATCAATGGACTGTCTATGGAGATTGGCGATGGGAGGAGAACCCGGTTTTGGGAGGATGTATGGCTGCATGAAGGGACCTTGAAAGATCTTTTTCCAAGGCTCTTCTCAGTTTCAAACCAAAGAGGATCCGTCATAGGGGATTGTGGGTTCTGGGATGGGCTAGAGTGGAGATGGAACTTCTAATGGAGGCGAGAGCTATTCCAATGGGAGTTGGACTTAGTGAACCAGTTGCACGAAACACTAAGACTGGTCAATCTAGTATATGAGAGAGAGGACAAAGTTGTGTGGAAATTTGATAAATAGGGTGTATTTTCTACTAATTCCTTTGTGCATGTTATGCAGGTGGAAATGCTTCCAGAGGATATGGCGAGCTACAACTTTACTAGGACAGTTTGGAAGGATTTAGTGCCACCTAGAGTTGAATTGTTCATATGGTTTGTATTGACTGGGAGGGCCAATACGAAAGAGAGGCTGAGTCGGCTGGGAGTGGTTAACCAGGAGGATGTTGTCTGTGTGTTGTGTAATGATAGTGTTGAATATGGATATCACTTGTTTCTTGGTTGTCGATTTTCTTGGCAGGTGTGGTGTGCATGGCTGTCGTTTGTTAGAAGGCCATGGTCCTGCCCGGGAACGCTAAAGGAGCACTTCCAAAATTGGACTGAGTTACCAACTAGTAAACAGGAGCGAAAGAGGTGGATGGTATGTTTCTGTACAATTATTTGGAATATCTGGCTAGAAAGGAATAGGCGAATTTTTCGGAATGCAGAAAAAGGGGTTGACGATATCATCTACCAGTCATCCATGAACTATAAGGAATGGATAGGTGTGAATCCCTTCTGTTGTTGATGGTGTTGTTGATGGCAATGTCAAAGATGACAGGGGGCATCATTTAGTCTTTTATATCATACTCTTTTATAATTGTAGCTTTTGGTTTGTCTTCTATGCTCCACTTGTTGTGTTGAGCTCTTCCTTTCAAAAAAAAGAATACATAAATATGATTAAAAAATTGCACTTGGATCTTTCATGCACATAAGAATATAATAGTTTGGAGTAACGGCGATTTTATTTTATTCGAAATTACAAAATGATTAAACGGCCATGATGTATATGACGAAGATGAGAGATAAATCGGTCCTACAAAATTGAATATACGCAGTATTGATGCATGAGGCAACAGGTACAACTGCTTTATATGGGGCCGTTACTTTAATTTTCTTTTAACTTTGGCCATAGAAGGGACTATTATATTATTCGCTAATATTAAAAAAATAAAAAAATATTTTATTTAATATTTATTAATTATTATAATAATTAATAAATATTAAATAAAATATTTTTTTATTTTTTTAATATTAGCGAATAATATAATAGTCCCTTCTATGGCCAAAGTTAAAAGAAAATTAAAGTAACGGCCCCATATAAAGCAGTTGTACCTGTTGCCTCATGCATCAATACTGCGTATATTCAATTTTGTAGGACCGATTTATCTCTCATCTTCGTCATATACATCATGGCCGTTTAATCATTTTGTAATTTCGAATAAAATAAAATCGCCGTTACTCCAAACTATTATATTCTTATGTGCATGAAAGATCCAAGTGCAATTTTTTAATCATATTTATGTATTCTTTTTTTTGAAAGAA
>NC_029792.2:16250922-16259388 GCF_000816755.2 Arachis ipaensis
AAATAAATTTTGATTGATTTTGATTAAATATTTTTAGTTTTTAAATATTTTTTATATCATCCCATGACTATCATAATAAATTATTTTTATTTGGATTCAGAGTTTATTCTATTTTTTTTTCTTTTGGTAGAAAAGGGTCATACTTCTACACAGGTTACTGCACCAATAGCAAGACACAGACATAAAACCTACAAGAGAAAAGCAACAGCAAGTGAGGGAAAAGGTATATATGGATTCTATAAAAAGAAAAGTTATCAGTCTCAACAAATCAGGTGAGTTAGGATTCAAAGTGAACTGTCTTAACATAGTGAAAAAAATCATCTCTGATAAAGTGGTAAGTTATAAGACATGCAAGAATACTTTATTGGGAATGTGGGGCAATCCATCAGGTGTAGCTGCCACTGAGATAGGATTAAAGAAGTTACTTTTCAGCTTCAAAGATAGGAAAAAAAGGCTGCAAATACTTCAGAATGGACCGTGAAATGTGAGAGGCAATCTGATTAATCTTCGGCTATGGATAGAAGGTGAATCTGTGTTTGAAGTTAATCATAATTTTATGAAATTCTGGATTCAAGTTCATGGTATCCCTGTTGACTACATAAGCAAGGAAACAACCATTCGTATTGAGAACATGTTAGGAGTTGTTGCTGAAGTAGAAAATTCAAAGGTGGATAGAGTTCTTAGGAGATCTTTTTTGAGAATCAGAGTAGGCATCAATATAACAAAGGCTCTTCCAACAGAATTTTGGTTAGCAAGAGAAAAATCGTCAAACCTATGGGTATATTTTCAATATGAAAGGTTACCAGAGTATTACTGCTACAACTGTGGCATCATTGGACATGAGAAAAAAAAACTGCAAAAATCAAATAGTAATGGCGGTTTGAGATCCAACAAAGCCTAGATACTCAGCAGGTTTGGGAGTTAGCCAGGTTTGATCTACTACATCCATAAGTGCTGGTAGCTCAAGACAAGGAGGATGGAAAGAGCAAGATGTGAAAGAAACAGCGCGTGGACAACAAAGCATGAGAAGAGGGAGTGAGGACAGACAAGATACTGAAGAAAGTATGATCAGAGATGATCAAAATTTGCAGCATGAATTAAGGGAAGATGATTTCTTGGAAAATCAATTTTGGAAGAGAACGAGAGAGAAAGAGCAGAGGGGCAGGTAAAAGAACCACAGAATATCCCAGATTTTTAGAGAATGAATGTTGACCTAGAGGAATTAAAGGAAGCCTATATAATGGATAGCTCAGTAGGGGAAATCAGGAAAAAAAAATAAGGGAATAGAAAGACCAGCCCAACAAGAAGAAGCTGAAAGAGAGATCTAAGAGAGGATAAAATTTGGATTAAATATTGACAAAAGGCCCAATATAGGAATAACACATGTCCAACAAAGCAAACAGGCTGGAAGGGAGCCAACATTGAAGGTCCAACTAATTGGGTTAGGAAAGAGTTAACTCGGAGAGAAATAAAGAGTCAAGATCAGAAGGAACATCACGGAGCTGAAGCAAGCTATGAAGCCCTTCCAAAGATAACAGAACATGAAGTGTTGATTCGCAACAACCAGACAAATGGAAGCAATAGAGAAGTACAGACTCAAAAAACAACTCTGGCATTATATAATAATTCCGAGATGATACACATACGCTAGAGTTATAGGAGCAACAAGGAGAAGTTGAGTGAGAACAGGGAAGAAAGCAAGAAAGAGAAATACAAGCAAGAGTACAAAGCAGAGAGTGGAGACATGTATTATGTTGAACTAGCAAGCGACGACGAAGAGGGAGCAGGGAAGACGGTGGAAAATAACAGAGCGACATCAGGGTGGGAAATTGAGCTAGCTAATTGTATGCAACAAAGTTTGAAACTTAAAAGGAAGAGAGAGGATAGACGCATACTGCAGATAGCTGGAGTAGCCTGTGAGAAAGATAATAAGAAGGATCCTGTGTAAATCAGCAAGAAAATCAAGAATTATGAGGAAGGGGCAGCAGAATGGGATAGAACTGAGGAAGGAACAAAGAATTGGGATGCAGGTAACAACAACAAGGTTGAGGAGGCAGGGCTAAACATGCCCCAAATTCAGCCATGAATATTTTAAGTTGGAATTGTCGAGGAGTAGCGGCATCCTCGATAATGGCTGAATTAAAAAATATTTGCAAATTAAGCAAGCCGTCAGTAGTTTTTTTTTATGGAAACTAGAGCTAAGGAAGGTAGAATTAATTCTATTAGAAGGAAGTTATGTTTTGATAAATCCCTTTGTGTAGAATCCTGGAACTTGTCCGGAGGTCTATGTATTTTGTGGAAATCGAATGTAAACATTAATATTTTGTCGTGGTGTGATAATTTTATTAAGACTAGGATAAGTATAAACAATGGTGAATTTTGGAAATGTGTTTTTGTGTATGGTAATCCAATTTTCAGAAGCAAGAAGAAGTTATGGTGAAATTTAATAGCCAATAACTGAGATCAGGAGGAAGCACAAATATACATTGGGGACTTTAATGATGTTCTAACACAAGAGGAGAAGGTAGGTTTACACCCAAAGCCTAGAGAGCAACTTGAAGAGTTCAGAAAGTTCGTAAATGAAAATAGTCTCATGGATTTGGAACTTAAAGGAAACAAATTTACTTGGTTTAGTAACCCAAGAAATGGGTTCATAACTAGGAAAAGACTTTATTGAGCCCTAGCAAATTGGTAGTGGAGGGAGAAGCTTCAACATGCTATTTTTGAAGCCCTACCAGCGATAAGCTCAGATCATTATCCATTAAAGCTGGCTACCAACCCGACGAATAAAACGAGTACGCTTTTTAAGTATGAGACTTTTTAGAAAGATTATGAGAAATGTCACAATGTTATTAATAGGGGATGGAATAAAGAGATCACAAGAGGAACTGCTTGGACTAACATTATCCAAAGGATGAAGAATTGCAAGGAGGAGCTAAGAAAATGAAGCAGAACCACCTTTAAAAGGGTTGACAAGAAAATTTTGAAGATGAAGGAGGAGCTCAGAAAACTACAGAATTTTAGCTTGGAAGAAAATAAACAGCAACAGATAAATCAGATAAAAAGAAGAATTTCAGAAATATGGAGGAAAGAAGAAAAATATTGGGGACAACGGTCAAGTTTAAAATGGCTTAAATGGGGAGATAAGAATACTAAATTTTTTTACGCAACTACCATTCAGAGGAGAGATAGGAATAGAATAGAAAGATTAAAGAATTCAGTAGGACAATGGATCCAAGGAGGCGATGAAATATTAAAGCTGGCTGAAGAACATTTTTTCAAGTTGTTCACTTCTAAAAAGAGAGGAAGTTTACAGGAGTGCATCACGAAAATACCGAGAAAGGTAACCAATGAGATGAATGAAGAGATCCTAGAAAACATAAGGGATGATGAAATAAGAGCTACAACCTTTAGTTTGGGGAGTTTAAAGGCCCCAGGACCAGATGGACTCAACGGGATGTTTTACCAAAAGCATTGGAAAACTGTGAAAGAAGAGGTATGTGTAGTTGTGAAAATTTTTTTGAGGAAGCTATTATGCCTGAGAAAATCAGTGAAACCACTCTTATTCTTATTCCAAAAACAAATAATCCAGAAAACCTTAATCAGCTAAGGCCTATAAGTTGTTGCAATTTTATATACAAGATAATATCTAGGCTGATTGTGGTAAGGGTGCAGAAGATCTTGGACAAGATAGTGTCCCCAATACAAAGTGCTTTTGTTGGTGGAAGGCTTATTCATGATAATATAATCATTGTTCAAGAAGCCTTTCACAGGTTGAAAAAAAAGGGAAGGATAGAGCCAATGAAATGGCAATTAAGCTAGATATGAATAAAGCTTATGATAGACTTGAATGGAATTTTCTTGAAGAGGTGCTCAAGGCCTTCGGCTTTAATGAAAAGTGGGTGAAGTTGATGATGGGATGTGTGAAGAGTGCAAATTATAAGATAAAAATAATTGGTAACATGTCCAACTAGATTAAACCTCAGAGAGGCTTGCGGCAGGGGATCTGTTATCACTCTATCTTTTTATAATGGCGGCAGAGGTCTTTACTATCCTAATGAATGAAGCTCAACAGAAAAATCTAATCTCTGGCATTAAACTTGCACCAACAGCCCCATCTATAACACACTTACTTTTTGCTGATAATTGCATTATTTTTGCTGAAGCTAAGGAAAAGGAGGTTTATAAGATTATTCAAGGACTTAATCAATACACTGAAGCCTCGGGTCAGCGAATAAATTTGGAGAAATCAGGCATTTCTTTTGGAAATCTTATTCCTATTCAAACTTGGGTCAGTATAGAGGAGATCTTAGGTATGACAGCTTGGGAGAATCCTGAAAAGTACCTTGGACTACCAGCTAGATGAGGAAGATCAAAGAACAAAGCTTTGGAATGGATAGAGGAGAAGGTTATGAACAAAATGAAAGGATGGAAGGAGAATTTGTTGAACCAAGCTGGAAAAGAGGTTCTTATAAAATCAGTGATTCAAGCGATTCCAACCTATACCATGAATGTTGTGAAATTTTCTAAAAACTTCTGTAGGAGACTTAGTGTAAGAGTGAAAAAATTTTGGTGGACATCCTCAGGAAAAGAGAGTGGTATTCATTGGAAAAGTTTGGCAAAAATTTCAAGAAGTAAAGAGGATAGAGGCTTAGGTTTTAAAGATTTTAAATTACAAAATATAGCCCATTTAGCAAAACAGGCTTGGAGGATTTTAAATAATCCGGAAGCCATATGGGTGAGAATCTTAAAGGCAGTATATTTTTCCAACAACAGTTTTTGGGAAGCTAGAGCGCATAGATGTGCATCATGGGTCTGGAGAAGCATTTTAGAAGGCAGGAATTTTCTTAGACGAAAAGGAAGCTGGAGCATTGGAGATAGATTTGAAGTAGAGGTTTAGGGGGACAATTAGGTTGAAGGAAAACACAGATTGAAAGCGCCAGAGAATGCGAGAAGAATGAAAGTTAAAGAGTTGTTAGCTGGAGGACAAGGATGGGATGCTAATAAAGTTCACAACCTTTTTCCGATTTACTTGTCTAAAAGAATACTAAGAACTCCTGTCAGCTTAGTGAATAAGATGGATAGTTTAATTTGGCCATATAAGATGGATGGAGATTACACAGTCAAGACAGTGTATTATGCAGTAAAAGAGGAGAAAAGAAAGGAAAAGGGAGAGAAGGCATCAATAAGCACAGATCTTAAAGCTCTTTGGAAGGAGATTTGGAGAACGCAAATTCCACAAAAAATAAAATTTTTTCTCTGGAAGGTAGCTCAAAACATAATAGCAGTTAATTCCAATCTGACTAAAAGAAAGATTGCAAAAAATCCTAACTATAGGATATGTTTAGAGGTAGAGGAAACAGTGGAGCATGCTCTTTTATTGTGTCCTTAGACCAGAATAGTTTGGTTCAGCTCACAACTTCAATGCATACCGACGCCAATCTCGGTGTCCTCTTTTGGAGAATGGTTCCTTTGGATGATTCAAAAACTTAGAGTGGGAGGTGAAAGACAGGCAGAGGATGAAATAGCCAGTTTAGATTTCTTATGTTGGACGGTTTGAAAATTCAAAAACCACTTTGTCTTTCAAAACAATGAAATCAATCCTAAAGCAACTATAATCATGGCAAAGAGAATGGAGGCAGATTTCAGACAAACCAGAGACACACAGCAAGATATACAATAACACAAGAATAATAGAAGAGGAAAGCAAGTTACCTGGAGACCTCCACCGAAAGATTGGCTAAAAATAAATATAGATGCGTCCTTTTGTAGAGAAATGGGTGAAGCAGCTTCAGCTGCAATAATCAGAGATAACATGGGAAGTATCATTACAAGATCTGCTTCAAGTTTCAAAGCTAAGTCAAACCTAATAGCAGAGGCAACTGCACTCAGGAAAGCTATCATTATGGCCAAAAACTTAATGCTTGGAAAGACTATTATAGAATCAGATAGCCTAATTCTTGTCCAAGCAGTAAAATCAAAAGGAAAAATTTGGGAAATTGATGCAATACTCAAAGATATTCTAATACTTTCGAATGATTTGCAGGATATAGGGTTTACCTGGACGCCGAGAGAGGGAAACAGACTAGCTCATGAGATCACAACCAGAACATCGATGGGAAGCTTAGGTAACCAATGGAGATTTAACCCCCCACCGGAAATTGCAAGCATTGTAATAAGTGAAGCTAGAGTCAGAGTGTGTTGAGTGAGCTATAAGCCTGCCATACCAAAATAGACTTGGTGGTGCTGCTCCTTTACCAAATCAGAGGGTAGCCTGTGAAACCAAGGAGAGGATTTAATGTTAAAGAACAGTAAAGACAAACTATAGAGAAGTTAAGGCCCATCAATAGGATCACCAACTTGAGAAGCTCCAACAATCATTTCCAGAAATTTCTACTTCATCAACTAACTCACAAGCAGGTCGGTTGCACTATCGCGACAGAGGCATGGCCACCAGTGTCATGGAAGAAAAAGATGTATGGGGGGCAGCGACAGTGAAGCAGATTCGCGAAAAAATTTCAAGTGATAAACTTTTCTCCGGCAACTCTCTCTGTTATTATAACAGTGAGATCCAAGGGGTGATTATGCTCTAAAACCCGAGGGCAGAGTGGCTCCAATAGAAGTGGCTGGCGTGGCAGGTGAGGATAGGAATGGCGGAGTCCTTGCTTCGAAATTATCATCACCGAGAAGCAAGGATCCATTGGAAGGTGCACGAGTAACTGAGATAGTGATGGAGCAAAGAAGGGGACGGTAGAGATTCAGGCGTCGGCAGTGACACACAAGAGCAAGGAGACACAAATCAGGCGCACCTGGGTTCGGAGATCCGATTCGAGTATGGAACAAAATGCCGTCCATCTCGTCGGGGTTGCAGAGGGAAGCCGCAGCAATGAAGAATGCAGAAGCTGGTCTCCTGGCAAAGTGAAGAGGGAATCGTAGTTTTGAATTTCGGGTCAGGAAGCGGGTTGGGTTGGGATTCGGGTTTTCTGCTGTGAGTCTGGCCAGTTGTGGCCCAGAAAACTGACAAAAAAAAAAATCAATAAAAAAATATTACTTGCAACCTTTCAATCTAAAGATACTTAGAATGTCGGAGAAGAGTGCATGGATACTATCTGGAGAGGGAACATAAAAAATATAGAGTTTATGAGGAAGATTTTATTTTTTTTTAGTTAAAATATCTGCCACTAAATTTGCTTTTTGAAGGATGTGGTTCCAATATATTTGAAAAATTTTTTCATGAAAATCGTAATATCTTCAAGAAGGGTTGCACATGAATGCTGCACACAGTCTCATGCTTAACGAAATTAATGGTCATATCAGAATTCGACTCAATAATCACATGATTGAGCTCATTAACGATAACAATCTGCGGTCTTTTAATTTTTTTTTTTATAATTCAATTTGCATGATCGAACATATTCCTAAATTATAAAAAAAATTCGTGACAATCCTACCAAAGTAATTACAAACAACACCTTCACAGATAACATTATCTATTTGATTGAAGAAAGAACCATTCACATTAATTTTTACGAATAGATTATTAGGGGGACACCACAGAATTTGTTCTATTATATACCACTTTTTTAATTTTTCTCATTTTATCTCAACAGACTCTAATACTAATACGTACTAAATTTCATTAAATAATGTAATTAATGACAATTTAATTCTTTCTTTCTTTTTTTTACACTAGTAGTAAATCAACGTGCTTGTTTATTTGTATTTTAAGTACTTTAAAATAAAAGATATTAAATACTAAAAGCTAAATATAAAAGAGAAATGTGGTTTTTTTAAATTTATATAGTTATTTTTTATTTTGAAATCAAAATTAATAAATTGTAGAACTTGTTTAGAAAGTTGAAAAATAGAAAATGAAATGATGAAAAATCTTCAATATACATATAGGTATATATGGATGTTCACCTTATTAGATGAGCGAAATTCATATCTTATACATAAATATAAGAGTTAAGTACGATTTTGGTCTTTAAGGTATAGGTCAAAAATTTGTTTCGTCCCCAACCTTTTTTTTTTTTATATAAAATCGTCTCTAAGATTTAAAACCAAATTTTAAAATCGTCATTTTTACTTAAATCTTAAAATTTTGAACCAAATTATTCATAACAAAAAAAATATAAAATAAAAAACAAAGAAAAATAAGAGAATGAGAGTATTTCTGCTCCTGCGAAAGGGGAAGGGAAGAAGAAAAAGAAGAAAGGAAAGAAGAAGAAGAAGTTGTCCACGATCCACCTTTAGCTTTCGCCGCAAAAAATTTAAAACCAAGTTAAACCTTAGAGACAATTTTAAAACCAAGTTAAATCTTAAAGACCATTTTGTATGTAAAAAAAGGTTAGGGACCAAAAAATTTTTTGGCCTATACCTTAGGAATCAAAATCATACTTAACCCTAAATATAAAGAATTAAATATTTTTTTTAAATCATCCGTAATAAAAACTTTTCCAGCAT
>NC_029792.2:16259423-16260035 GCF_000816755.2 Arachis ipaensis
ACGTGACATATATTTAATTATTATCACCGTTATTTATATATATTGAATAAATGAACTGACATCCATTCTTTATATTTTTTAATTGATTAATATAAAGTAGACTTATTATTATGACGATGAAAAACAAAGTTTGATCTATATAATATAAGTATATAAGAAGCAAGAAATAGTGAGGCGGAAAGGCACATATAAAGAGAAGCAATTACAAGCTACTGCAAAAATGTCGGCGGAGAAGAATAGTGAGGCGGTGGTGGAGAAGCTGAGCATCGACGAGATGCTTCAGAAGCACTGTGGCGAGTTCGGGAAGTGGCAGCTGAAGCACTTCGTTCTCACAAACCTTGCTTGGACCTTCTACGCCTTCCACATAATGGTGATGCCGTTCGCCGATCGCATTCCGGAGTGGCGGTGTGTTGGCAGAGATTGCGAGGGCGGTGGAAGTGTGTGCGAACTGAGGCCGGGGGAGTGGGAGTGGGTTGGAGGACGCAGCAGCTCCACCGTGTCGGAGTGGGGACTGATTTGCGGTGATAAGTTCAAGGTTGGTCTTGTCCAGTCCATTTTCTTTGCTGGCTGCATGATAGGTTTGTTCTCTCTCTTATTATTCTTTTAAGGTTT
>NC_029792.2:16260062-16263066 GCF_000816755.2 Arachis ipaensis
TAGCGATGGTATAAGCTAAAAAGTGAAACTGTATGGACAAAAACATGAGAAAATAGGCCCAAAGCATATTTGGATATTTTGTGTTTATTGTTTTTGTCACTAATTCTATTTGGATCTCAGAAATTTTAACAGTAACTGTGGTTGGAGGTTTTGTTTAGTGGCATATTATATTCCTCCCAATTACCACATCCAAGTTCAAGTCTCACAGGAGAAAAAATAAATCCATGTAGTGTGTGTGGTGCATGAGAAGATATACATTTCTTTTTGGTAGTGATTATTGCTGAGAGATTATTCGTTTATCATAACATGTATGGTAAAGTAAATGTATGTAAACATGATACATTGACATTGTAATAATTTTCAGGAGCTGGAATATTTGGTCATCTCTCGGATTCGTTTCTAGGAAGAAAAGGTTCACTCACAGTGGCATGTACTCTAAACGGCATCTTTGGTTGCATAACAGCATTTTCTCCTAACTATTGGATCTACACCATCCTTCGCCTCCTCACCGGTTTCAGCTCCGGTGGCGTGGGTCTCTGCGCCTTCGTTCTTGCCACTGAGCCAATCGGCCCCACCAAGCGTGGTTCTGCCGGCATGTCAACCTTCTACTTCTTCTCATCTGGAATCGCACTCGTCTCACTTGTCGCCTATATTTTCCATATGTGGCGCCATCTCTACATCGCCGCCTCCATCCCCTCTCTCTTGTATGTCTTCATTGTCATTCCCTTTCTGTCCGAGTCCCCGAGATGGTACCTCGTTCGAGGAAGAATAACCGAGGCCACACAGATAATGGCATTGATTGCTTCCTCGAATGGGAGGCACCTCCCCAGTGGGGTTTTCCTCGCACTCGACCAAGAATCATCAACTAATGAAGAAGAAGAAGAATTTCTGATGGAGGACAAAGTTGCACAAATTGGATCCATCGTGGATGTGATTCGATTCCCAATGACAAGAACAAGGTTACTCGTTGCAATAGTTCTCAACTTTGTAGGGTCTTTGGTTTACTATGGTATAAGCTTAAATGTGGTTAATTTGAAAACCAACCTTTACATGAACGTAGCGTTGAATGCGATTGCGGAGATGCCGGCGTTTGGAATAACGGCGGTGTTATTAGAAAGGTACGGAAGGAAGCCGTTGACGATAGGAACAATGTGGTTTAGTGGATTCTTTTGCTTGTTGGGTAGTTTGATGAAGAATGTTGGGATTTGGAAGATTGTGAGAATGGTGTGTGGTATTTTGGGTGTATTTGGAATGGCTGGGACTTATAATTTGTTGTTTATATACACGGCAGAGTTGTTTCCGACGGTAGTGAGAAACGCAGCGCTAGGGTGTACTAATCAAGCAGCGGAAATGGGGGCGATATTGGCGCCGATTGTGGTGGTTATGGGAGGGTGGTTGCCGTTTGCAGTGTTTGCGGTAAGCGGGATAGTGGGTGGAGCATTTGCATTTCTTTTGCCGGAGACTCATAACCAGCCATTATATGATACATTTGCTGGATTGGTGGCAGCAAGTGTGTGATTTTAAAAATGTTGTTTAAGTCATGGAACAAATATTATTGCTTACAACCTAATTGGTGCCATGATGAGCAGCCAATTACCCGGTTTTCATGTAATAAAAAGACAGTGCAAGTAACTTTTTTTTTTGTCACTTTTTATATCTGTAATGTACATGCCTTTGTCTTGTTTAAATTATATGCATGATAGAAAAGAAACATCAGCCAAAATTAAGTATAAAGTATCAGAGATTATAGTCGGTCGTGCGTAAACGGTAATGAAACTTGGTGGAGATGCGGGGGATCGAACCCCGTGCCTCTCGCATGCAAAGCGAGCGCTCTACCATTTGAGCTACATCCCCAAGTTGAAAGATTCTTGCCAATAATAAAAATGTGTTTAATATTTTTAGGACATTAGATCATCATTAAGCCCAAAATGCTCGAAAGAGCTAGAGATTAGTATGGCTAGATAATCTTTTAGGAAACGTTTCAAATATATCATGGTTTTTGGTGTTCAATACTTTTAGATATTGATCTCAATCATGTATATAATTTACAATTGAAATTAATGTTTAAAATTAATTTTATGATTGAGATCAATGACTAACAAAATTGAAATACTTGTTAGAACTATAATATATTTGAAATGTTTTCAAATTTTTTTTTGGTTGTAAAATAAGATGGGATATTAAGGTGCTGATTGGTTTGAGAATTTAATGAGAATAAAAACAAGGCATGAAAATATGATTGGTTTAATATTTCGAAAATATTTTTAATGAAAATATTTTTTTTAAAAAAATAAAACAAAGTTGAAAACACTTTTTTTTTAATTTAATGAGAATAAAAACAAGGCATGAAAATATGATTGGTTTAATATTTCGAAAATATTTTTAATGAAAATAT
Source organism: Arachis ipaensis (assembly GCF_000816755.2). NCBI lineage: Eukaryota > Viridiplantae > Streptophyta > Magnoliopsida > Fabales > Fabaceae > Arachis > Arachis ipaensis. The sequence continues at coordinate 16,262,458 of NC_029792.2, forward strand.
TTTTTTTAAAAAAATAAAACAAAGTTGGAAACACTTTTTTTTTTTTTCAAAATTTTCATCTTTAAAAACATTTTCATTTCAAAATACTGGATTTTCAGTTTTGAGTTTAACATTCGAATCTTTCCAACTTCTCTTTTTATGCATTGATTTTTTTTTCCTCCCTCTTCTACTGTCAATTCCATGAACTGATTATTTTTCTCCTCCCTCTTCTATCATCAATTTCATGCACTGATTTTTTTTTCTCCTCATTCTTCTACCATTAGTTTTCTAACATGTCAACTCCTCTCTTTTTTGCTATCAAGTATTGTTGTGAGGTCTTCTATTTTTTAATCCGCTTATAAAAACATCTTTTTGAAAAAGTTAAAATAAAACTTTTAATATGATCAATTTTTTAAATAAAGTTTTATTAATCAATTTCAATAAAAAAAAACATGATTTTTTAATATAGGTATAAAAATAAGATGAGGTCTCTCAAGTTCAACTAAAATATCAAAGTACAGCAAATAGTACTAGAAGTAGTAAAAAAATAACTGATAAAAATATGATCAATTTAGTTCTAAAATTTAAAATTAAATAAGTATATTTATTGAATTATTTTTTAGTACGGAG
>NC_029792.2:16263500-16265830 GCF_000816755.2 Arachis ipaensis
AATAAATAATAGATTAATTAATATTCTTTTTTAGTCTTATATTTTTTAATGATAGATCTATATGAACGTAATTAATTATTTTAAGATAGTAATTTATTTAATATTTGATATTGTATAAAAATAAATTGTTAACATAATAAAAAAATTAAATAACTAAAATTTTACATTTAATAAAAATATAATTTTATATTCTAAAACATTGAAAAATAAATTTTAAAAATAGACCAACAAAACATATTTTTATTATTTTCAACGTTTAAAAATAAATCCTCTTTTCACAAATTAATCATATTTTCTTATATGTAAAAAGTTAAAAATAAAAAGACTAAACCACCAAAAGTAACTATAAAAGATTGATTCGTTGACAAAAGTAACTATGGAAGATCATAACTCCTCAAATACCCACAATTGATTTGCTCCCTTTGTCAAATGTGACCAAATGTTAATAGAATGTTGTTAAATTATACAATGTGTCCACATACATTGCAACGTGACAAAAGAATACCTTATGTGGATTATTTTTTTTTTTGTTAAAATTGCATTTTATTTAGTTTATTTAAAAAAAATTATTACTCCTTCAAGCATTGAAATGAGAAGAACAGAAAGAGGTGTTATCCCTCCTTTTTGAGCGCGAAATCAATCAGGCCCTAACAGAGCAGTTTTTCATCTTCTTCTTCTCTAGCGTAATCCCATTGTGCTCTGATTCCATTCTTGCGACGACATTAGAGAAGGAGGTTGCTACTTCTCCAACGGACCGTGTTTAGAGGCGAATTCTGTCACACTTGAAGGCTCTATGAGGTAATACTTTTATGAACTAAGTCATTCAATGATTGTAACCTCTAAATTATAAGAGTTGTTCGTTCAATGTGAAAAAATTATTTTTGTTGTTGTGGTTATTTTTTATAGGGTTTGAATTTGTGGTAACTTCATTATATTCTTGTTCCTCTATTTAAGCTGTATAATTTTTTATGGTTCGAATATTGTGGTAATTGTTGTTCTTGAAACCAAATTGATAGTGAAGTTAGGTACCATGATGGTTAGGGTTTGAGTAACTTGGAGTTTGTGAGACTGCCACTAATGGTGGATTTTTTATTCTTTTGCGTAAATGGCTACATTACATATCACTTTGGAGATATATCACAGAGGAAAATTTGAGAGAACAAAAGATGAAAAAACTGTGTATGTAGGTGGAGAGAAATCTGAAATTCGAAGGGTCAATGTTGATACTCTTAATGGGTTTTTTATCAATGACCTCCTTAGAGATATAGGATACACCATGATCAATGAATGCTATTGGTTAGTGCCTGGAATGGAGCTTAACGGTGGTTTAAAGTTATTGAGGAGTGATAAAGATATAATAGAGATGTACGAAGCTGCATTAAAAAATGATAGTAAGATTTGTGTATACACTGAGCACCCAATAAGCAGAAATTATTGAAGAGGGTGGTGGTAATGTTGCATCTCCTTTAAAGGGGAGAAAAAAGAGTTGTGCAAAGAAGACTCCAACTCCTAGAAAAAAAAGAAGGTTACGAAGATGGTCAACACAACTGATCATCACAAATAAGAGTTGTGCAGAGGAACCCTATATTTGTCTAATTATCATAAATAATGTTTCATACCTTCGAAAAGGGGCAACGAATGAACCATCTTTTAAGATTAGTAACCGTCAAAGATTCCAACAAGACAACATACTCACTACAGTGACATCTTCCATCCATAATTTTCTTCTTCTTCATCTTCGAATGTGAAGCTCCTGAAAATCTGCTTCCTTCGCTTGTAGTTACCTCTCTCCTTGACATTGTTCAAATTCTATGAGCATAAATTAATTCAGAAATTAGGGTTCTTCGCTTGTAGTTATCTTGGATGTCTATGTTCGGGTATAATTTTACCATGCAAAAATTAGGTTCCAACTAAGAAGAAAGAAGAATTAGAGTTCAAATTGACCCTAAATGATACACGCATGCCTACCAACGCATGTAATCGTCAACGTAAACAGTCCACGTATATCACTCTGCTAAGGTTACATCAGACTTGACTATTTTTGACAAATGGAACAAATTAATTGTAAGTATCTGAAGAGTTATGATTTTCCATGATTATTTTTGTCAGCAAATCAATCTTTTATGGTTATTTTTGGTGGTTTAGTCTTTTATTTATTTTTTTCATTCTCTCATGCTCTCTGGTCTATCCATTATTTTTTATTTTTTTAATCATCCTTTTGTCTAAATTGTGTTGTTAGTGTTATTTTTGCCCTGATTCTATTATTACTACAAATATATATAAATAACTAAAAACAACAACTTTAGCTTTGTCCAAATCTTTTTTCTTGT
>NC_029792.2:16265924-16284214 GCF_000816755.2 Arachis ipaensis
TTCAAAAAAAAAAAAGAAAAGAAAAAAATATATTTAGATATATTTTTTATTTATTTTTATTCTTATTTTATTTTGTTTTATTATTTTTATTCTTATTTTTATTTTTGATATATTTTAGGATTTTATTTTATTGTTCTACTTACTTTTGTGATTTGCTTCTAATCTTAATATTCAAGTTTTTCTACTTTTTATTTGGTTTATAAAGTGCAACAATCAAAGGTATCTAAGAGTGGTAAAAAATAAGAGTGGTGAGTTCAATAGAAGATAAAAATTCATTTTGAGAGTAAATATGAGTGTTCATCATCGAATAAAACACGTGAAAGAGCAGGGACAGATCCAAAAATTTTAATATGGAGGATCCGAATTTTAGATAATTTTTTTTATTCTATAAAAATAATTAACAGATGTAATTAAAAAATAATTGAATACTATGTACAGTAAAAAATTAATATTATTGAAAGATAAAATTAAATTAAAATTTATTTTTATGTATCATTTTTGTCCCTAACGTTTTCGTCCTATTTAAGTCCCAAACGTTTCAAAATCGTCTCAATTTTGTCCCGCCATCAATTCTGTTAATGGATCCCTAATGGTCGGACAACATTGAGTCAATTTTGAAACGTTAGGGACTTAAATAAGATGATTGAAATATTAGGGACAACTTTAAGATTTACCCCAAACGTTGGGGATAAAAACGATACTTTACTCAATTATTAATTGTTTGAAAGACATAGTACTCTTATAGAATATAAGATATAAGATATCTTTATACAATTTTTTTTAACAATGTAAATTTAGAAGAAAAATGATTATTTTTTATAAAAAAAGAATATCTAAATTACATAATGTGATTACTAAAATATAACTACGTAAGTCATTATTAATATAATAATATAAATGTTAAATATGTTAATATAAATAAATAAATAATTTTTTTAAAATAAATATAGAGATTATTATATAAAAACTAATTTAAAAGGTACAAAGACTTGAGGATATGATATTAAAAGTACAAAAATTTGAAGATATGATATTAAATTAGTTAAGTAAAAAATATTAGTGAATTAAATAATTAAGACATAAATTCATCATATAATAAAAAATAATACATATAAAATTATTAAATTACATAATATTTTTTTATTTTTTAAACACATATCTCATATGTAAGTATAGTTTTTTAAAATTTTGGGGGTCGAGGCCACTACTCGCCCCCCTCTAGGTCCGTCCCTATGTGAGAGTGATTGAAAATTCTTTTTATAACTTTTTTGCAGTTTATTGCTATGAAGATTCACTCAAAAACAACTCTAGTTCATATGGAGATGATGTAAAGGGTCATTTAACACCTAATTAATCGTTTGAATGAATTGAAAGAATGGAGGCATGAAGTGACGCATACATTGTCCAAGGGTACTAAACAAAAAACTTTTAGAAATCGACATCAGAATTAAGTATATTCTGATGAAGATTCTGATGGGACTGCAACACCTCGACACCAAAGTTAAGATAGCAATATCAATGCCATCAAGATGCAAATACCACCATTCAAAGAAAAAATGATCCTGAAGCTTATTTGGAGTGCGAACGCAAGGTGAAAAGAATTTTTACTCGTCATAATTACTCAAAGGTAAAAAAAAATTTTGCTTGACAGCAGTTGCGTTTTCTGATTATGCCTTGTTTTTGTGGAATGAACTAGTGAAGACAAGACGGCAGAATGACGTTCACCCTATAAAAACTTGGGATCTTATGAAGTGTCTCATGAAAAAGAGATTTATGCCTTCGTATTACTACAAGAAAGTGCATCAGAAGTTACATCGGTTGACTCAAGACTTCAAGTCCGTTGAAGACTACCATAAAGAGACAGAGATTCTTATGATCACTACCAATATAGAAGAGGATACCGAAGTTACTATGACATGATTTATAGGTGGTTTGAATAGAGTTATTGCTGATGTGGTGGTGTTACATCATTATGTGGAGATGGAGGATTTAGCAAGTATGGTAATGAAGTGGAGAGACAACAACAAACGCGAGCACCAAAGAAATTATCTCATGCTAATTCAAAGTGGGTTCATACTAAGTCTCGTGGTGATGACACAATGAAGACTAAGGGTGCCAAATCCAAGTAGAAGTTGTTTGATGCTATAAAGAAGAAAGGTAATTCTAACTCTTATTTTTCTGCTAACTTTAGGCATAGAGATATTAAATGCTTCAAGTGTCATGATTTGGGTCATTGTGCTAGTAATTGCTCAAATAGGAGGAGGATGGTTATTAGAAGAGGTGATATTGTGTCTAATTCTGATCAAGGTGATAACTCTGATCCTGATAGTAAGTCATATTTGGGGGATTGTTCTGATGGTAATGTTGAGTATGCAGTCCACAGTGAATCTCTTGTTGTTAGACGTGCTTTGAATTTGCAGGTGAAAAAAGATAACCTAAAATAACACTAAATTTTTTTTCATACTAGATATTTAGTGGGTGAAAAAGTATGTAGTTTGATTATTGATGGAGGAAGGTGGACTAATGTGGTTAGTACACCTATAGTGGAGAAATTAGACTTTACATGTGTTTGACATCCTAAACTATATACATTGTAGTGGTTGAATGACAGTGGTGATATAAAGGTTGACAAGCAGGTGACAGTTATGTTTTCTGTTGAGAAGTATATTGATGAGGTATTGTGTGACGTGGTGTCAATGTAGGCTTATCATTTGTTATTAGGGAGACCTTGATAGTTTGACCATCGAGCATTCCATGATGGCTATATGAACCGGTCTCCCTTTTGATTTTAATGGTCTTAAGATCACTCTTGCTCCATTATCACCTAAGAGTTTTACCTTGATCAATTGAAGCTTCAACAAGATATCAAGAGAAAAATGGGCTGTGAGGTAAAAGAAAATTTGAGAGAAAAGAATTTAGCAAAAGGCCCAAAGGTGAGTGAAAAGAAAGACAAAAGTGCATGTCATAAGAATAGTGCGAATACAGAAAAAACTAAGAGAGTTGGGAGAAAATTATATTTCTTTGCAAAAGAGAGAGATTTGAAGAGTGCTTTAGTAGGCAAGAAAGCTATGATTATGGTTCGGTTTCGAGACACTTTATTATCTGACAATGAACTTAACCTAAAGTTGCCAAATAGTTTTGTTTTTGTTGCAGGAATTTACAGATTCTTTTTTATTAATGTGCCAAGTAGTTTGCCCCTTTTATGAGGGATTGAACACTAAATTAATTTTATTCTTAGAGTTAGCATTTCTAATAGACCATCATATAAGAGTAACCCTAAGGAGACCAAGGAACTTTAAAGACAAGTGAAAAAATTATTAGTCAAAGATCACATCCAAGAGAGTCTGAGTCCATGTGCTATACCAATTTTATTGGTTTTGAAGAAGGATGATACTTGATGGATGTGTACGAATTGTCGTGTAGTTAATAAGATTATAGTAAAATATCGTTACCCTATTCCTAGATTAGATAACATGCTTGATGAATTACATGGTGCATGCATATTCACTAAAATTGATTTGAAAAGTGGGTATCATCAAATTAGAATAAAATCAAACAACGAATAAAAGACTGGATTTAAAACAAAATATGGGTTATATGAATGGTTAATAATGCCTTTTGGATTAAATACTGCACCTAGTACCTTTATGTGTCTCATAAACTATGTTTCGCAAGAATTTTTGGGTAAATTTGTTGTTTATTTTCATGATTTTCTCATTTATAGCACTTATTTTGATGACCACTTGTCACATGTTTCATCTATTTTGGAAGTGCTTCGAAAAGATAAATTATATGTCAATCTTAAAAAGTGTAAATTTTGTATTGATAGAGTTGTGTTTCTTGGTTTTGTTGTGAGTGCGAGTGGAATTGAAGTTAATGAGAAAAGTGTGAAGGCTATTCGAGAATAGACAACACTTAAGAATGCTTCTGAGGTAAAAAGTTTTCATGGTTTAGCTAAATTTTAAAGGCGATTTGTAAAATTTTTTTCTATAATTACTGCACCTCTCACAAAAGTTATAAAAAAAGATGTTGGGTTTAAATGAAAAAGAACAAAAAATCACATTTCATACTCTAAAAGATTATTTATGCTGCTCATATTCTTATTTTGCCTAACTTTAATAAAACTTTTGAGATCGAATGTGATGCTTTTGGGAAAAGCAGCATATTGCCTACTTTAGTGAAAATTTGAATTTCACTTGATGCACATATTCAACTTGTGACAAAGAATTGTATGTCTTGGTTCACGCATTGGAGGTTTGGAAACATTACTTGCTATCTAAAAAGTTCGTGATTCACACGGATCCTTGAAGCACTTAAAAGAACAAGATAAACTTGATAAAAGACATGCTAAATGGGTGAAATTTATTGAGACCTTTCCATATGTAATTGCCTTTAAACAAAGTAAAGAAAATGTAGTTGTTGATGCTTTATTTAGGAGGTATGCTTTGATTACTATACTTACTTCTACGTTGTTAGGATTTGAGTTTTTAAAAGAGTTATATGCAACTGATTATGAATTTTCTGCTATTTATGCCTCTTGTGAATAACTGAACATGGTGCATTTAACAAATTTTATAGGTATAAAAGTTTTCTGTTTCGTGGTAATAGAATTTGTGTACCTACTTAATTTGTTAGAAATTTACTTATTCTAGAATCACATAGTGGGGGTTTGATGGGTTATTTTAGTATGCATAAGACTTTGGATGTATTGTCTGAACATTTTTATTGGCAGCACATGCGTAAGGATGTTAAAAAATTTTTTGCTAAATACATTGTTTGTAAACAAGCTAAATTTAAGTCATTACCACACAGTTTGTATATTCTCTTACCCATTCCTGTATAGCTGTGGATTAATATTTTTATAAATTTTATTCTTGGTTTGCCTAGAACTAAAAAAGGCAGAGATAACATTTTTGTTGTGGTAGACAGGTTTAGTAAAATGACTCATTTCATTGTGATGGTAATCAGTGGCTAAGAGAAGGGGGGTTGAATCTTAGCCCCCCTTTTTTTGCTTGATAATACTCGCTGGCCTTTGAAACTACTTCTGGAAACTTTTTGTCTTTTTATCTCGTAACTAGCCACGAAACTTTTTCTTTTGTCTCGTTCCCAGCCACGAGACTTTTCTTTTTGTCTCGTCAGTCAGCACGAGATATTTTCAGTTTTATCTCCTGGGCAGCAGAAACAGAAATGGAGTAGAAGAAAGAGAGAATTACACCAAGATATATCCTGGTTCAGCTGCTAAGTGCAAGGCAGCCTACATCCAGTCTCCATCACAACAATGATGGAATTTCACTATAATCATCCTTGATTACAAACACCAATTCTCCCTAGGAACTACCCTTCGTATCTGAGACAAGTCCAGAATCTAAACCCAAACTGAACTTGACTTGGTCACTACCAAGCTTTCAACTGTAAAGTACTAACCCAACTTACAAGGGGATTTCCACAGAATCATGAAACACAACACAGATGTACAAAGGACCTCTAAGGACATCTATGGCTTTTTCTTTTAATTTTGCACTCTCTGCCTTTTTCTGCTCTATGGCTTTTTCATACAAACCTCACTGTTTGCCTTTTTCCATGAGACTCAAGACATGACAAAATTAAACAGAAAATTACAAAATGAAGAACAATGAAGGAGAAGAAATTATGTTAGCTTAGGTAGCTCTGAGAACCCTGTGCTTTGCACTCTCACTCCTTGAATCAAACCCTGACTGTTCACCCTTACTTATAGGGAGAAGCCTTTAAGGTTGAAACCAAACAAACCAAGCCAATCTTCTTCTTCTTCAACTTGAACCGGTTCGGCCAGGGAGAGAGAAGAGATAACTCATGCAAAACCCAACATGCAATTACCTCTAGTCCTTCCTTGGTCACCTTTCTTCATCAATCTGAGCCCTTCATCCTTGTCTTGCTCTCCAAGATGAACTTCTGGCCCTTGATGCTTCATGATGATGGTAGCTTCATCTGCTCCAATCTCTACCTTCTCCATCACGTAGCCACTCTAGCTACCTTCTGTGGTGGCTGGGCAGAATCAAAGACAAGCCATCCTCTCCAAGGATCTTCTTCTCTGACCGAAATCTTCACTTTTATTTTTGGTATGGAGGAGCCAAGATCTCTTCACAAAATCTTCCCACAAGTGAATGAGAATCTTAGTCACAGCATATTTTATGTTTACTTTTTCTTGCCATCATTGTGATGGTCTTGTTGCTTGCACCATCTTCTTTTCGGTGGCTAGGTGTAGCTTCCATGGTTGCTGGGTAATGACCGAAAGAGAAGAAGGAAGGATGAGAGAGAAGATAGAGTTAGAAGAAAAGTAATTAATTGAAATGGAATTGCTTTTACTTCCCTTGCTGAGTGGCATGTTGCATTAAACCAATCAATCATGTCAATCATACTTTCTCTCTCATTTATATTTTCAATGCTAACAAATTAAATTTTGAAATTCATCCCACAATAAGAAATGGAATCCGTTGGAAGCATGAAGCCAAATTGCTTTCTTTCAATAGGTTTCGGACCAAGTATTGGATCTTTTTCCATCAAAGTTGATTTGGGCTAATTAGGATCAATTCTGACCCAATAACAAGAATAATAATTCAGCCACAATAATCAAAGTATTTTTGCATCAATGCTGAATGTATTTATAAAACACTTTGGGCTTGCAACATTTTCTTTTATTTTCGGCCCAATGTCAAGTCTGCATAGCAAAAATTAATTTAATCACTATATATGAATTAATATCTTTGCAATTAATTAAATTAATAATGTTTAGTCATCACATATGTTAATTTAGAGTTTTCCAAACTTATCAATCTCCCCCTTGATGACAAAATATTATTAAAATTGAAATGGAAAGAAATTAGAGATTAAAGTATAGAATACTCCCTTTGAATATTTGAAATTCTCTCCCTTTCTAATTGTCACATGGCTCCCCCTTAATGTATGCTTATTTTACCAAGGGAAGCTTCATACATGTAACAATTTTTATCAAGCGTAAGGCAACAATGTTATTCAACATATTCAATATGCAATGTTGAATGGCTTGATTTATGAGCAGAAATGAATGATAATCAAAACTCATTTGTTATCAATAATTTGATTTTCTGCTCAATCATACAAAAACAAATAGCATGATGTTTCCTGAATACTTTCTAATCAAATCAAGGCAGATTGATCATAGCAAAAGAAAGTTTTCTAATCATTCATGATCATCTCAAACCATAGTAAACTTCATATTTCTCAACTTAAAGGAACTGCCAAAAATAAATCCAAAACAGCAATCATTATATCAAGGTAAAACAAATGCATCACAATTATAATCAACCAAGCATTTTACCAAGATAAATATCAAACAACAGCAGCATTCACAGGATAAAACAAATGCATTATCAACATGCATTATCAAGCATCAACTGTATCATTTCAACAAGGGTGATCATGAATTCTCAAAAGAATTTCATCCCTTGTTTTTCCAGTTTCCAGTTCTCCTGTTTTTCAGTTTCAATTTTCAGAACCAATTCCTCTCTCTTTTGGCATCAAGGGACACCTGCAAAAGGAATTTGACATAGCAAACAGAATATGCAAAATATTTTTCAAAAGTATCCACAGAGTATCACAGAGTTATAGTACTAACAGTATCCAACCAAACAAAATATAGTATCAAATAGAGCCTAAACATGCCAATATCAAATACTAAAGGAAACAGATTAATCATCAGATAAATGAAGATCAGATTCCTGAGCTCCTTCCTCACTAGCATCTCCCAGATCCTCCTCAAGACTCTCCAGCATCAAACTGATTTTATCCTTCATCTTATCCAAGCTTTCTCATTTTCATAGGCTAACTTGCGTCCTGCTTTATGGAATTGTATCATGAGCTCGGACATATTTGAAAATTCTGTGAGAATTTCTTTGGTAGATTCAATCGTCTTGGAAGATTCGGGCCGACTCTCATAGTCACTCTCCGAAGCCACAGATTTCTTGCCCTTGGTTCCCTTAACGGCTCCACCTCCTTTGATCATAGACACTTTGTTTTCTACAGCCTCATTCAGGAGATCAATTTAAAAAATTCAAAGGTGCTGGTTAAGAACATACCATAGGGCAGATTTGCCTTTTTGGTGCTCTTTACCGATTCCCACATGTGTCGGATCATAAGATAGCCAAAAGATATAAGAGTAGATGTAACAAGTACAAAAATGATGAGGGAGTCAGAGAGTGTTACTCTATTATGGGAGCCGCTTTGAGGAGTCAGGATGTGGGTGATAATTCTGTGAAGCAGAGAGTTGGTTGGTCCGAAGGCTTTGTGGGTAGGAGTAGTGCAATCCAAGCCAGAGAGATTCTCACAAATGTTTTGAAGAACAACTTTATAGGTGACGCCGACCTGTGAGTCCCACTTTTCGGCCATGTATGCTCTCGGCCCTTCCTCTTTGTAGCCCAAGGCCGTCCCACTAGTTGCGGTGTCAAGAGTGATGTGAACTCGCTTCACATATGAATAGATGGTGCCATCAATCAGTCTCATGTTGGCATAGAATTCATGAACTAAGCCAGGGTAAACCGGTTTTTGAATGTGAAGCAATGGAGTCCATTGAAGCAGTTCAAAAAGAGAAGATACATTTATCCCTTTGTTGGTGAGAGAGTCAAGGTTGACAAGATAGGTTGCACAAAGATGACACTTTTCCAGAACCTCTTTGTGAAATTCATATGAAGCGCAGGAGTTGAATCTCGCAGGATCATAGTGAGAGTGTGTTTTGCTAAATTTGTTCTTGAAATCCAAGGATTCCAGGTTTGATGGTTCCTTGGTGTTGTGCAGAGTGAATCCTTTTGATTTCTGAGCACTCTTCCCAGGCGTGGCTTTCTTCGGTGGAGATGGTGGTGGAGACGGAATGGGAGATGTGTGAGATTCTTCCTCTTCCTCCACAGGAACTCTCTCTTTCTTCTTTCTTGAAGAGGTTTTTGTGGCTATGACCTTCCTTCTCATGGTGTCAGTTTGCTTCGAGGGAGGTGAGGGAGAGGATGATGATGTAGAGTGAATATGGATATGGGTATGAGATTGTGGTGTGGACGGTTTTTGAGAGAAGAGAATCCGTTCGCTTTTTCTAGGGGCAGTTTTCTTTTTCATGGTAGTGAAAATCGAGAAGTGGAAGATGAGGGAGTTGAATAGAAACCGAATGGAGTGAGGGAGGAGAGAGGTTAGGAAAGCATTAAATGTAGAGTGGAGAGAGAATTAGAGGGAATTAAATGACCATTAAGTGGCGGTTAATACCCAAGGGAGTTTCTCTTTTATTTGAAATAAATTGAAAAGTGGTTTCCTAGAATCAAAGGATTAGTTGAGGAGAAGGATTTAATTTGACAATAACCACTTCCAATCAAGATTTGATGAGACAACAAAAAGATTTTGATGTGCACAAAAAGGAAACTAACAAAACGGTCAGAGTGGGGTCAAGGAAATTTGGTGGGGCCCATGAGAATTAATTTTTGGCGCTGTCTCCCCCTAGATTACAGCCCTTCCAACACACTCTTATTTTTATCTCGTCCATTCCTACGAGATAAAACTGAGCAGAATCAAAATTTCACAAGTTATCAATAGAACTTAAATCAATCATTCCCAAAATTTTTCTCAAAGTGCAGAATCTATCTTCACAGAGGAGTTTTGTAAAAATGTCAGCAAGTTAGTCTTCAGATTTCACAAATTGAATATCAATAGTACCCTTTTGCACATGTTCTCTAATGAAATGATATTTTATCTCAATGTGCTTGGTTCTTGAGTGCAGAACAGAATTTTTTGAAATGTTTATAGCACTCATATTATCACAAAATAAGGTATAGTATTGATCTTTAATTTGTAATCTTCCAACTGCATTTTTAACCAAATTAATTGTGAGCACCATGCAGATGCAGAAATATATTCAGCTTCGACTGTGGATAGAGCCACTGTGGCTTACTTTTTGCTTGACCACATGTTGAGTGAGCTTCCAAGGAAGCAACACATGCCAGATGTACTCCGTCTATCCACCCTATCTCCCGCATAATCTGCATCACAAAACCCAACTGCACAAAAGTCATCAGATTTAGGATACCACAAGCCATAGTCACTAGTTCCCTTAATGTATCTAATGATGCGCTTAACGGCTGAAAGATGGGATTCTTTTGGGTGAGATTGAAACATTGAACATACACCCACACTTTGAACAATGTCCGGTCTAGAAGAGGTAAGGTACATGAGTGAACCTATCATTCCTCTATACCTTGTTTTATCCACATCTTGGCCATCATCATCCTTTTCAAGTTTTGTGTTAGGATGCATTGGTGTTCCTATTGGTTTGGAACTTTCTAGGCCAATTTTTTTTATAAGTTCTTTTACATACTTTCCTTGGTGAATAAAGGTACCACTAGGAGTTTGTTTAATTTGGAGGCCAAGAAAGAAAGTAAGCTCTCCCATTAAACTCATCTGAAACTCACTAGTCATGAGTTTTCCAAACTCTTCACACAAGGACTCATTGGCCGAACCAAATACAATGTCATCCACATAAACTTGAACTAGGAGAATATCATCATTAGATGCTTTAATAAATAAAGTAGTATCGGTGGTACCCCCTTTGAAATTAATTTTCCAACAAGAAGACATTAAGCCTTTCATACCAAGCTCTTGGAGCTTGTCTAAGACCATAAAGAGCCTTAGATAGTTTAAAAACATGATTTGGGAAATCTTTATGTTCGAAACCGGGGGGTTGTACCACATACAATTCTCTATCAAATAAAGCCATTAAGGAAAGCACATTTAACATCCATTTGAAACATTTTGAAACCCTTATGGGCAGCATAGGCAAGAAGCAACCTAATTGCTTCCATTCTAGCTACCGGTGCAAAAGACTCATCAAAATGTATACCCTCTTCTTGATCGTAACCTTGGGCCACTAATCTAGCCTTGTTACGAACAACTTGTCTATCTTCACTAAGTTTATTTTTAAACACCCACTTAGTACCCGTAACTTTCTTACTATCCGGATGAGGTACTAGTGTCCAAACCTCATTCTTGTCGAATTGAGCAAGCTCTTCTTGCATTGTTTTGACCCATGATGGATCTTTAAGAGCTTGTTTGACATTGTTGGGCTCCATTTGTGACAAGAGGGCAAAATTGCTTGGTTTGGATTGCCTTTTGGTTGAGGATCTTGTTGTTACACCTTGAGAGGGATCACCAATGATAAAGTCATGAGAATAACCCTTCATAGACTTCCATTCTCTAGGCTTCCGGAGTAGTGTTGAGCTTTGATGAGCTTCTGGTGGTCTCACTGTTTTAGTTTCTCGTGCCTGCTTAGGAGACAAAATGAAAATGTCTCCTCCAATCTGACGAGACAAAACTGGACTGGCAGATTCTTCATTTTGAGCAGATTTGGAATTTTCTTCATTGGTTCCTTTATTGACAACATCTTCACAATCTGTATCATTATCTAACACAGCATTGGGAATTGAATTAGAATCATAAAAAGTAACATGTATGGATTTCTCTATGGTCCTATGTTCTTTGAGATAAATCCTATAGGCCTTGCTAGTGGTGGAGTATCCAACAAACATCCCTTCATAGGATTTTGGATCAAATTTACCAAGGTTTTCTTTATTGTTAAGTACAAAGCATTTGCATCCAAAAACATAAAAATACTTAAGATTTGGAGGGGTTCCTTTCCATAGCTCATAAGGAGTTTTCTTCAACCCTTTTCTAATAATTGTCCTATTCAAAATATAACAAGCTGTATTTACAGCTTCAGCCCATAGAAATTTAGGAATCTCATTCTCACAAAGCATGGCCCTAGTCATCTCTTGAAGGCTTCTATTCCTTCTCTCAACCGCCCCATTTTGTTGAGGGGTTCTAGGGCATGAAAAGTTATGAGCAATTCCAAAGTCATCACAGAATTTTTCAAAGTCTTGGTTTTCAAATTCTCTTCCGTGATCACTTCTCAAATGGGCAATTTTTAAATCTTTTTCATTTTGAATTTTCTTGCAAAGAGTTGAAAAAGCATGAAAAAGCATCATTTTTATGAGCAAAAAAAAGTACCCAACCAAATCTAGAGTAATTATCTACCACCACAAGACCATAGTGTTTACCTCCTAAACTTTGAGTTCTTGTTGGACCAAAAAGATCAATGTGTAACATCTCTAATGGCCTTTTAGTTGAAATTTCATCTTTTGGTTTAAAAGAGGATTTTACTTGTTTGCCCAATTGGCAAGCATCACAAGTAAGATCCTTATCAAATTTGATATTTGGAATTCGTCTAACCAGATTTTTCTTAACTAGCTTAGAAATTTGGTACATGCTAGCATGACCCAACTTTCTATGCCATAGCTATTTTTCAGATTCAAGAGAGGTAAAACATGTTACATTTTGTTCTTTCAAGTCCTCAAGAGTTAATCCATACACATTATTGCACCTTTTAGCTTCAAATAAAATATCCCCAGATTTTTTACACACAACCAAACACACAAACTTTCTAAAAATAACTTCAAAACCTAAATCACAAATTGGCTAACACTAAGTAAATTATGTTTCAAACCATTTACAAGAAGAACATCATTTATACAAGATGAAAAGCTTTTACCAACTTTTCCAACAGCCACAATCTTTCCTTTAGCATCATCACCAAAAGTGACAAATCCTCTATCATATTCATCAAGCTTTATGAAGAAGGTTGTCTTTCTGATCATATGCCTAGAGCATCCGCTGTCTATATACCACATATTTTCCTTCTGTTTGGATGCTAGGCATACCTACAAAACAAGCTCAAGTGACCTTAGGTAGCCAAATTTTCTTGGATCCTTTCACGTTAAACCATCTCTTATGTCCTAAGCCATTATAATAAAAAACAACCTTGTAAACTTTATCACCTATCATCCTTTCACCAAAAGAGCATTGTATGGGAAAGTGTCCATTTCAGTTACATAATCTACAAAATCTTGGAGTTGCTGTTTTGTTAAAGCTTCTTGAGTTTTGAAATCTTGTATCATTGGAAGATGAAGCAATGTTTTCAAAATGAGATTTTTCAATAGATTTATAGAACCCCAAGCCAGATTTATCATAAAGAGGTTTTTGGCTAGCCAAGATTTGATTCAAATTTTCAGAACTTTGTGTGAACTTGGCTAAGTCTTCTTTAAGCCTTTTGACCTCTTTAAGCAACTCTTCATTCCTTTTAAAACAATCAACATATGCAACAACCGAATAATCACTTTCACAGCTCCTAAGTTGGGCTTTTAACTGCTTATTTTCTTCAACAAGATCACAAGCAGTTTCGGTCTCCCTTAACTTTTCTTTTAGAAATCCATTTTTTGCTTTAAGGATGATAATTTGTTGTTCAAGTTCTTGATTATCCAGCAAAAAAGCATCTTATTTTTTTTGAAAGATGATCTATCATAAGATGAAGAGATTCAGTGTCAGGGTTGGGAATGATTACCTACTCAACGTGGTCAGCCATAAGGCATGGTTGAGACTTTGTTTCAGATTTTTCATCGCCTTCAGAGTCATTTTCAAGATCTTCCCATGATGCCATCAGTCCCTTTTTCTTTCCTTTCTTCGGCTTTTCTTCCTTCTTTAACTTAGGGCAGTCAGATTTGAAGTGCCCCGTTTCTTTACAGTTGTAGCAAGTCACCTTGTTGAAATCTTTCTTCTGTTTTCTTGAGCTGCCTCCTTTGCCTCTCTCCTTGAGCTTCACCATTTTCCTGAATTTTTTTGCAAACAACACAAATTCATTTTCAGATGAGTTATCACTGGATTCATCATCCAGAGGGTTAGTAACAGATGAGAAAGTTATTCCTTTTTTTTTTAATCTTTTTTCAAATAGGTGCTTTCAAAAGCAAGTAAATTTCCTCTCAAATCATCATAAGTCATGGAGTCAAGACCACTACTCTCAGAAATAATTAAAGCTTTTGTTTCCCACTCTTTTGTGAGACATCTCAACACTCTTCTCACTAGCACAGATTCAGGATACTTGATTCCCATAACATCCAAGCCAACAATAATGGTGTTGAAGCACTCAAACAGCTCATCAATGGATTCTCCTTCCTTCATTGCAAATATTTCATATTCTCTATTTAACATATCTATCCTGGTCTTTTTTACAATGGTGGTTCCTTCATGAGTAACTAGGAGTTTGTCTCAGATTTTCTTTGCCGTTGTGCATCGTGATACACGTCGGTACTCCTCGAAGCTGATAGCACAGTTGAGTAAGTTGATAGCCTTGACGTTGAGTTCAACCTTCTTTCTGTCTTCTTCGGTCCAGCTTGATTCTGGTTTAGGAGTGACAACTCCTTCGGCACTTGTGACGGTTGGATATTGAGGACCTTCAAGGATGATCTTCATTCTCTCCTTCCAATAGGTATAGTTTTTTCCATTGAAAAGAGGAGGTCTGTTGCTTGATTGTCCTTCAGTCAGGTTGTATGACACCATATTTGAGCCACTGTTTTCTGCCATCAGGATCTTTTCTCCAAGCTGCAAAGCTTGATCTCTTTGAGACCAAGCTCTGATACCAATTGATGGTAATTAGTGGCTAAGAGAAGGGGGGTTGAATCTTAGCCCCCCCCCTCCCCCCCTTTTTTTGCTTGATAATACTTGCTGGCCTTTGAAACTACTTCTGGAAACTTTTTGTCTTTTTTATCTCGTAACTAGCCACGAGACTTTTTCTTTTGTCTCGTCCCCAGCCACGAGACTTTTCTTTTTGTCTCGTCAGTCAGCACGAGATATTTTCAGTTTTATCTCCTGTGCAGCAGAAACAGAAATGGAGTAGAAGAAAGAGAGAATTACACCAAGATATATCCTGGTTCAGCTGCTAAGTGCAAGGTAGCTTACATCCAGTCTCCATCACAACAATGATGGAATTTCACTATAATCATCCTTGATTACAAACACCAATTCTCCCTAGGAACTACCCTTCCTATCCGGGACAAGTCCAGAATCTAAACCCAAACTGAACTTGACTTGGTCATTGCCAAGCTTTCAACTGAAAAGTGCTAACCCAACTTACAAAGGGATTCCCACAGAATCATGAAACACAATACAGATGTATAAAGGACCTCTAAGGACATCTATGGCTTTTTCTTTTAATTTTTCACTCTCTGCCTTTTTCTGCTCTATGGCTTTTTCATACAAACCTCACTGTTTGCCTTTTTCCATGAGACTCAAGACATGACAAAATTAAACAGAAAATTACAAAATGAAGAACATTGAAGGAGAAGAAATTCTGTTAACTTAGGTAGCTCTGAGAACCCTGTGCTTTGCACTCTCACTCCTTGAATCAAACCCTGACTGTTCACCCTTACTTATAGGGAGAAGCCTTCAAGGTTGAAACTAAACAAACCAAGCCAATCTTCTTCTTCTTCAACTTGAACCGGTTCGGCCAGGGAGAGAGAAGAGATAACTCATGCAAAACCCAACATGCAATTACCTCTAGTCCTTCCTTGGTCACCTTTCTTCATCAATCCGAGTCCTTCATCCTTGTCTTGCTCTCCAAGATGAACTTCTGGCCCTTGATGCTTCATGATGATGGTAGCTTCATCTGCTCCAATCTCTGCCTTCTCCATCACGTAGCCACTCTAGCTACCTTCTGTGGTGGCTGGGCAGAATCAGAGACAAGCCATCCTCTCCAAGGATCTTCTTCTTTGACCGAAATCTTCACTTCCATTTTTGGTATGGAGGAGCCAAGATCTCTTCACAAAATCTTACCATAAGTGAATGAGAATCTTAGTCACAGCATACTTTATGTTTACTTTTTCTTGCCATCATTGTGATGGTCTTGTTGCTTGCACCATCTTCTTTTCGGTGGCTAGGTGTAGCTTCCATGGTTGCTGGGTAATGACCGAAAGAGAAGAAGAAAGGATGAGAGAGAAGATAGAGTTAGAAGAAAAGCAATTAATTGAAATAAAACAAATTAATTGAAATGGAATTGCTTTTACTTCCCTTGCTGAGTGGCGTGTTGCATTAAACCAATCAATCATGTCAATCATACTTTCTCTCTCATTTATATTTTCAATGCTAACAAATTAAATTTTGAAATCCATCCCACAATAAGAAATGGAATCCGTTGAAAGCATGAAGCCAAATTACTTTCTTTCAATAAGTTTCGGACCAAGCATTGAATCTTTTTCCATCAAAGTTGATTTGGGCTAATCAGGATCAATTTTGGCCCAATAACAAGAATAATAATTCAGCCACAATAATCAAAGCATTTTTGCATCAATGCTGAATGTATTTATAAAACACTTTGGGCTTGCAACATTTTCTTTTATTTTCGGCCAAATGTCAAGTCTGCATAGCAAAAATTAATTTAATTACTATATATGAATTAATATCTTTACAATTAATTAAATTAATAATGTTTAGTCATCACATATGTTAATTTAGAGTTTTCCAAACTCATCACATTGCATGTTATAAAACTGATGATGGCACAAATATTGTTGATATTTTTTTAAAGAGATTGTGCGCTTACATGGTGTTTCCCATACTATTATTTCTGATCGAGATGTAAAAATTTTGAGTCATTTTTAGAAAGTGCTATGGAGTAAGTTGGGAACAAAATTATTATATTCTACTACTTGTCATCTTCAAACTGATGGTCAAACTGAAGTAGTAAATAGAACATTAGAAACCTTATTACATGCTGTTGTCCGTAAAAGTATGAAAACTTGGGAAGATTGTTTACCTTTTATTGAGTTTGCTTATAATAGAATAATTCATTCTTCTATAAGTTTTTCTCTTTTTGAATTTGTTTATGGTTTTAATCCTTTGACGGTTTTGAACTTATTATCTTAGCGTTTGAGTGATCTTGTTAGCTTGGATGTTGAAAGTAAAGTTGAAAAGGTTAAGGCAATGCACTTAAAAGCACGTGAATTGATTGAAAAGAAAAACAGGTTGACAGCTCAATGGGTGAATAAAGGTTGAAGATACCTTGTCTTTGTACCTGGTGACTGATCAGTATGGATTCATTTGAGAAAGAACAAATTTTCTACTCAAAGAAAATCTAAGTTAGACCTTAGGGGTGATGGTTCATTTCAAGTGTTCGAAAAGGTCAACGACAATACTTACAAGATTGACCATCCAGGTGAGTATAATGTGTCTGCTATTTTTAATGTCTCTGACTTATCTCTTTTTATTTGGATGCTGATTCGAGGACGAATCTTTTTCAGGAGCGAGGGAATGGTGCGAGCGTTGTGGGACAAACTGAAAACTATCATATATCAATTGGTCTAATTACAAGAGCAACAACTAAGAAATAAAAGAAGGTTTTGCAAACATGGCTAAATCATTTGTTCAGGAGAAGCATTAAGAATTGGTCAAAACAATGGTTAACAATTATGAAAAATCAAATGTCCTACTATTTACAAGTTTTATTGAAGATTCTGGTTAGTATAGTAAAATCAAATAGGCGTCACTTTATTAGTATTTATTTTAACACTTATTTTATATTTATTTTATTTTATTTTGTTTTATTTGTTTTAGGCCCAATTATGATTTGACCCATTTTTATTTTAGTGAATTTATGAGTTAGGATTTTACTTTTTTTTCTTAATTTTTATAAATTTAAAATTTTTTTAGGTTTTTTTGAAAAACTTAGATGTGAATAGGAGAGGTAAATTTTTTTTAACTATTACATCAAAAAATTAAATTAAAATAGAAGAATTCCTTTCTTTAATTTTTTGTCTTATACTAAATTCCGTTCTATATAAAAAATTGGAGTAATTAAGATACTAATAATTAGTCTATTAAAATTAGGGTTGATATTTAAATTTAATGAATATTTACAAAAGTTTTTACTATATATATATATTTGGTAAATTAAAAATTCTCCATACACTCTTAACGTAGAGAATGTACCAACAAATAAAGTTTAAAATAAAGCAGGAACATACATTAAAATAAAACAAAAAACAAAATAATCCCTCCCAAGTTTAAGCATTTGAGAACATTATGTCATAATTTATCCTATACCCAAAAGTGAGTTGGTTACAAATAATCTCACAAACAACATAAAAGGTACATTCAATTAGTCATTATCATCTTTCTCCCGCCTTTCTCTGCCTTTACTAATGAAAATTCAAATGTTGTTTCTTCTTCTCCTTCTAACTTTGCCATTTGATCTCCTATTCGCCCTGTGTTTTTTTGCCTACTCATGGACTCGTTGGCATAGGAACAGGACGCTAACTTACATATTGAGGTCGCACTCTGTCTCACCACACTCTTCTTCTTTTAGATCTAATCCGTCTCTCCTCCACATTTTCCAAATCAAACTCTGCCTTCCAAATTCAACTTTTCCA
>NC_029792.2:16285203-16285625 GCF_000816755.2 Arachis ipaensis
TCTTTTTATTTTACTTTAATTAAATTTATTTGTTTGAATAAAATTGATCGAGATTGGTGGTTTGAGATGAGATTAGAAGAAATAAAAAAAAGTGGTGGTAATAGTATTTGGAGAGGTAGGTATGTAGTAGTAGTGAAGTTGGTAGTTAAATTGAAGATAATTTAATCTTTTGAATATTTGTGTGCCTTATTCATTAATTTTGCCACACACAATATAAAAACACAATATATAGACACAGATATTTTGTGTCTTTATCTTTAATGTCTAGTTCTTTATATCTATCTTTCATTATATACCTCAACCAGACCACGTCTTAGTTCTAGTTATGTAAAATATGAGAATAAGGGACCACTTTTATTTAAAAAAAAAAAAAACTAAAGGGCCAAAAGCCCTTATGGGCCTCAGGGATTGGGAAAAAATGC
>NC_029792.2:16285658-16288587 GCF_000816755.2 Arachis ipaensis
AAGAAGATGACCCTACAACAACCAGCAAGTGCTGTTTCAGGTGGGGTTGCTTCGGGTAGCTTGTTGGGTCGAGTTGGTCTAGCCAGCCCATTCACGACTAATAAAAAAAAACCTTCAAAGTTCAAGGTTGTTCTATGGAAAAATAATTGAAATTTGTTGGTTAGATTGGATAGTGAAAAAAGTTGAAGAGAAAGTTGAGTGGTGGAAGTAGAGACTTGTGAATCAGACGAGGAAAGAGGTGTTGATAAAATCGGTTAAACCAAGCTATTTATTCCCTTGTATGCCATGAGTGTCTTCAGATTTCCAAAATTTTTTAGCAAAAATCTCTGTGCTAAAATAGCAAAGTTATAGTGGAAAACATTAGAGAAAGATACAGGAATTGAAAGAGTTGGAATAAACTATGTGCATATAAAAAGGAGGGAAGTATGGCCTTTAAAAATTTTATTCACCAGAACACGGCTCAGTTAGCCAAGCAAACATAGAAAATTGCTAATAATCCCAAAGCTCTTTAGAAAAAATTTTTTAAAGGCCATATATTTTATGAAATAGGACTTTTGGGAAGTTAAAAACCATAAACATTCCACATAGACTTGGAAAAGTATCCTCTAAGAAAGGAATTTTCAATAAGAAAGAGCTAGGTAGTACAACACAAACATAAAGTCATGATTGGATTCAATCAATATGGTATACGCTCCAAAGCCAAGCTTTACGAAAGAAAGAGTCTAGGGATTGGAAGAAAATTTTGTATTCTCCTCATGGCTTTCATGGTAAACAATAGATAGTGCATAGGACTAACCCACTGTAACTAAAAGTACTAGTACTAGATTGACTGGAAACACTATCCCCTCGACTAGATCGATGCGCTAAATTCTCCGACTTCCAGATTATTCTTCGTTCCCCACAACAAATATATGTATCGGGAGATATTCAGTAAATTTTTTTTAACCTTTCGGGTTGTATCAAAATACCATTGTGTCGGTATACCTTATCCATTCGTCAGAAAAATGGATATCTGATCCCTGAAAAATATTTATAATTCAATCAAGTGGAGTCTGAAGATTGGAAGATAATTGGATGCATAGTTTGGACATGTCGATGGGAGGAGAAAACCCAACATATACTAAAGTGTCAAAGCTTCTAAATCTAGAGGAAGGATGGAACTTGAGAAGAATTCAAGAGTTGTTTTCACCTTTCATCAAAAACAAGATTCTATACAAAGTGGAGGACCAGCTTAATTGGCCGTTTAGAAAGGATGGGGAGTATACAGTAAAAATCGTGTACCATGTAGCTAAGAGAGAAAGAAACGAAGGTATGGAAACCAGGTCGAGTTTAACCATGAATCTGACAGACCTCTGGAAAGGAATTTGGGATATGAGAGTCCCTCAAAATATACAAAATATACAAAAGATTTAGTTAAATGTTAAGTATATTTGTTTTAGTTAATGAAAGATTCCGTAATTCTAATATTTTTGTCACGGCAGAGACTTAATTACAAAATTTGATATGATATAAAGACTTAATCGAAAAGAAAAAATATAGAGACCTAATTGAAAAATCAATAAAATTATAAGGACCGACAGAATAATTAAACCACAAATTTATACAAAAAGAAGGTTACTGATAATCTCCTTTGTCGTTTATGCTTGCAGAAATTTGAGACAACTAATTATTCCTTACTGCTTTGTGAGTGGACTAGAGGTAACATGGTTTGGGGTGCAGATCCAATGCATCCCAATCCCAACTTCAATGAGATTATTAGGAGACTGGCTTTTAGGCAACTACAAGAGGAGAATAAATAGGACCAAGTGGATAGATGGAACAACCTAAAACTAGTGATGTGGTCAATTTAGAAATTAAGAAACGCAACAAGTTTGAACAACAGCAAACCAAAGCCTAATTCTACTATTCTCTACTGTAAAATTTAGAAAGCAGAGAACAAAGATGCAATTATAGCCACAACGCAACCAAATCTAGAAGAAATGAAAAGTGGAGAGCTCCATTGAAGGAGTGGATTAAAATTAACACTGATATTTCTTTCCTCAAAGAGGCCAAATAGGGAGCGATAATGGCGATGATCAGAGACAACAATATTAGAATGTTGGAGGGATGTTTAATCACAATCAAAGCCAAATAACTGCTAATGGATGAAGCTATAGCCTTAAAAGAAGCTATCATTCTAAGTGAAAATTTAAATTTGGGGAAGATAGCCATTGAAGTAGATAACCTTAATTGATTCAGGCAATTAAAGAAGGAATGAAGATGTGGGAAGTTGACCTTATTATGCGCGACATCACCTCCATCACGAGGAATCTACCTCTCTACGGGTTCGTATGGGGTCCAAGAGAGAGAATTTGTTGGCACACACAGTGGCAAGGATGAAGAGCAAAGATGCACTTCCAAGTAATTGGAGCAGCAACCCCCTCCCCATGTATCACATATCATCAACCAGGAGAGGGTTTCAAGCGCAGGAGCCTATTGTTTATCGTCAACATCTTCAATATCCATGGTTATAGCTCCAGCAATGAGGTCTCCAAACTACCTTCGTAGCAAACAGAGGTGGTAGTGGTCCTAATGGAGCTCATGCCATTTTAGGTAGCAGGTCGTGCAGCGTATCTGTCCTGGTAGCTTCTTTTCCGCTTTAGACAGCTTTCTATGCTGAAGGACGTTCTGGTGGAGGAGCCTCGTGTTGTAGAGCCCTTCCAATAGCCCAGAATCATAGATGGCGGTCTCTTATCTCCGGCGACTTTTCAATCGGCGTCTCTCTGTGAGTCAGCAGCAACACGCATTACATCTTGAGTGCCTTCGTCTTTAATGAAGGATAGCTCTAAGTCTTGATTCTTAGGACTCAGGGGAAGATCTCATTAGGAGGTAGATGGTTGTTGTTACTATTTTCGAATTGTTTTTTTTTCGGGTGTTTTTTTTTCTAATC
>NC_029792.2:16289008-16292398 GCF_000816755.2 Arachis ipaensis
GGTTATTCACGGAGTCAAGCAGGTGATTGATAACTGTTTGTCAATAATCCCCAACGAAACAATTGGGATCGATCGAATAGCGCAAACCAGAGGTTGGCCAATTTTTATAGACGTTCTGTGCAATAATTAGTCGATCAATTGAATCGGTTGACAAACGATCTCTCTATTAGTGAATTTTGTTTTGTTTTTCCCATTAGATGTACGAATACAATATGTACGAATACAACATATTACTAGAAAAAAAGGATCTCCCAAAAGGCATACCAATCAAAAACTAACCGTGGTAAGAGAGAGGTGAAATTAATAGAACTAGAAGAAGAGGAAAGAGCTTCGATTAAGGATTTGAAGGAAGAATTGCCAATAGCTTTCCACATGACATCAGGGACTGCTCCGCGGTTATGGATTCCTGCTCGAAGATGAACATGTTGCGAGCTTTCCACATTTTCCAGCTTAAAATTTTCCACTCCATAAAGGTTCGCTTGTTGAGATGATTGCTCTTGAAGAGCGATGTTGCACGAGACCAGCTTTGCAGAAGGAGGTTGAGCCATTGCATATAACATTTCTAGGTATGGTGCTTCTTCTCCATGTCTCATTAGTCTTCACACATTCAAAGAGACAATGATTAATGGTTTCCTGGGCTTGATTACAATGGCGGCAAATGGGGGAGATTGTTTGGATGCGGCGGTGGAGGTTTTTGGAGCACATGCAGCTTTTCAGGGAGGCTCTTCCAAAGAAAGATTTTAATTTTTGGCTGCAGGGGAAGCTTCCACAAGTCTCTCCAGGTCTCTTTATGCTTCATCCAATTCGAGAAAACTCAATTGAAAGGTGGAAGAAAAGGTAAGCAATCTGGTAGCCTGAGCTCACTTTGTACTTCCTACTCTTTATTTTTGTCCAGTAGAGTTGATATTCTCAATTGGTTAAGTTTATTGATAAAATCATCTATGCTACTTCTGTTGAAAAGTGTTGCTAAATTATTTCCCGATTTTATGTGTTTTCTGGCCTGATGAGATATCTGATTCCGAGGTTAGGAGGAAAGAAAGGCTGATTCGGACCAAGCCACGGGTCTCGGAACGGGTTGATGGAGTCACCAGTACCAACATTTCAATATAAACCTTTTTCTAGTACTTTTCGATCTTCCAGCAAACTCTTTCAACCCTAAAAAGGTGTATTCCCTGATTCTGCATTTAAAACATTCCTGTACTGATAATATTTTTTTTAGTATCCTAGCTAATAAGGACTGAGATTGCGTTGATATTTTTTAGCATTGTTTAACTAGTAATGCTAGATTTTAAATTCTTAGGTCTTCAAAACCTAGACCACCTTCAACCTTAATCTCGACATAAAATCCCTGCTTATTCAGGCCATTTTGCCCCTTAGATGTACGAATACAACATTTTGTGTTATACATAAAAACGTATTTTCATTCACATCATACAATAACCATTCATAAATACATCATTTTTCTAAACATTTTTAGTTTCTAGCTATTTACTCCTAGACCATATATATCAATATATACTTTTCAATCCAATAGATACAATTGTATATGAATTGTCCATCAGAACATGAAGGGCGTTGGAGAGAATGCTGGCATAATCGTGGGCATGGTGTTTCGTCTGCGAATTACACAAAATAACATTAGAACCGAGTTTGAATTATGAGCCATATGCCAAGTTGCCAACATAAACCAAATTCAAACAGCGTAGAAGTGAACATACATAATTACAATTAATGTTCCAATTTTCCTCCCCAAATTCCACAATGCTAAACTTACAAGCAGCCTATCTAATCCTTTTCCCCTGTGGCCTAACAATAACCCAATGGCTAGGAGGATCAAATACTCACGTAAACTATTCCTTCAGCTCCTAATTTTTCTTTAGCGTATAAAATAAAATAAAATACTAAAAACGATGTTCGGTGCTGACTTTTTTTTTCAGTAATATACGATAATTGTTTTTTCCCTTTTTTTTTCACTTCATATCTTTTTTTTTAAGAAAAAATACCCATTTTATTTTTTCTTTTAAATTCAAGTTTTATGAATTACTGTTAAAGAGTAGTTAATTTTCCATTTCTTTTCAATCGTGTGGAACTGTAGATACATTTGTAAGACTTTTAAGTTTTAATATAATAGACTATAAATAGCTGAATTAAATGTTTGTATGAACAAGAAGTAACTTAAATTCAAACCTCCAATAATTTTGTTCAGTTACACTTTTAATCATAGTTATTAATGAATAATAGTAAATAATTAATTTAATAATATTTTTTCTCCGCTTACCTGTAATCATAATCTCCATCGTCACTGTAATAACGCCGCTGAACCCTCACTGCCGGAGCCACAGCGGCGCCACCGCCACTCCTCCTCCTAACATCCCTTCCAGCCCCCGGCCCTCCCCTCTCGCGCGGCGCCGCCGCGATGTCCTCGGAAATCGATCCCAGCGAGGGTCGCCAATCCGGCGCCCCTCGCTTTTTGCGGCGAAAATTCTGCGACGGCGGCGGAACCAACGGTTTCGTAGAGTAACCAGAATCCTCGGATCTAAGATTCGAAGTGCCGCAGCAATAAACAAAGTCCAACAAAAACCTCATTGAAAAAAATAAAAATAAAAATATATAAAATCCAAGAAAAAGAAACAGGAAAAGGAACTAATAATGGTACGTTCCTAATGCTATAGAATTTTTAGTGGAAAAATTAAAAGAAAAAACAAAAACAGTTTCTATTTATTCTGTTTAGCATATAGCTACGTATGACTATGTTTCTGTGTTGTGAGTTGTGACTTGTGAGTGACTGAATTTGGGACTTTATAACAAGCGCTTAATAATGAACATAACTGTCCGAGGGGATGAGATTCGTCGTTATCCGTTGCGTGCTGAGAATTTACCCTTTGGTTATGGTGTTAATTACGAGCTGTGCCATTACTTTCAAGTGCCGGCACCCTCTCGCGTCGTGGTAGTTACTGGTTAGTGGTTAGCGAGTGTTTTGGGTTTGTGTTGTGTTGAGCATTGAACTGGCCCGCTGTGGGGCTTCAATGTGGGGGCTTTTATGGGCCATGAGCCCACGTGCTGAGCGTGATTTTGATTTGCCAACACCTTCCCTAAAATATTTTTAGTTTTATATGTTAAATAATAATTAAATAGTAATTATGATTACTTGTTGATAAGAAAAAAAGCTTTTTATATATATGCGGTATTAGAAGAATCATTTAATTTTGCGTTAATATTAATATCTATTCATGTCTATTTAATACTACAAGATAATGTTAGACAATTATTTTTTAAGTATTCACTTCAAAATAGTTTTTAATATAATACTTTAATATTGTCTACAGAAGATATTTAATCTTATGTGAGATGAGTAGATGTTATTCGCAAATAATTAATTTTTCTATCAAG
>NC_029792.2:16292989-16297673 GCF_000816755.2 Arachis ipaensis
TTGATTAAATATATTAAATTTTTTAATTAATTTTAATTATTCAATTCAATATAAAAATATCTATATTTGAATTTTGATCGTACTAAAAAGACCCAATTCATTAGCGAAAATTCGAAAAGACATTCCAACGTCTTCCTTCGGACTCAAAAATCAAATTTGAAACTTTTTCAATGAATTTCTCTATTTATTTTCACATTGCCATCCAAATAAAAGTTCATTCATTGTGTAATTCTTCTGGTTAAAGAAATGAGTGGATGATGATGATGGAATTAAACAAAGAATAATAATAATAATCCGTTAAGGCTATAGCAAATTGCCATTTGCCAAAGAGCCCTCACCTAAAGTGTACAAAGAGATTGATTCCTGAAGCCGCCGTTGTCCGGTTTTGGGTCCCTTTATTTTGTATGTATATCCGATAATATGTTATTTTGGCTTTTTTGGCTTAAATATGTCACTGCTCTCTCCCCACAAGCCCCATAGGCCATAGCCTAGGCAGTAGGCATAGAATAATTTTAATGCTCATATGTTTTTCATTTTACAAATTCGAAAACTTAAGAAAATCATGAGATATTTGTGGGGATAAATTTTATGGATATTTATGATTGTGTATTTGTTGATTAAAGGTGGAAGTGAAAGTACTGATGAACAGCAGTGACATATATATATAAAACAAGGGCAAATGTTTGAACCTTGCCAATCTAATTAGAGTCTCCTTTTCCGTTTTGCTATGTTTTGATTAAGATGATAAATTTTACGATGACTGTCAAGATAATTTTTTGCTATTATATGAATAATTTTAAGTTGTAAAGATAGAGTAAAGTACTATTTTAAAAATAAAATATAGGTCGAAAATTTTATCCGTTTTTAATTTTTTTTATTCGAATTCGTTCTTAGGATTTAACTTAACTTTAAAATCGTCTTTCAAACAAAAAATTTAAAGACAATTTTATTTTTGATTGAATGGGTGGAGTATATAAGCCATGGATTGCTCAACGGTGTTCACAATCGCTAAGGAGTGCTTGATGCTTTTATTGGTGATATCAGTAAGTGAGAGTATAATTGTTTGAAGGACGATTTTAAAATCAAATTAAACTTTAGAAATGAATTCAAATACAAGAAAAAATTAGAGACGAATAAAATTTTCGGTCAAAATTATACTTAATCCGTAAAAATATGAGAGTGTTTGAGAAAAAAGAAGCAAGTGTTGATAATAAATAAAAAAAATTTAAGACCTTAATAAATCAACGAAGAAAAAGAGAAAAAAGATACAAATAACAAAGAAATGAATAAATTACAACATATATAAATATCAAAGAAAATACACATGATGGTGTTGTGCTGTATATAGATCATATTTAAATTTTTATATAACAGGAGGATCGAATAATTGACTGATAAGAAAGACAGATTATGTTGTTTAATAGGAGAAATAAAATAACACATAAAATTTCATTAAGGAATGCTCCATTAAAAGGGATTCAAATGGAGTTCTAATATTTGTTGAAAGAAGCATACATAAAAGAAGATATAACCATAGTGTAGGGGTGAGCATGGCCGGCTCGGCTCGGCTCGGTTTCGAACAATTTAGGGGTTAATTTAGTGTAATTTTACTAGGTCTAGAATCGAGTAAGGATCTCAAAAATAAACTCAGTCATTATTTTGGGTTGGGTCCGAGCCATAGTTTGGGTCATCCGAATACGGTTCGGTGGTCCGATCATCATATACGATTAATATTTTGTGTTGTTAGTGATGGATATGATACATATTCTTATATGAAATTTAAGTATTGTAAACCTTGTGTTATTAATCATTATAATATTATAAATTAATGTTTTATGTTTAAAATGTATAAGACTAACTAGACTAATGTATAATATTGTGTTATTTGTATTGATTTAAATATTTGGTGTTATTAGACAATATTAATATTGATTGTGGTTATGCTTTAATTTTAGAGAATAGTTGGTTCTTGTTATATTTTTCTAAGTGAATTTTATCATGTCAAATAATAGTTGGAGTTTTGGAAATTTAGATATTTTCACATGCTAGCTTATAAGAAAGTAATGTTAACGGCCCGGTTTTTATCCGGTATAATTCTGGCCCGAAAGTATATAGGTTTTATCGAGTTTAAAACCGAATTTGGGTATAAAAAATAGGTCCGGTATATATTTTGGGTCGAATTTAAATCATATCAAATTCAGTTTCACCCAATTTATGAACACCCCTACCGTAATGATAAAGAACAAAGGTACAGTAGCTTGGCTAATAGGAAAATAAGAAGTAGAATAATGCATGGGACCAGAAATTCCTAAAAAATATAGGAGGGAATGAAGGTCAAATCCTCAAGAATGTGAAATTAATACATGAAGAAATGAAGAAAAGCAAAGATTTAATCATCAACAACAATGGAAAGGAATGATAATTGGAAAATGAAAGAAATTAGATCGAGTGGGTAGTTTGAAGGAAGACGATACTAGGTTAAAGTACTGAATAGGTAGACACTATAAAAAATGGGAGCTACTCAAATGAAGATGCAAAAAATATCTTTTTATGAAGATGCTTTGTATAAAAGTGTGATTTATTGATTTGGCCACACTTCAAATAAAAACAACACTTTTATAACATATCAAAATCTAACCCTACACTCCATTATCTAAGGGTCAAAAAGAAAAATCATCACATGAAGACAATTATAATATCTTCATGGGAGTATCACCATAAAAAATAACAAGTTAACTTTGATAATATAAAAAAGGTATAATATGCTAATCAACTTCAATACAACAGGTAGGATGTGGACATTTAAAGGTAAATAGATTTGTATAGATATGGCCTGAACAATTTGAGTTAGTAATGGGTTCAATGATAACATTTGTGGTCAAAAGAATTACTGGTTGTTGCTCTACTGTATTTTAATTTGTTTTTAATGTATTGTTTGTTAAATTAAGTTGTTTTTTGTTTTTTTGTTTGAAACCACCTTGTGGAGGTTATGTTATCCTTAATGACGATATCAAAAGAGATACATAATGGTTATAGATTAGTTCTGTTTCTCTTTTTTTAGGTCGAATATATACCGAATAATCTAAAAAAAAAAATTCATATAAAAATGATATTATAAACGGTTTGATAATTTAATTAATTATATTTAATAAAATATATCAAATCATCTAATAATGGATAATATTAGGTAGACAAAAAAAATAGCCAGAACTTGTCTTATTTAGCATTAATTAATTATCGCAACAATTAATGAATGTTAAATAAGGCAAATTATGATTGTTTTTGGCTGATTTTCTTTGGTTACCAAACATTTCCGATAATATAATTATCACATATATTTTTCATTAGACTAATCACTTTAGATTAAACCATATTTACATTATGCTAAGGTCTCGCCTATCCTAACATCATTCTTAAAAGTGGCAAATCAAACCATATCTATTAAAAAACATTTAGCAAAATAATGAAAGTGCAAATCCTTCATGCATCTCAACTTGTTAGTAGTAATAAAGTCTACAAGTGGGTGCATAAATAAATCTCCACGAGGTGCACTTTGTTGTCATGGCCTCAAACAAAACCACAACCCCCAAAAAAAAACAGCAAATAATAACTATAATAAAAATCTCTCTGTTTTTATTCTCTTGTCCATTAATTAAAACTGCTCAATTACAAAGATGGCTAGGTCACTGTGTTCCTCGCAGCCCCGTTGACCCTAAAAAAATCGTATATCTAATTAATAATGTCTAATTCTCAATTACAAAGCTTTGTTCACCTACAATTGTTTAATAAGCAAGCCATTTTCTCTTCGATCTTAATCTAAATCTATACAAGACTGAAAATTAGATTACTAGACAATTGGCATCACTAATTAGTTGTTATGTTATTAACATGCTTAATTCAAATAGAAGCACTATTATTGGACCGGATATAGATTAAAAAATTGAGAACCAACTTTTTTTTTTAATTAATATATATTTTTTCTTTAAAATTATTTTTCACTTGTTTAATTTTTTTTTTTCGTTCACTACTTTATTAGTTGAAATATGTTGATTCGCTAACAAAATCAACTAATTAATCAATAGTGGAGCGGGTTGTGACTTTTGATAAAATTAAATCTGGTCATATATATGGGGCCAGTGTTGCAAAAATAAGCTTGAATTTCATTAATGTTGTTATAGTGGAGTGCTTCCTTAATGTGTGTGTTGACAATAACAATACGAAGATATAGTATTTTTGTCTTCCAAAAAAGTACAATATTAGTAAGAGCAAAGGTGGCATAACTAGAAAGACCTACATAATCAGAATATTTGACAAAAAGATTATTTATAAAAGCTAACTTATATATCATACGAAATCTTATTTTAAGGGGAAAAAAAAGGTTTATCTAATATAAGTATTGTTTCCTTTTCCTTTTTCTTTTTATTCTTTTTATTTATTTTCTCTCCTCGTCACTAGGAAAAGTATACTCAAACTAATTTAATTTCTTAATACATTTTATTCTAAAATTGAATCAATAATTCTATTTGAAAACATTATATTGTATGTCTATACCAGCTCATCATTAAACTAACGTTTCTTAATAAATAGAAGTGCTGTATTTTTTATTAATTAAACAAAATTTATTTTTTATTCATTATATTTATATTAATAATTTAAATTTAAAATTAAAGATTTATAATTTATA
>NC_029792.2:16298109-16302339 GCF_000816755.2 Arachis ipaensis
GAATTAATCGAATTAATCTTCATATACAAGTTTTTTTGCTATACAATTTTAAAATTTACTTACTCCTAAAACGTATTTCTTATGGCATATATGTTTTACACTCCTCTTTAACAGATTTTTCAATCAATGCTCGCACGTTTTTCTTCTTCTTCTTCCTCATGTTACTGCACGTTCTTCTTTTTCTTCTTTTTCGTTATTCTTCTTCTTTGTTATCGTCGACATCAACACCACCTCTTCCTATTCCTCCTCTTCCTCCTTCTTTTTTCATTGAATTTTCTTTTCTTTTTTTCTTTTTCTCCTTCTCCTCCATCACCAATTATCTCGTTGTTGAATATAATGAATAATTCAAGTTCAGATTGTCAATTGAATCAGAATAAAATTAATTTTTGTTTTTGAATCCAATTAAGTGGCTGAGGTGTGGTTCAATTCAAAAGAAAAAATATAGCATTAGAAGAAATATTTTTCTGTATTTGCAGTAAATTTGGGTATAACACGAAGATATTTGGGTGTAAAACAAAGATATTTGGGTATATTTTTATTCTGATAAATTTTGCATAATTTAAAACTCTTCTTTTTTCTCCTCTTCATCTTTTGCTGCTACTTTTTTTCATCATCATCACCATCTTCTTTTTTTTCTTATTCATCTTTTTCGTTTTGTTTTACTCTCTTAATAAGAATAAAAACAAAAAAAAAATCAAACAAAGAAGAAGAAGAAACACATAATGCTGCAAAATTATTTGAAAGATGATGAACTTATATTCATTTAACTAAAAGAAAGAAAGAAATAAGGAAAAGAAGAAGAAAAAATGCAGCATTAGAGAAAATATTTTCTGTACCAAAATGCTATTTGTACACAAAAATTAGCCACCAATATATTTGTGTATAAATACATGTGTGCTTTAATTTATTTTCAATGTATATTTGTATTCCAGTATGTATTTTATACTGGTGGCTGATTTTAGTATACACGCAGCATAACTCATTTTTGTATTTGCAGTAAATTTGGGTGTAAAACGAAAATATTTAGGTGTAACACGAAGATATTTGAGTGTAAAACGAAGATATTTGGGTGTATTTTTATTCTTATAAGTTTTGAATAATTCAAAACTCTTTATCTTCCTCCTTTTCATCTTCTGCTGCTGCTTCTTCTTCATCTTCTTATTTCATATTTTCATAATTCTTTTTGGGAGGAAAAAATCAAACAAAGAAAAAAATACATAATGTTGAAAAATCAAAAGAAGAAGGAGGAGAAATCTATTATATATCTCTAATTTTAAGGCCAAAATATGCCACATGTCACTCTCTCATTACAATTGAAATCAAATATTTCCCTCCAAAATTAAGGAACTCTCCCTTCTTCTCTCTTCCTTTCTATATCTCTCTCATTTCTTCACTCACTCTATCTCTCTTAGATATTATTGTCGAGACTAATTACGAATTCGACAATCAAAATATACAACATAACATTCTCTAATTATATTTAAATTAAATTAAAATAAAATCTATTATATATTTCTAATTTTAAGGCCAAAATGTGCCACATGTCACTCTCTCATTACAATTGAAATCAAATCTTTTCCTCCAAAATTAAAGAACTCTCCCATCTTCTCTCTTCCTTTCTCTATCTCTCTCATTTCTTCACTCACTCTATCTCTCTTATATATCATTATCAATGATTAATTACGAATTCGACAATCAAAATATACAACATAATATTCTCTAATTGTATTTAAATTAAATTAAAATAAAATCTATTATATATCTCTAATTTTAAGGCCAAAATGTGTCACATGTCACTCTCTCATTACAATTGAAATCAAATCTTTCCCTCCAAAATTAAAGAACTCTCCCTTCTTCTCTCTTCCTTTCTCTATCTCTCTCATTTCTTCACTCACTCTATCTCTCTTATATATCATTATCAATGACTAATTACGAATTCGACAATTAAAATATACAACATAACATTCTCTATTTGTATTTAAATTAAATTAAAATTAAAATCTATTATCTATTATATTATGGGCTTGTTTGGGTGAGCTTTTTAAAAAAGATCTTTTTTCGAGTTATCTTTTTTTAAAAGATCTTATAGAGAAGTAAAAGTAATTTTATGTTTGGATATCTCATGTAAAAAGGTCTTTTTATCAATCAATTACGTTTGGGTATAACAATATAAAAGTACTTTTTTGTTTATTTATTACATGAAAAACATCTTTTTTTTAAGAAAAAAAGATCTTTTAAAAAAAGATGTAAATTACAGCTTCTCAAAAAAGATCTTTTTTTTATTTTACTAGTGCTTTTACTTTTACTACTAGAAATTTGCCAAACACATTAAAAAATAAAAAAAGATCTTTTTTCATTGAAAAAAGATCTTTTTTTAACAAAATAATGGCGCCCAAACATGCACTATATCTATTATATATCTCTAATTTTAAGGCCAAAATGTGCCACATGTCACTCTCTCATTGCAATTGAAATCAAATCTTTTCCTCCAAAATCAAAGAACTCTCCTCTCTTCTCTCTTCCTTTCTCTATCTCTCTCATTTCTTCACTCACTCTATCTCTCTTATATATCATTATCAATGACTAATTACGAATTTGACAATCAAAATATACAGCACAACATTCTCTAATTGTATTTAAATTAAATTAAAATTAAAATTAAAATACTAAAATTAAAATATAGCTATATTATATATTACTAATTTTAAAGCCAAAATGTGCCACATGTTACACCTTCATTGCAATTGAAATCAAATCATTCCCTTCAAAATTAAAAAACTCTCCCCTCTTCTTTCTTTCTTTCTCTATCTCTCTCATTCCTTCACTCATTCTATCTCTCTTATATATCATTATCATTATTAATGACTAATTACGAATTTGACAATCAAAATATACAATATAATTGTTTTAAAAAAAATGAGTTAATTTTATAATTATAAATATAATTTTTTTATATTAATATCTAATTATATTTTTATATATATAAAAAAATATTATTTTTAAATAACAAGTATAAAAATTAATTATTTCTATTTGTGCAACAAACTTAATACCTAATCAAATATAAAAATATACACGTTAAATTCTTTTAAATTTTAGATAACGAATGTTAAAATTAAGTAAAAAAATGAAAGTCTTTCATTTGAAAATAATAACTAAAAAAATTATTATTTAATTTTGTTTAAGATTCTGGTCTTCTTAGCCGACGGGGACTTTTGTCCCTTAATACCATTTTATAAAAGTAGTTTAATACTATAAATTTTTCGTGTCATAATCTATAATACCAGGACTTACGTAATTTTAAAAGATTTATATTCTCGTAATAATATTACGGATAAAAATACTAGTACGACGATAAAGATGAAACATGCGGAAAAAAAAAGGAGAAATACAAAGAAAAAGGAGAATAAGAAGAAAGAAGAGGAGGAGAAAAAATACAAAGAAAAAATAATAATAAAAAAAAAGAGTCACTCATAATGGTAAAAGAGTGCTTTGGAAACGTGATGCATATGTTAGCATGCTTTTGTGGGTGAACGTAATTTTTGTTAAATTTATAATTAACCCAACTTATAAGTCTTATAAACCAAAAAGATTTGTATGTATAGCATAACTCATAATCTAAATGACGTGACGTGAATAATTGCTGAAGGCAAGATCAAATCTCTGAAAAAACCACTTGCTATTTAATATCCGTGGCATATCTCTCTCAACTAAAATATAATCTATTAAAAAAATTCAGCCAATAATAAAATGCTTTTGTTTGGTAATTGAAAAGAGAAAATGATACTACGGACACACAACTTTAATGAAAAATTGACCTAACCTTTTATATGCGTCAATAATTCAATGACCATCAGGGACTCAAGTTTTATTTTGCTGAATTATTATAAAAGCCAAAGAGGATGTGGAAGTTCTTTTAGCTAAAAATGATAACCAGCCAATCTTGGAGAATATCAAGAAATGGTTAAGATTTGGCTTATTAGTTTGCTTAAAAATTTTATTTCATCTTTAAAAATATTTTATTTGTTTTATATAAAAATTAGCTATTAAAATACAGTATCATAAATTTTAACATAATATCAAAATATTTTTGTCCTCCATAAAAAAAAATCAGTTATGCTGCCTTATCCTAAATTCTCTCATGAAACAATCGTTTTTTTTAATAGAAAAAAACTTTTATTTAAAAAAAATAGTCAAACAACACTTACATATTACAGAAAAAATATTAGA
>NC_029792.2:16302347-16305170 GCF_000816755.2 Arachis ipaensis
CTATAGTATGAAAAAAGACACAAAATTCAATAAATTTTTTTTATACAGGAGAAACAGATACAATTTTTTTTATTTCTAAATCTATACAAAAAGGGTTGCAATACAGAAATATATCTTTTCTTTTTCTTAAAATCTGTCTAAATATTGTCTAAAGCTATAAATATTTTTACAGATAAAAAGATCTTTGTTATATTTTATCTCGTACCTACAAAAACATATTCAAAACATGCATAAAGAAATCAATACACCACAAAAAAGAGAAAAATACTACAAAGAGATTATTTAATCTAGATTTAAATTTCAAATTTAAATTTCTAAAAAAAAAAAAAAAGAAAGAATGAGAATAAGAAAAAAAGAAGAAGAGAGAGAAAAAAAATAAAAGAAAAGAGAGACAAAAAATATGCACGATCTAAATTAAATTTGTAATTAAATTTTTATATTTTAAAAATTTTAAATTAAGTCTTTACATTAATTTTAATTTTATAATTAAAAAATTTTCATTAACTACAAGAAGGCAAAGTGGGTCTTTAACAACGACAAACACAGACAAAAAGATAAGCATGAAGTAGGCAAGAACTGAGGGAGGCATGTTTTGTCCAAGATAGAGCGTGAAGGCTGAAGCAGAGAAGAATGGATGGAGGGATCTGTATCGTCAAAATGTGAAGAGAAAGGAGGGAGGGGTTTTTGCCTTTTTGGCCTTTTTGGATATGAAAGGAGATTAACCATTAGGAATTTAGTCCTTAAATGTGAATCTTGATTAATTTGGAGAAGAATATTTTGTCAATATAAATATTTTTTGGATCCACAAAAATTTAATTATAAACTAAAATTAATGTAAGAACTATTGAAAATTTTTAAAGTATAAGAATCTAATTATAAATTTAGTAAAATTATAAAAACTAATAAAATAATTAAAATTAAGTTCTATGATGTATAATATTCTTTTATTACTATTGTGAATTCTTGAGTCTTCATGAGTGTATTTTATTTAAATTATTCCTTTTAGTTTAATTATCGTGAGCCATTTTAAATTTATTTGTTATTGATGTAAGAAAATTTTCACTATGAAGAAAATAAGAAGTCAATAAATTAAAATAAGGGAGAAAAAAAAAAGATTCTTTCCCCACACAAAAAAGAAAAAGTGAAGTGTCGTGTTTCCTACTTTCCCACCTGTACCGGCTGCTGGTGCCTGGTAGACTGGTAGTAAGTAGCACATTCATAAATAAATCATAACCCAATATCGACCACAAATATCATATGGTATATGTCAGTAGCAAATTTTGCAATCCAGAAAACTCTATTGTTTCCTAGTGTTATGGAAGAAAATTGGCAACTCTGGGCCCAACAGGCCCACACAGAAATAGCAGGCGAAATTGTGTCTTATTCTTAGAAGCTGCTGAGAAACGAAACCGCATTCAATTTCATGGCTTAATGTCATTCTTCGTTAGGCTCCACTTCACCACATAATAACGACCAAATATGGTGACAAAGCACTTAAGTGGAAAAATATCCAGTGTTTCGTAGCTCTCACTAACTTGAATCTTCTCTCTTGAGTTTGCCTTCGCAATAGGGTATTGGTCTCACACCATTGGTACATTCCGGAATTGATTTCATAGGCCTTTCTTCATTTTGGCCCATTTGTGCATTTAGTATTAATTGTTTATGTCTGTCCCTTGTCACTTGTCATTGTATGGAATTGCATCTATGTGTGAATCCTCAAGAATCAACTATAACAACGCATTATTCTATTGGATGAGTCAATTACATGAATCAAATAAAATCATAATATTTCGTTGCAGAATTGATCTTTGTTTAATCCTTATATACTTAAATTTACCAAATACTAAAAAACAAGAGTCAAATCTTTATAATACAAATCAAAGATAAATATATGTTTGGCGGAAAAAAATTATCTAAAGTGACAATGTTAGTAAAGTAGTAAAGTGATATTTTAATCACCTTTAAATTTGTAACATTTATTATCTGTGATCTATATTATCTTAATCCAAAAATGATTAATGATATATTTTTTTTTAAAGTGACAATATAACTTTAGAGGAGTCGGATCCTTATTTGATATACACGTTAGACTATCTAGTAGATAATATTAAGATAATGAGAAATAATTAAAGATACACATAACCAATTTAAGCTAAATTTAATTAAAACTGGACTCGATTTAAATATTTTATTAGATTCTGTTCGAGCTAGAGCACAAGAAGATAGGACATCATGAATAAAATTTAAAGTAATCTCAGAAGGTATAAAATGATTTTGACCTATAAATAAGATCGAAAGAGGTTTTTGAGTACTTTTCTTGAGAATTCGTCGACTCATTAGATTTAGATTTGGAAACTTAGACACAATTTACAAATTAATGAATCTAATGGAAGATATAGCATAATAAGTACGTACTTAAAATACAAGCGATCGTCTTTCAATTTTTTAAATATTATTCGTTATTTCACTATTTTTCCAGTATTTACTTGTTTCTTTCAAGTTTTAACTTCACTTCGAGTTAATGTTTCAGTTTGATCCTGTTTTTATTCAAACACTTGAGAAATTCTATTTATAAGATTGTGCCAATGATAATAAAGTTATTCATTCTATGCAATGTTTCGACACAGAGTCAAAAAGTCTGAGTCAAACTTTATTAAAGGAGTCGCATCTACTCCACAAATTAAAATAATTTAATGCAAGTTTGGTCCACACACGTTTGAGATCAAACCAAAATTTAAGCTAAATGGATTTATTTTAAAACATCAAATTTATTCTTAAATTAACCCAAATAAACCAGGTTAAATTAGGTGGATTATTCATACA
>NC_029792.2:16305175-16323616 GCF_000816755.2 Arachis ipaensis
ATATCATATTTTATTATTAATTTCAGTGCAAAGTATATATTTTAATAATAAAATATGATTTTAAATTGGATCAAATTTACTCACAACATAATCCAAAAAAATATTCTCTGTGTCCGAATCAAATTTTAGACCAGATCAAATCTGGAATACCCCCTAATGAGAACCAAAGATCGAGGCCGCATACCTTTACTAATTAAAATGTTACCCCGTAAGGTAAATGTCATTTTGTTTTTCAAAATACATTTGAAAATGTGATGCATTTAGATACAAATTGTGGCAAATACTATAAGGATGATGCTATTTGACCAAGTCATTTTAGCAATTAAATTTAATTAAATTGGTCTAATAATTTTAAAAATTGATAACTAAAGTTTTAGTTGAAAAAAGAAGAAGGAGAAGAGTTATAAGAAGAAAAAAAATTGTTGGAATTGATTGCAAAAATAACTTATTCTCTTAGTAATTCTCATGCATTAATCAATTTGGATAGGTTCATAAATAATTTCTTTGTAATTTTTAAAAAATCACAACATTAATATTTAGTACAATTTTTAAAATTAATTTGTGATCTTTTAAAAAGTCATTTAAAATGCTTATGAAAAAGTTAAAAATAGTGACTTTTTTATAATAAAAAGTTTTTTAATCATTGTCCTTTTAAAATAAGCATTTTTGTTTAAAAAACTTAAATAAACTTATTTTTCAAAAAAAAATAAATAAGTTGCTTATCCAAGCTGACTAAACAAAAAACAAAAGTTTGAGTATTAATGAAGAAGATCTAATAAAGATTATGCAAGAAATTTCAACAGAAAATTTTCACACGAAAGATTCCATCTACCATGTTGTTGTTGTTATGTTGTATTTTCTGTGTTAAATCAAGGGCTCATGACAACTTCACGTAGCCGTTTCACTGAAGCACAAAATTAAGAAAATGACTCGTGGAATGGCCCGGGTTCAAAGTATGCAGCTAGATATGAAAGCAACAACGATAGTGCTGGCACATTGCTAAATGGAAAGGGAGCGTTCAATCATCACTTAATCCAAGTAATGTACTTGCCTCATAAATATTTGATGTGTCTAGCATTGAATTTGATTTATGCGCTGGCACCCTAAGTTTTTACTTTTTGTCTTGTGCTAACCATTTATTGGTAGCTACTACTACTCTCAGAATGATTTTTGCATAAAATGCTGGAACTTCTAGTATTCATGTATTTTCTATACATCATCGCATATTTTTTAAACAATTTTGAAAAAAAGCACGTCAAAATTTAACTTTTAAGTTTTTTTCTGAATACATCTTTCTATATTTAGTATAGTTTGTTTGTCAAACTTAAATAATCTCTGAATAGTAATTTACTCCTACTTTTGTCAACGAATAGATTGTACAACTTTTCACATGTAAATCTCACCACATCTTCTGAATAAAAATAAGTAAATTGATACAATATATTATATAATATATGAAATAAAATTAAAATAAATCACACATCTCTTGTTAATTAGATTAGGGGTGGTAATGAATAGGATAGAATTTGGATCCAACCCTAGCTCTACCCATTTTTAATCTGTGGGTATTCGATTTTATTCACGGATTACCAAAAAGATACAATATTATTATATAATTTGATAATAATTTAAAATGGATCTAACTTTTATGTAAAGAAAAAGTATTAAATTATCAATTAATGATCTTCTCTTAAGAATTTTTCGCATTTAATAAGAAATCTTTGGTTAACATCTACTTGAAACATATTTTTATATAAGTATAACATATACATATATAAGATATAGGTTGGTTGGGTAGGGTTGAGACTCAACCTGCACCCGACCCAACGTACACAAAAATTCTACCATACCCATTGCGAATTAGATTAACAACTCTACTCGACCGAGTTGGATCAGATTAAATATCAGCAGGTAGAATACATGTTGCCATCCCTATGTTAGATATCATGCATTACTCGTTAACAAAAGTTAAGGGAGAATCCAAATGTTTTGCCGGTTATAATGATACTAATCGAAGTTGTGTATACATTGGTTCATCCGTTTATGGAAGGCTTTGTTGTATGAAAAAAGAAGGAATAAACTTACTCAACATCTGGAATATAATATACAATTTTTTTGGGTAAGAAATATATATAAGTCAATGACAGACTAAAATTACACAAATCAGCTAAAATAAAAATTACTTCATGAATTCATCAATACAAGTTTATATGTAGTTCGAACTAGTTAAATTCGAACTCTATTTCTACATAATTTAAATCAGGTGAGTTCGAATTATACACAAACACACGCACACAATAATTCGAACTAGGTGGGTTCGAATTACACACACATAATTCCTATGCTATTAAAAAATTAATAATTTATTAAAAGAATTTTATTTAAAAATTTATTAAAAAAATTAATAATTTAAAAAAAATATTTTATTCCATATAAAACAATTAAAAAAATATTTTATTCTATACAAAATAATTTTAAAAAAATAGCTTAAAAGATGTTATGAGTACTATAAAAGTTTGTAATATTCTAGTGATTTAGGTAAATACATGATAAAAATATTTTTTTAATTTCTAAATTATTATTGACTATGTAGAGTATTTCTTTAATGTCATAAGTCATTAGGATATTACAAATTTTTATATAGAGTATAATTCGAATCACCATATAATTTAGGAGTACTATAAAAATTTTTACAAATTTTTATATAGAGTATAATTCGAATCACCATATAATTTAGGAGTACTATAAAAATTTTTAATATCCTAA
Organism: Arachis ipaensis; assembly: GCF_000816755.2. NCBI lineage: Eukaryota > Viridiplantae > Streptophyta > Magnoliopsida > Fabales > Fabaceae > Arachis > Arachis ipaensis. Next base: position 16,307,942 of record NC_029792.2, read on the forward strand.
TGACTTAGGACATTAAAGAAATACTCTACATAGTCAATAATAATTTAGATCTTAAAGAAAAAATATTTTTATCATGTATTTACCTAAATCACTAGAATATTACAAACTTTTATAGTACTCATAACATCTTTTAAGTCATTTTTTAAAAATTATTTTGTATTAGAATAAATTTTTTTAATTGTTTTGTATGGAATAAAATATTTTCTTTCATTTCTAAATTATTATTGACTGTAGAGTATTTTATTTAAAATTTGATTACATGCATGTATTTACCTAAGTTATTAGAACATTACAAATTTTTATAGTACTCCTAACATTTTTTAAGCTATTTTTTTTAAATTTTTTTGCATAGGATAAAATATTTTTTGTAGTATAATTTAAATAAATTTATTAAAAGAATTTATTAAAAAATACTCATGAGCTATTAAAAATGGACAAAAGAGTATTGTATGAAAAAAGTAAGATATCATTAATTACTTTATCCAATTTTTAGCGGGAGTACGTACTCCTCATCCAGCGCCCCATGAGTTCGTTTACGCTCTGCTAGGGTTTCACTGCGCCGCCTCCATTGTTACACCTTTCTTTGTCTTTTCTTCGTCAAAGTCTTTCTTCTACTTTCTTCTCTTAATTTCTTTTCCACTTAGTTCCCTAATTTTCGTTTTCTCTCCCAATTCATTCCTCTTTTAATTTATTTCGTTTTCTAATTCACCCATTCCATATATCTTATTTCTCTCTGAAATATACCAATTCTGTTTTTCTCTATACCATGAGCAACAAATCAGAGACACAAAACTCTCATATAATTGATAGTGATCAGGAGGATGACTTGATCGTTTTAGCTTATGAAGATGTTTCTTCTGGAAGAATTTTCTCAGATCGGATCTTTTCCGTAGGTACCATGGAAGGAGCTCTCTATGCAATATGGAATAAACCAGAAGGATTCAGAGTAGTCAAAAAATCCAGGAACCAGTTTCAATTTTTCTTCTTTGAGAATGACTCTGATGTGACTCAAATTGAGAGAGGTTCACCTTGGTTATTCAAGAGTTTTGTCATTCATGTTCGCAGATGGAAGCAGTCAATAAACATGAAGGATAATCACATCTCTTCTTTTCCTGTATGGGCACAATTTTGGGGATTGCCTGAACAATACAAAACACTTGAGGTTGGACGAAAATTGGGTGGGAGACTTGGTCAAATTGAAGATGTTGCTCTATTTGAAGTTAGAGGCAAAGATACACGCATAGTGAAGGCTAAAGTGGAACTGAACGGTGATAAAAGAGTGAGGGATACACTGAAACTGCTTGATCCTAATCAGAAAATGCTGGAAATTGGAGTACGGTATGAACGTATAGGTGTGTTCTGTATTTATTGTGCAAAATTGGGGCATGAATCTAAGAACTGCCAATGTTTTATTGATGATTCTGCCCAAAACAATATCAAGGAAGATAAAGTTGGTGAATGGCTTAAGGCAGATCAAGTCGGTAGGCGTTTAACTGAAAAGAGAGCTTCCTTCAATCCTAACCAACCTCGGGATGGTTCTATTCCAGCTCAACCGAAGAAAAAATCTCCACCTGCTTGGCTTTTTGATAGTTTCTCAAAAATATGTGTGCAAGATGATCAGAAAAAATAGAATAATGAAAAAATTGCTGCCAATTCGGGTTCTAGAGAAGAAAATGAGGGTGAATCAGAAAACACAGGTACGACTACTGATACTAATTCTTCTTCTAATGCTTTATTGGAGATATCCTATCCCATGAATAATGTCCAACACAATAACAACGTCATATCCAAGCTTAAAAAGAAGAAGAAAAAGCCAAACCTGAAACAACTTGCCAGAAAGTCTGTGATAGGTTTCAAACGGAGGAGTGGAGGTAATGGTACTGAAGAAATTTCAAAGAAAATTTGTCTCAATGATATTGTCTCTGATGCTATGACGGTGGAGGGTGCCAGCCTTCAAGTGGCACCCAAAGAAATATGAAACTGCTCTCGTGGAATTGTCGGGGTTTGGGGAGACCCCTGATAATCCACAATCTTAAAGGGATTTGCAAATCCTACTCCCCCGAGGTTGGTTTTATCTGTGAAACAAAAAATCAATCTCGACAAGTTGAAGGAAAATTAAGATCTTGTGGTTTCAAGGAATGGTTTATTGTGGATCCGGATGGATTATCAGGGGGTTTGGCAATGGCATGGAGGGATGGTTGCACTGTTTAGATTTTGCAGCATGGTAGATTCTTCATTGCGGCATCAGTTCTGACAGCTGGTTCTAATGATCCCTATGGTGTTCTAGGTGTCTATCTCAGTTCAAATGATCAACATAGAATGGCTCAGTTTGCTGAATTAACTTCAGTCACGTAACAGTTTGATGGTAAGGTTGTGTTAATGGGTGATTTTAATGCCATTTCTAGTCAATTGGAGAAAGCAGGTGGGGGTGCTAAATCTCCTTCTTCTATCGAAACCTTTAACAGTTTTATTGATGATAATTCTCTGATTGATATTGGTATGGACGGAAGACCATTCACTTGGTCAAATAGACGGAGAGGTGATGAGTTGATACAGGAAAGACTGGACCGATTCCTGGTAGGAGTTGATTGGCAGCAACTCTATCCCAATGCAACGGTTCTTAGACTGTCAGAATTAGGCTCGGATCACTCCCCTCTTCTCTTAGACTCTAATCCAAGAATTGAGAGATCTAAACGCCGATTCAAATTCCAAGAAAGATGGTGTTCCAATGATGAAATAAGGCAGATTGTTAAAGAGGTTTGGCACGAATAGATTGATGGTTCAGCCATGTATATCCTAGCTCAAAAACTAAAGCGTTGTCGACATAAGATTGTCAGATGGCAGCAAGAATACAGATCTAGTTTGAAGGTGGAGATTGATTTACTACAGTCTGAATTAGAGGAACTTCGTTTAGCAGGAATTCATGGAGGCGACATCATTTCAGAAATAGAGGACAAACTTAAAAAAGCATTGTAAAATGAGGAATCTTATTGGAAAGATAAGTCTAGAGTCAAATGGCTCAAATCTGGCGATCAGAATACAGCTTTCTTCCATCAGAAATTTAGAAATCGAACCCGAAGGAATAGAATTTGGCAACTAACTGGCAGTGACGGTGAAGTGGCTACTTCAAATGCTGGTATTGCTTCTGTGGCTGAATCCTATTTCAAGGACATCTTTTTCTCCACTTGTCATGAGAACCCTGAACCTCTGTTTACTGATTTTGAACCTAAGGTTACAGCTCACATGAACCGTAGGCTTCAAAGACCAGTGACTATGGAGGAAGTGAAACGTGCAACATTTAGCATTCATCCCCAAAGTGCTCCAGGAGATGATGGTATGACAGCAAAATTTTTTCAAAGCTTCTGGAACATACTTAGTGGTGATGTGTTTCGAGCAGTTAAGAGCTTCTTTTCAGGGGGCAGAATTTTGAAGGGTTTTAATCACACTCAAATCTGTCTTATTCCCAAGATTTCTGATGCTAAAGATATGACTCAGGTAAGACCAATAAGCCTATCTTCAGTCTTTTACAAGATTATCTCCAAAGTATTTGTACATAGACTTCAGGGTATGATGAATAGACTAATTAGTCCTACGCAGAGTGCTTTTATTAAAGGCAGATTAATCTCTGATAATATCCTAATTGCTCACGAGTGTATGCATTACTTGAAGAACAAAAAAAGGGGAATGGCGCTAAAACTAGATATGCGTAAGGCATATGATAGGGTGGAATGGCACTTCCTTTGGTTTATATTGGAGAAGTTTGGTTTTGACTCCCGGTGGATCATGTGGATTCGAGAATTAGTGACAACTGTTTCTTATTCTGTTATTGTGGAAGGACAACCTTATGGTTTCTTCAAACCAAATAGAGGTATTCGACAAGGAGATCCTCTATCTCCCTATGTTTTTCTTTTCTGTGCAGAAGGTCTCTCCTTCTTGCTACACAAGGCAGAACAAAACAGACTAATTCAGGGTCTTCAGATACATAGGCGATGTCCCAAGGTCAACCACCTCCTCTTTGCTGATGATTCCATCTTATTCTGTAAGGCTAATCCTGAAGCATGTTCAAATATCCTGCATTTATTGAATTCTTATGAAAGCATCAGTGGCCAGAGGATAAATCTTAATAAATTTGCTGTATTCTTTAGCCACAACACTCCCTCCACTACTCGTACACTACTGGCTAACTCTATGAATATTAATCATATTGGGGCTCAAGATAAATACCTTGGTTTGCCTTCTACAGTCTCTAAATCGAAAAAGGCTTCTTTTAGTATGATCAAAGAAAAGGTTCGGAAAAGAATCCAAGAGTGGAAGCGCAATCTTCTATCGTCAGGTGGTAGACACGTATTGCTTAAGGCAGTGGGAGAAGCTATTCCTATTTATACATTGTCTTGCTTCAAGTTGCCTGATGGTTTAATCTCAGAAATTCACTCTCTACTTTCTCAGTTCTGGTGGGGACAAAAAGGTTCTGAAAGGCGGATGGCTTGGATTAGCTGGGCCACTATGACTCGCCCACGAAAAGAAGGAGGCCTTGGATTTAAAGATCTCAGAATCCAAAATCTGGCGCTTTTAGGCAAACAGTTTTGGCAACTTGTAACACAGCCTACTTCCTTATTATCCAAAATCCTAAGAGGTAAATACTTTAGTAATGGTAATGCTATAACGGCAGAAATTGGAGTCTTACCTTCTTGGGGATGGAGGAGCATACTGGAAGGCCGAAAGATTGTTGAAAAAGGTCTTAATTGGGCTGTGGGTACTGGAGAGAATATCCGAACCTTTGAGGATCCTTGGCTGCCTCCTCCGTATCCTTTAAAGATTTCTGACATGCCAAATAGACAAGCTATCTCTGAGTTGGTTCCAAGAGTTAAAGATCTAATTACTGAAGATAGGAATTGGAATCAGAATCTTATTCAAGAATTATTTCCCCAAGACGTTGCAAACAGGATTTTGTCAGTTAAAATTCAGCAGAGTAGGGACAAATTGCAATGGGATTTGAACAAATCCAAACAATATGATACAGTTTCAGGTTACAGAATTGGCTATTTATTTTACCATCCGCCTCTAGAGCTTTGCCCTAACTATATGCAACAGAAAAAGCCGTGGATTGATCTATGGAAGTTGAACTTGCCTCACAAAATTAAGCTATTTATCTGGAAAGCTCTCCATGGCCAGCTCCCGGTGCTTGCTCAGATTCATCACCGCATCCCATCTATATCACCAATATGCCCCTGCTGTCATGAAGCAACCGAAACAGTCACTCATTGTTTGATCGATTGCTCTAGAATTAAAGATGTATGGTCTCATAGTTATCTTCGTGACTGTCTTCCCCCTCAGAGTCCTAACGACTTTTGGACATGGTGGATTGCATTAACAAAGATGCTTAACCCGTTGAAGAATGCTGACCGTAATCCTCAATTACTTGCCATCATTTGCTGGAACTGCTGGAAAGCTCGCAACCAGTTGATTTTTGAAGGTTCTACTTCAATGCCGTCTGCCATTCTAGCAAGCTCTGTCAAGTTGCTCCGTGAAATCCAAAGAACTCCCAGTTTAGGTCGTCATCTCCATGAGGCAAGCTCTTAGTTGCATTCAATTTGATTTATCATTCTTTCTTTTTAAGATTTTTTTCGTTTTTCGACCACGCACCGTTGGATGAATGAATACCTTCAGTGTAGTACTTTTGGGAAATCCCCACTTTTCATTATGCTGTCCTGCTTTTGGACATCTTTGTATTTCATTTTTCAATAATTAATGAAATATAACCTACTATCTTTGAAAAAAAAAAGAGTATTGTATGAAATTCGAATTGATAGATCACAAATATTTTAAAGAAGTCTCGTAATTAAATATTTTGTTAGCTTTTTTTCAATGTATGAAATAAAAAATATATTTTTTAATTTTTAAATTATTAATTTTTTTAATAAATTATTAATTTTTTAACAGCATAGAAATTACTGTGTAATTCAAACCCACCTGGTTCGAATTAGTGTGTGCGTGTGTTTGTGTATAATTCGAACCCACCTGGTTCGAAGTAGTGTGTGCGTGTGTTTGTGTATAATTCGAACCCAATGTAAGAATGGAGTTCGAATTTAGCTGGTTCAAACTACATATAAACGTACATTGGTGGATTCATGAAACAATTTTCGTTTTGGCTGATTCGTGTAAAATTTTACTCCCCTTGGCTTATTATTGTGTAAAATTTTACTCCCCTTGGCTTATTATTGTGATTTGCCCCAATTTTTAAGACTAATAAGTTCAATATATAAAAAATTCAATAACAAAGTCCTCACTAATATAAGAAACAGATTCAGCTTACAAGTTATAATGGTGTGTGTGTGTTCTTCCTCTTCTCGTGTGTGTGCGTATAAGATTATATAAAAACTAGCAGATCAAAATATGAAAACATCTTAGCTAGGCTCTCATCTCAACCAAATGATATTACAAATCAAATTTATGAAACATCACGCCATCCAAAGAGAACCATTGAACTACAACAATCTAAAACTTTTACAAAAACTAATGCTTCTAATTAGAATTTGAAGCACCAATACAAACCACCACGATTTGGCCTGTTTATCGTCTTAGCCAATTACGGACCTCTACTGCCGGAGATGCCGGGGACATTGCTGTCTAGGTTCTGGGATAGATTTGGCATACTCTACAAATATAACCCAACCATCCAAAAACTGTAGAGAATGGAGAAACAATAATTAGCAAACACCCAGAGAAATAAGCTTACAAAGAAAGAGCTAATTAAGAGCAAAATGCGAGATCAACCTAGCAGAACAATTAACAAGAGGAACTTAGCTCCTAGATCACATCAGCATGAATTAGCTAGAAAAAAAAAAGCTCATTACAAAAAATTTTTGAAAGTGTCTAAAGCCATGCTTTCATGAATGATGGAAGCATTGTTGACATTTGACCTTTTCATCTTCTAGATATTGTTCTGTTGCCACATTCATTAGCACTTAGTATCACGAATACATGTCATATTGGAACCTAATTTGTATGAAATATGCATGCATTCATTCGAGGTAAGGCAACAACGATGTTATCAACAACAAATTCTTTATTATCCCCCCATAGATCGCAGGTTTAAGCATAGAGGCTTAATCCAGCATACCTTTCCATTCATGTTTTCGATGCCCTTTGCAGCCTCTTCTATAGTGGCATATTGTACAAAACCGTACCCTTTAGAACAACCTGTTCTATCGATCATCACCCTAGCTGAAAACAACACAGATGAAACCATTATGAATTATGCAGATCCTTGAAACAAAAACAACAGAGGTGTCAAAGTGTTAAAAGCAGAACATTATGAAAGTTATATCTACTTAGTACTTAGAGATGAGAAGAGGACAAACTGCGAACAACTTCACCAAACTTAGAAAATTCTTGGAGTAGGCGTTCGGATGTCGTCCGTTTGTTAAGCCCTGAAAAATTAAAGACATATAGAAATTCAACACATTTGACATTGTCAAAGAGAAAAGGATTAGCCAAGCAGGCCAGATAAAGATTTTAGCACCTGAATCAACTCATTTTTAACTGATAAAGTATGAATAATAAGAAATTCAAAACGATAACTCTGCTGAAGATGGTATTTGAAATTTAAAAACACATATATGTAAGTAACAGAACTAATGAGTAATGAGTAATTATGAGTGGATTAAGCATCACATGATTAAATATTTAAGTTCCCTTTCTAGAAAATCCTTCTCCAACATCAAATGAGTCGAAAACAAGTACCCTAAAAGTCCAAAAACTAGCAATTTCGGTTAAAATTATGCGCAACAATACCAACACTTGCTAGTTGGAAGTCATTAGTTAGTTCCTCATCAATCATCACTCATATATCATATTATCAGCGAGCAAAACCCATATTATAGCTGAAAACAATAACTATATATAACTATAAGCCCTCACTAGTCTAAATTACACTGAACTCCACACAAGCTACGCAATATTACATGCAAACACCATTCTATTTGCAAAATTATACACTAGTCTCTCCTAAACACTAAATCAAGGAATCCAATCACCTATCTCATGGAAAAGGAAGTTAGTATAATTTACCCTAAATCCAATTAAGCATATTGAACCATTATAATCATGTGGCACATAATACAAAAAACATATTCGCAAAGCAGAGCCGCAGAGTTGAATTACTGATTGACAAACTTATGAAAATACAAAGTTGAAAGGCGAAATTCTAGTTTTCTTTTTTGAATTTTCCTGAGCTCAAAATCAATGAGGAAGTAATACATTATACATACCGGAAACGAAGACGGAGGATTTGGGCTCCACCGCCTGTCGAGCAAACACTGCGGCAGTAGTCGACGGCGGATAAGCAGAACGGCTCGAAAGCAGCCGCAATAAACCGCGCGACGAAGGTTGCGCTGCAGCTATAGCCGCTGCCGCCCTCAAAGCCATTGGCAGGGTTTGGGAGGTTTGGTAGTTACGGTTTAAGCTGAAAAGCAATGTTATTGTTGCAGTTGGGGAGTAAAAATATCTGGAAAACAACCATTTCCATTTGTACCAATGGACTTTAGGAACGCTGACAAGAGTACCCATTAAAAAAAGGAAACATTTACCCATTAAAAAAAGAAAATTAATGTTGTATTTATCAAAGATGAATTCCGTACAACAAAAGTACCCAAATCCTAAATTTATGTTGACTTTTTAATAAAATTCCAGAATTACTCCCACCATTATCTTCAACCCCTCTCTCTTCTTTTCTAAATCTCAAACACCTCTATTGCCTAAAAATCCTAATCTTAATATCTAAAAATCCTAAATTACTATTTTCTTAACCCTAATCTCAATACCCCTTTCAGCAAATTTCAATCTTCTTTTTATTCTTTTCATCAATTTTACCACCTCTTTCACCAACATCATCATCACCGCCACCGTCACCAACCGTCAGCCTCATCTTTCTCCTTCTCCACTGTCACATCCATAAACAACAACAATATTCTTTTCAGCATGTCAACCAAAGACAGAGACTCTGATTCTTTTCTTTTTACAGTTGCAAGATGATTCATCTCAACACCATTCAATCCAGAACCATTTAGACAATCAGAATTCATTTCGGAATTATTATCCTTCCTCCCCTGATGGCGAAATCCACCGATCCTAGCGGCTTGGCAAATAACTCTACCAAGTGATTGCTTACTCCTAGAGAACAAGCTTTTCTTTCCCACATTATTCTCCTTCAACCATGAATCGAGTAAAGAATTATTACCATCACCTGAAGCACCTTTACCATCACTCTGTCCATGTACCTTTGCATTATCTCCTCCAGCATCTGATGAAGACAAGAAAGAATAAAGAGAAATTAAAATTTGCTGAAAGGGGTATTGAGATTAGGGTTAAGAAAATAATAATTTGAGATTTTTAGGTATTGAAATTAGGGTTTTTAGGCAATGGAGGTGTTTGAGATTTAGGAAAGAAGAGAGGAGGGATTGAAGATAATGGTAGGGATAATTCTGGAATTTTATTAAAAAGTCAACATAAATTTAGGATTTGGGTACTTATGTCTTACGAAATCCATCTTTGATGGATACAATATTAGTTTCATTCTTTAATGGGCACTTTTGTCAGCTTTCGTAAAGTTCATGGGTACAAATGGTTGTTTTTCCAAAATATTTTTAGATTTCTATGTTTTATTCATTTTAAATAAAAGAATTTAGTTTTAAAATTAATTATTTATAATTGAAAAAAAAAAACTCAAAACGGCCCTGACAATTATTTTGAAAGACAACTATACTCTTAATAAAAAAAAGAAAAAATCAGATTAGATATTTTTTTTAGAAGATCTTGTTATCCTTTCGAAATAATTGTCAGGAGACGAATATTCATCCTTTATAATTTTACCGTATTCTAAACACTTTCTTAATCAATAATAATCTCAAATATTTGCAAGAGAGATATGAACGAGGGAAACACATAGAGGTCTATGGTCTGGCCGGAGGGAGCAACAAGGGGGGAGAGTGTTGGGCGGGATCTTTTGGTGTTAAAGAGGGTGTTGGGGGCGGAATCAACTGGTATCAAGGAGGGTGAAAACAAGGGCTTGAAAGTTTCTTTTCGAGATAAAGTTGTAGGAGCTTCTAAACCTAAACCTCTATGCATGGATGGTGCACTTGTAGGAGATCATTTGGCTACTGTACAAGGCAAACAAGGTGATTCCAAACCTCCAAGTATTACTTTCTTTGAGGAAGGACTCAAAGCGTTAGCAGAACCCTGTTTGGATTCTATTATGATAAAAGTTCTTGGCAAGCCTCTTAGCTACTCAGCGATGGTTTTCAAACTCAAGCATGTGTGGAGGCTGCGTAGAGGGTACGAAGTTATGGACATGGGTTTTGGTTATTTCATGATCAAATGTGATTTGATTGAAGATAGAGAGAAGATTCTTTTGGGAGGACCGTGGATGATCCAAGGATATAACTTAACAGTTAAACCATGGTCTCCATCTTTTCGTCCGAATGAAGCTTCCTTTGGAACTACTTTAGCATGGATTCGCATTTCAGGCTTAAACATTCTTTTCTATCAAGAAGAAGCGATGCGTCGTATAGTAGCAGCAATTGATAACTCTATCAAAATCGATCTCGCCACTAAGAAAGCAGAGAAAGGAAGATTTGCAAGGGCTTGCGTGGAGATAGACCTAGGGTTTTCTGTTGTCACAGAGGTGTTGGTAAATGGTAGCACATATTGCGTTGAATATGAGAGTTTAGATTTAATCAGTGGTACTTGTAGGTGTTACGGACATGTACTAGCAGATTGCAAAATCGGTAACAAAGCTCCAGCCTTCTCACCAAGCTCACTGAAAGAGACTCCTTCTCACCAAGCTTCCTTGGGTGCGGCATCCACCGCGTCTTTGGAGAAGATAGGTAGTGGTGCGACAGTGGTTGATGCTCACAATCAATTGAAGATCCTATCACCGGCGGTGCACCAAGTCAAGCAAGTTTTTGAATTTGAAGCAATAAGCGGGAATGACCGTTTGGTTAAGGATAGTACGGATCTTGTGGAGAAGAATGTGCATGCAAATCACGTTTTTGATGAAGGAGTTAATATAATTAATAGGTGGACTAAAGTGGGTAGAAAAGGCAAGGCTATTCACGTTGTGGATGGGGGTATTAATGAAGGGAATGAATGGAATAAAGTAGTTAGGAAAAGTAAGGCTACGGTGGGTCCACATAATTCTAATGGTTCAATTGGGCCTATGAACAATAAAACCCAAACAATAAATAAAGAAAAATATGCAAACATAAAGAGAAGAGGATTTTCTTTGGGCCATAAGGAGACTAAGCTTGGTTCTAATTAGGTGAGTGAAGGGGTCAAGGCCAATAAGGCTGAGGTATTTGGCATCTCTGAAGCGTTATCAGAAAAAGCTAAACAGAGCATTGTTTTTCATTCTCCTCTTATTGAAACGGCAAGAAAGAGACACAGACCATCATCTTTGCAATCTTCTCCAGTGAACCAGAATGAAACAGATGTAACGGCGCGTGAAGAAGGGGTTAGTGTGGAAGGCGGACCTACGACAATGGCAGAAGCCGCAGTATGAAGTCGTAAGCTTGGGTACAATTTTTTCTTTTGTTGATTATGGATAGACTGAATATTTTGATGTGAAATATTAGGGGTGCTTCAAACAAATTGGCATGGGTTCACTGCAAGGAATTAGTTAATAAATTTTATCTATCTTTTTTTATTATTGTTGAAACTCACTCTTCTTTCAATAATTTGAAATCCTTTTGGGAGGGTCTTGGTTATAATGCTGTAGGAATTGTTGAAGCTGTTGGGCATAAAGGGAGAATTTGGTTCCTCTCTTCAATTTCCAACTTAACTTGCCAGCTAGTAAATAGCTTTGATCAATGCATTACTTTTGATTTTTATTTGGATTCTTATAATTGGAGGTGTAGTGCAATTTATGCTAGCCCTCAGTTTAAGCATAGAATTCTTCTTTAGGAGTATCTTTCTAATTTCGCAACTTTTTTTGAAGGCCATTGGCTAACATTGGGAGATTTTAATAAAATTCTCAAAGAAGATGAAGTTAGTGGAGGTCATTTCTCCAATCACAGAGCTGCTTTATTCTCTTCAACTTTGGATGATTGTGGGTTGTTTGATCTCCGAATGATAGGCAGGAATTTTACATGGTATAGAAAAATTCAGAATAATATAGATATCGCAAAGAAGCTGGATAGAGTGCTTATCAATAGCTCTTGGCTTTCTTTATTTCCTGAGGCTTATGCTGAAATCTTATGTCGTCTTCACTCTGATCATTGTCCTATTTTATTAAGGTGCTATGGTATTTCTCAGCCAAAGGGAGATAGGCCATTCCGTTTTCAAGCTGTCTGGAGTACTCACCCTTTCTTCAAGCAAGTTGTACAAAATGCATGGAGTGGTAATAATTATAGTATCCCTACAAATTTAAATTTTGTTAAGCAAGGGTCCTTGGACTTTAATGCTAAGATTTTTGGTAACATTTTTGCTAAGAAGAGGAATTTAGAGAATCGGATCAGCACCATTCAAAAGAGGTTGGAGGTGACTGATGTTCTTTCATTAAGGATTAAAGAAAAGGAACTTAATGAAGATTATAACCGCATCTTACTTCAGGAGGAGTTGTTTTGGTTTCAAAAGTCAAGGGAACAATGGGTGCGGTTTGGTGACAGAAACACCAAGTTCTTCCACCTTCAAACGTTGGTTCGCAGGAGATTTAATAAGATTAACGAGCTATTTATTTCTGATGGTTCCTGGCCTACAGATTCAAAAATTCTTCAACAAGAAGCCACCTCTTTCTTTAAGAATCTCTTTTGTTCTACGGAGGAGGTAGAAGTGGATTGCTTGGGAGACGTTACTTTGCCTAGCCTTAGTGCTGAAGCTTGTGAGACACTTACTGCTCCAGTGACTCTTGCTGAGGTTAAAGCAGCAGTGTTTAGCATGAACTCCTTTAAGGCTCCAGGTCCGGATGACTTTCAGACTTATTTCTTTAAGGAGTATTGGGAAATTATAGGAGTGGATATTTGGTAGCTTGTGAAGAGTACTTTCAGGGGTAATCTTATTGACACAAGAATCATGGAGACTCTTATTGTGCTTATCCCGAAGGTAGATGTTCCTTCTTATTTCAAGGATTTTCACCCTATTAGTCTGTGTAATATGGTCTATAAGGTCATCACAAAGGTTCTTGTTAATCGCCTTCGACCTTTCTTGATAAAGATTATCGGTCCTCTTCAAGGTGGGTTTATCCCAGGGAGGGGCGCCTCCGACAATATAATCATTGCTCAAGAGATTCTACACTTCATGAAACAGACCATGTCCCGTAAAGGAACTCTTGCTTTCAAAATAGACTTGGAAAAAGCTTATGACAAGATTGAGTGGCGGTTCCTAGAGCATACTGTGGGCAAGTTTGGTTTTCCTTCAGCTACTATCAGATTAATTATGACTTGTGTTCGAGCTTCCTCGTTGACTTTATTATGGAATGGAAATAGATTAGACAGTTTTACTCCTAGAAGAGGCCTTCGGCAGGGAGACCCCATGTCTTCCTACCTTTTCGTTTTATGTATGGAGCGCCTAGTTGGGTACATTGCTAATCAGGTTGATTCGGGCCTTTGGGATCCAGTGGCAGTGACTAGGAGTGGTCCTAGAATTTCTCATCTCATGTTTGCAGACGATCTTCTTTTTTTCTTTTTTGTAAAGCGCAAAAATCTCAGGTAGAATGTGTTATGCATGCCCTCCAAAGCTTCTGTAGAGCATCAGGGATGAAGATCAATTTGGACAAATCAAAGGCTCTGTGCTCTAAGAATGTCAATAATAGAAGGAAGGAACTCTTCACTGGTGTCTCTTCTATCCGCTTTACCCAAGACTTGAGTAAATATCTTGGAGTTAATATTCACCATGCTAGAGTTACTAGAGCCTTTTTTAATGGTATTGTGGATAAGATCAAAGGTAGGCTTGCTAACTGGAAGGGCAGACTTCTCAATAGAGCCGGCAGGCTGTCTCATTAATTCAGTAGCGGCTTCCATTCCAACTTATCGAATGCAGGTATCTTTGTTCCCTTCTTCTGTATTTGATAAGATTACTTCTATGATGCGGCTTTTTCTGTGGAAAGGAAAGGTTGATGGAAGGGGTTCAAGTCTGACTAATTGGAATACAGTTGTCACCCCAAAGAAATTTGGTGGGCTTGGCATTAGAGATCCGGCTTGCACTAATGTTGCTCTGATAGGGAAGCTAATTTGGCAGCTCTTTAACTGTCCAGAGAAGCTTTGGGTCCAACTGATTTTTCATAAATACCTCAAAAAGTTTGATACTAGTCTCTTCATGCCTCCCAGAAATGCATCTCATGTATGGAGGAGTATTTGCAAGGCCTTTAATCTTTTAAGAGATGGTTTCACATGGAATATTGGTCCTCTTAACCAATCTTTTTGGTTTGGAAAATGGAGGATGGAAGGTCGCTTGGCCAAGGAAGTGCCGTATGTTCATATTTCTGATTTTGAGAGTAATATCAGTGATTTTTGGGAGGATGGACAGTGGAAGCTTGAGAGGTGCCACACTCCCTTACCTGACCTTGTTAAACAGAGTATTCTTTCATATAATCCAGATTGTCAAATGGGAGAGGGGGCTGGTTGGAGGTAGTCAGCAACTCCTTCCAATATTTATTCTTCTAGAAATGGCTACTTATGGCTTTGTAAGCGTGTTTTCGGTTGGGAGGAGCAGACCAATTGGCTTTGGTTATGGCAAACTCGAGTTCCCGAAAAGTACAAAATTTTCATTTGGCTATGTATTCATAATGCAATTTTCACAACTGCTTTTCGATTTCATAGAGGTTTGGGCAGCTCTGATTTGTGCCCTCGGTGTAATACTGAACCTGAAACGATTTCTCACTGTCTTTGTGAGTGCCCCAAGGCCAAAGCTATCTGGCATAGTTTGAATTTGGAAGTTCACGGTCAACAGTTAGATTGCTGGTTGCGCAGTGGCATGAATTCCAATGCCTTCCTCTTCTCGGCGACTATTTGGTGGATTTGGAGGGATCGTAACAATGCTGTTTTTAATCCAGCTAATCCATGGAGAATGGGTAAGGTTATAGCTCTTATTCATGCTTCTCAATTTGAACTTCATAAGTTCTTATATACATCATGTGTCTACTCCTTCTTATTTGCTGCTTTCTTGGTCTCCTCCTACCCAATTTTCGATTAAAGTAAAATGTGATGCTAGTATATTTGGTGAATCTGTTGGTTTTGGGTGTGTATTGCGTGATTATAATGGCTCTTGGTTGCGTGGTTGTGCTGGTTCTTTACCACGTACTACTATTCTTCAAAGCGAGCTTTTTGCAATTTGGAGAGGGCTAATTCTAGCATGGAAAGCTGGGTTTAGAGAGGTCACTTGTGAGACGAATTGTTTGGATGCTTTTATCCTTGTTAATGATAGAAACAATCAAGTGCAAAGTTCTGATAATGATTTGGTAACTAAAATCAAAGAGATTTTAAGCTGAAATTTGAGAGCAGAAGTCAATCTAATTCAAAGAGATGCCAACCAAGTTGCTGATGTTTTGGCTAAATATGCAACATCTAATGGTATACAGCAATTGGAATGGAATGAACCTTAGAAAAATTTAACAGTGTTATTACAATGGGACTACATCCCTAATGTTTAGTGTTTTTTCTTTGTTTCTTCTTATCTTTAAACACA
>NC_029792.2:16324637-16328497 GCF_000816755.2 Arachis ipaensis
AATTTCCTATTTTCAACTAGTTAGTGCTAGTTAACTGCATTCTAATTGGTTTCTAACGAAACCGTTATTTTATTCACCTCTGTTCCCTTAACACAACTGATATTATTTTATTAAACTCCTAATAAGGTATTAATGTTCTTATGGAAAATCTATCGAGTGAACTATCAATTTGATTCCTGTCCATTTTTAAAAAAGATACTGCAACCCCTTAAAATAAAATCGATCCATTTCGATTCTTGTTCCTTGATTTCATCACACAACGCAGTTTTTGTGGGTATTTTTTCATCAACTCTAAACGAAAAATGCTTATGTATCAGGTTTAGAAATGGATAGGGTCTAATTGTCTCTAAATTTAAATTGGTTAGGGGTTTATTTGTTCTTATAATTCTTTAAACAATATTTTTTAAATTATTTTTTATTCATTATATTAATATTCTTTTTCTAATAAATTATTAAATATCTGGTATAATAAGTACAAATTAATTAATAAATTATTCAAATTTAAAAATATCATTTATTATGAAACTAAATAAATAATTTTTAAATATAATTTTTAAATATATAAATAATAAACATTAAAATACGGTTAATACATTAATAATAACCCTATAATATTAGGATTATTAATTTAATGCAAAGATATCAAATAGAATTATTAATTTAGTTTAAAGAGATAAAAAATTAAATTTGTTATTACACAGAAAAAATTTACTATATATCAATTAATACATGAGTTATAACTAATTGGTTATTTAATTTTATTAGGATAAATAAATGTCAAATTCTATTCCTAATATAAAAATACAAAATTTTATTCCTTTCATTTTTATTTTACCACTATAAAAGATCATATATGTTAGAAGAAAATATTATTTGTTTACCAATTGATCTTTCATTGGGTAGCTTTTGCAACAATTCTTTTTCTTCTTATGAGGTGTCGTCACAAGAAGGCAACTATCGTGAACACAAACCATCACACACTCTCCAACTCCCATGCTCATCATTCAGAGCAATATATAATATGTTATCCATGAGGCATTTATAAACCATGGTGTTATCATGTATACATAAATAAAAAAATTTCATATTTAAACTTAAGTCGTTTACATGTTTGTGTGGTATATTGTAGTGTAAAATTACTTTTGGTGTTGTACAATGATATTATGGTCTAATTTAAACTTTTACTTTAGAACTGTGTTATGATTTTATTTCATCATTTTCTCTTAGATATCAAGTTGACGTATTTTTATTTATTATTATTGATTATTGAAATGGATGTGATATGAAATTTATAAAAAAAAAAACTCACACAGAATTTATTTTATTGTAATCTTCTATCTCTTCTATTTCATTTTGTTTTCTTCTTATTCATTTTATTTTTTTTAAATATCATATAATTTATTATAATTTATACCAATTAATTAATTATAATTCATTATATCAGTTAGTTTGATTTATTAATTTATAATATGCATAATAAAATAGATCATTTGTTACTTATAACGTTTAAGGCTTTTTTACTTAAATAAATTAAACAACTTTCAAATTTACTCAAATCCCCTAAAGCAATTTTTGAAACGTGAATATCCTAATCTTAATATTATATAAATCGTGCCAGGGGAATGTGGTTTATATAATATGTTAACCACTACACCTTAAAATGATTTATGCATGAATAACTTTTGAGAAATAACACATAAATCGTCCCAAGGTTGTCAGCTTTACTAATTGTATATAAATCGTCCCAGGCTAGGAGGATTTACATGGTTTCAGGCAAAAACACAAGACCATGTCACAATTTATGTATAAGTTGTAACTCCAGCACTCTACTACGATTTATGTGTTAACTGTAACTTCTAGCACTCTGACGATTTATGTTCTAGTAACACTCCCTAAGATCCAACCACGAATTACCTACAACTTTTAGCGTTGTATACAAAAATCTCCATTTTCATCCTATCTAAGCATTCAGCAATAAGGTTGGGGAGGAAGAGAGCCCGCCGCAATGAAGAAAGAGGCATTAAGTGACACGTCTGGTGTACAACAATGGAAGAAGGGACATTAAGAATATCAAATTAAATAAAAATAATACTAAAAAAGAGTACTAAAATTAAATAAAATCAAAATTTCTTATATTGAAATATTAAGAGAGGCTTTAGGATTTAGGATTCATAAACAAAAAATTAATATAAAATTTTTAATATTCATTATTTATATAATTTTTTTAATTATTTTTATTTATACATATTTTCTATAAACAAAAATTTGTTATTTTTTTTATTTTAACTTTGTATATTTTCACTGTATATTCTTAAATTAGTACTTTACTTACTATTGTCATTTGTTTATAATATAAATTATTTAATTTGATATTCTTAATGCCCATTCTCTTACTGCTGTATGCCAGATGCGGTCACCAATGCCTCTTTCTCTCCAACCTTATCGCTGAATACTTAGATAGGGTAAAAATGGAGGTTTTTGTATATTTTTGTGTGTAACGTTAAGAGTTGTGGGTAACTCATGGTTAAGTCTTAGGGTGTGCTATTCGAACATAAATCATGGCAAGTTGCTGGGGATTATAGCTGACAAATGAATCGTGGTAGGGTGCTGGGGTTATAACTTACACATAAATCGTGGCAGGATCTTGTGTTTTTGCCTGAAACCACGTAAATCCTCCTAACCTGAAACGATTTACATACAATTAATAAGGCCGGCAACCTTAGACGATTTATGTGTTATTTCATCAGAAGTCATTCATGTATAAATCGTTCCAGGGTGTAATGATTAACATATTATATAAACCACATTCCCCTAACACGATTTATATAATATTAGGATTAGAGTATTCACGTATCAAAATTTGATTTAGGGGATTTGAGTAATTTTAGAACTTGTTTAATTTATTTAAGTAAAAAAGCCTAACATTAATTCTTCTAAAATCTAAATTTGAATAATTATATTATTACTTTTTGTTATGTTTGGATGATTTTTATATTTACTAATATTAATTGTTGATTATTTTTTCGTAAATAAATTGTATTATAATTTTATGTTATTTCATAATTGATTAACGATTGATGTTAACGAAGCTATGTTACTCTAAATTTTATATTTTACAAATATTTTATTTAAATATAATTTTTTAAACATAAAAATATATTATTTTTAATAATATCATATTTTTACTTTTTTTAATTATTCTAAATGAATATTTTATCCAATACTAATAAAGTCATCATTCCATTTACTTTTACTAATCTATTATCTAACTATTATATAAAATTAAAATCGTATTAATAAATTTAATATTAAAGTTAATTTGGCTTTTTATTTAGAACATTTTTCGATTTTTTTAGTCTAATCAACCAGAACTATTCAATTATGAATAGTCACTTCTATCTTATTTTAAATTATTGACTACTTAAAATTAGGGCAATTCACTTAAATAAATTGTTTCACCTTTAAAATTACATAAATGCATTGTTTTCAAAACGAAGACGCAAATGCATTGTTTCACATATCTATGAAAATCGCTACTGGCAGTAGCGGTTTACACAAACACAGAATCCGCTGCTGCCAGCCGCGGATTACGTTGAGTTGTGGCAGCATGGAAACCGCTGTTACCTGTCGCGTAATTATGGTTGGTCAAAAACCGCTACTACCAGTAATGGTTTATGTGCATTGGAACACGTGTGTAAACCGCTGCTGAGTATGAAAACAAATAGTAAAACTAATCTTTATACAAAACAAATGAATTAATGGTATATACTATTTAAATAATATCAAAAATAAAAAAAATTTAATTTATCATTTCACAATATAATTTAAAAAATATAAATATGCATGTAATAAATTTTTTA
>NC_029792.2:16328788-16337158 GCF_000816755.2 Arachis ipaensis
CAAAAATTCACTAAATCATATATTCTCGTTAAAAATTACTTCATTCTTTTTTATTTATATCAACCATACAAAGAAGATTGGGAGAGTTTAGAACATGAGTTATGTTCTTTACTGTTGATTTGCATTTGAGGTTCTAGCTAAATGAATTTTTTTTTTATTTGTGCAACTTTGTTGTCTTATGCCAAAAAAATAAAAACTATTTGTAATTTATAGTTGATTGATTGGATAAATAATAGTGATAGCATCATAATTTTGATGAATAAAATAAAAAATATACAAATATAAATATGCATGTAATAATTTTTTATTTGTATTTATTATTAAATTGAGACTAAATAGCAAATCAAAGAGTAAGTATTCACAGAGTACTAAAATATATAAACTAAAACTCATGAATAATAAAATAATTTATTTTTAGTAAAAAATAGTGAATTTTTTTATTTGATTTGCTATTTGTAGTGAATTTTTTACTAAAAATAAATTATTTTATCATTCATGAATTTTAGAAGGGATGAAGATAAAAAAAATTAGTCTTAATTTATATATGTTAGTACTATGTGAATACTCACTCTTTTATTTGCTATTTAGTCTCATTTTAATAATAAATACAAATAAAAAATTATTACATGCATATTTATATTTGTATATTTTTTATTTTATTCATCAAAATTATGATGCTATCACTATTATTTATCCAATCAATCAACTATAAAATACAAATAGTTTTTATTTTTTTGGCATAAGACAACAAAGTTGCACAAATAAAAAAAAATCATTTAGCTAGAACCTCAGCAAAGAGCACAACCCATGTTCCAAACTCTCCCAATCTCTTTTGTATGGTTGATATAAATAAAAGATAATGAAATGATTTTTAAAGAGAAAAATATATGATTTAGTGAACTTTTGACTAAAAATAAACTATTTTATTATTTATAAATTTTAAAAGAGATGAGAATAAAAAAAATTAGTATTGATTTTATATAATTTAATACTTTGAGTATTATTTTTTTTATTTGTAATTTGGTTTCACTTTTAATAATAAATACAAATAAAAAATTTATTACATGCATATTTATATTTTTTAAATTATATTGTGAAATGATAAATTAAATTTTTTATTTATGATATTATTTAAATAGTATATACCATTAATTATTTGTTTTGTAATTATTTTTTTAGATAAATATTAGTTTTACTATTTGTTTTCATACTGGTAGTAGCGGTTTATGACAGACAACAGCGATTTTCATGCTGCCACAACTCAACGTAATCTGCGTCTGGCAGTAGTGGATTCTGTGTTTATGTAAACTGCTACTGCCAGTAGCAGTTTCCATAGATATGTGAAACAATGTATTTGCGTCTTCGTTTTGGAAACAATGCATTTGCGTAATTTTGAAGGTGAAACAATTTATTTAGGTGAATTGTCCTTAAAATTACTAAAATTTAATAATAATATTCTGTTTTATATTTTTATATTTAGTCCAATCCATCTAAGTTATATAATAATCACTTCAATTTTTATATTTTATAATGTAATACTACATACAGTAATAGTAAAATAACATAGTAAATTGTCATGTTTTAATATTAAATATAAAATTAATATGTAAAAAAATCTACTTAATATACTAAAATTGAGTTTTTTTTTTTCAACTAAAGAAAGTGAGGTGTCAATCTTGATTGTTATTTATTTTATTTATTTAGATTTATAATTAAATTTGATATAATTGTAGCAAGTATCTATAATTAATAGTAACATGATACTATAACTTTAAGTTGTATAATATAATAAAAAAAAACGTAGCAATTTATATCTGCTTCCTATATAGCAATAATATTATATATTTATATATCTCCTTTTTTAGCTCTTTTCTAAAAATATTGGCATATAATTAATGTAGATAACATATATATTGAGTAAGTATTTCTATTGAATTAATCATAAAAGTTAATAAAATATAATGGCATAATTTTCATCTAATTGTAGCAAGTATCTCTATTAAAAATATTGGCTAATTATTACAGTGTATAATTAATGTGTGTGTGGTAATAGTGAATTTTTACACTTATTTATCATTTAGAGAATTCATAATTTAGACATTCTTCTTCTTCTATTTTTTATTTTTCATATCTAATGACTGCTAGCTACGATTCTATCAATAGTATTACCTATGGTAGATTATGTGATGAAAAAATTTGGAAAATATAGACAAGACTTATTGACTTATAAGGTTATGGAAAGTCTCATTTAAATTTGACAAGAGTAAGACGACTTACATAGAAATAGTTCTAATAGATGTTAAAGTTAGTCGATTATTTTTCATGATTCTTTCAAGTGATGTTAGGTTCAATTTATAAATATTTTTTCTTCGTAATTTAAATTTATTTGATAAGTAAACCATTGCAATCAAAGACAGTGCCATTTAATAATTTTATAAGTGCTAATAATTTTTATATTTAATTTGTTTTACAGTGTGATAAATTTCATTCTTCAATCAAGAATTATTTGACAAAGATGTTTGAGAATGAATTGATTGAGGGAAGGTCTATGTCTTCTCAGATTTTGTGATTGAGGAATCAAGTGAAATTTATACTCCGACTGCACACGTATGTAGAATAATTTTTAAGAAGGAATCACGTATAATAAATACGGTCGATGATCGTAAAATTTCTGACAATCATTTTAATTTTCTTGCTCATGCTGATATATTGAAACAAACAAATGAACAATCCAACTTATTTGGTACCTAGTTAATTTGTATTAATCGACACAAAATTTTTTTTTTTTAATTTTTGCAAAGAAATCATACAATAGCATCATTTTATCGATAACATAAATTTTAATAGTTTATTTATGCAAATGTTTAAAATTGTATTGCGACTTTTTTAAAGGTATATCTTTTTATTAATATATTGTTAGTTTTATTGTTTAATATAAAATAAATTGGTAAAATTTCTTTAATTTATAAGTAATTTATTATGTTATTCATTTATTTGTCCTTAATTTGATGCTTTTAATTTTTTTTCAATTAGATGTTATTGGACTCTTGACTGAAAAAAAGGGTTTATATCATGATCAAAAATAGGAAGAAGTGACAATTACATTGTGGTTGATCTTCATGATTTAGAGTATGTGAAATTTTAATATTTTACAATAAGATTTTGTTTTATAACAATTATCTATACCTATGCAAAATATTTTATCTTTTTTATTATATATTACTACTTCTTTCTCTTAATTCTTGCTTTTATTTAGAAATAAGAAAAAATAAGGTGCATACTGTGAGATCAATTTACAATCCAATTATTCAATTATCTACGTGATCACTAAACAATCGAATACATATTTATTCTCCAATTTGCAAAATTTAACAAAAGCATTGATAAGCATATTGGTTTATCTTTTATTTAACATATTTATTTATGTTATATTTGTAATCATATTATATCTATTTTTATGAATATATCTTTTTAGAAAATACTCTTAGTATTAGCATATGGTGTATTAAATAAATATTAGTGGTTTTAAATTATGCAAATGTTTAAAATTGTATTGCGACTTTTTTAAAGGTATATCATTTTATTAATATATTGTTAGTTTTATCGTTTAATATAAAATAAATTGGTAAAAAAAATTTAATTTATAAGTAATTTATTATGTTATTCATTTATTTGTCCTTAATTTAATACTTTTAATTCAATTTTTTTTTTCAATTAGATGCATGTTATTAGACTCTTGACCGAAAAAGAAGAGCTTATATCATGATCAAAAATAGGAAGAACTGACCATTACATTGTGGTTGATCTTCATGATTTGGAGTATGTAAAATTTTAATATTTCACAATAAGATTTTGTTTTATGACAATTATCTATACATATGCAAAATATTTTATCTTTTTCATTATATATTATTACTTATTTCACTTAATTCTTGCTTTTATTTAGAAATAAAAGAAAATAAGGTGCACACTCTGAAATCAATTTACAACTCAATTATTCAATTATCTATGTGATCACCAAACAACCGAATATATACTTATTCTCCAATTTGCAAAATTTAATAAAAGTATTGGTAAACATATTGGTTTAACTTTTTATTTAACATATTTGTTTATGTTATATTTGTAATCATATTATATCTATTTTTACGAATATATCTTTTTAGAAAATATTCTTAGTATTAGCATATGATGTATTAAATAAATATTAGTAGTTTTAAATTATTTATTATTTATTAAAAAATTTTGTGCATTAGAATTCTCTAATAATTTGTTGTTCATTTTAAGCTATTTTGATATGTTCTTACTTCACGGTAAAATAACATATAAAAATTTGTTAGTAAAAAGTATTACTAGGTTATTTATGATCACATTAAGTATACATATCTGATATATTGAAAAAAGTAAATTACTAAAATTAATTAATAACTATTTTAGAGTTGATATACTTAACCAATTTCAGCTTGGTCATCTTATTTAACTATATTAAATTATATGAGAAGTTGATAAATATCAACTTGAATTCTTATCCTATTATTTGTTTACAATATATAATTTGCTAGCAATTTATTCTTTGATAAAGACAATAATTATAAGTAACTAACTTATTCAGTTTTGGCTAAATAAAAAATTGTAAAAATTAGTTTATTCAAATTATTACCGTATCAATTTATTTCTTTAATAATCTATATAATATTAAAGAAAAAATTATATTTATTTTGCTAAACTATAAAAATATTTACGGAGAATATAATTAAATTTTAATTTTTTTTTATTAGGAAAACTTTTCAATACTTAAATTCTTTAACCTTATTACAAATAAACTTCATCCAAAACTCAGTCCATTTTCACTGAGCCAAGAAAAAAAGATTTAATTAAGCTCGCTTGAGTAACACAACTATCATGACCAGCATTGCCAATCCCATAAAAGTTCCTCCCATGGTCACAGTAGGGTTCATGAAATTATTTCCTTTTGCAGTTGTTGTAGTAGTGGTGGTAATTCCAAAAGCATGATCACAGGATTTCTCATCAGATATTGGCCTAAAAGTGTTCTTGACATAACTCGACATGCTGGTTACCATCTCGGCCACTGTGATTGAAGCCTTGTTCAACATGGTGCTCATATAATCAACAAGGACATTCCCTAAGTCAGAATCAGGTAACTTTTCTGTTTCCTCATTATGGGTTAAACCCTCTTCAACACCAGCTGCTACAACACAAATATAATTTGTATTATATCTATCTAGCTAGTCATAAAAAATGTCCTAGAATACATTAAATATTTCTTCCAATATTTGTTATTATTTTTTTGGGTAAAGTACAATTTTATTTTTGACATTTGAACTAAATCTTAATTTTATTTCTAGAATATAAAATATTATTTTTTATTATAAATATTTTATTTTATATTATTTTCATCCTTTAGTTAAAGTTAATATTTTTTCTTCCAAAAATATTATTTTTTCATTATCTTTTTTTCTGTCAATTTCANGTTAAATTTTGAAAAAATCAAACTAAATAAAACCGAATAAGATATTTGAAATAAAAATAAAACGTTTTAAATATTAATAATGAAATTAAAACTTAGTTTAAAGGTGAAAAATAGTTGAAAATATATGTTACCTTTAATTATATTTTAGACTTTTAGTAAATATTTTTTTTTTCAAAGTTAAGAGTGAGACTCGAACCTAGACCTCTAAGTGAAGAGAGAAGGATTATGTAGTTTAAGTTATAGTTCGTTAGCCTAATAGATTTTTATTGTTTTCATATAAATTATGTTTAGATATGATAATTGTTAATATACTAATTTAAAGTGACGAATATTTTAATTCACAGAGTATTTAAAAATGACAGATTAAAAAGGAAGAGAAGGAGGGATCAGTGTGATTATACGTTACCTTCATAGAGTGATGATTTGAAAAAATCCTTGAGCGCTGGATTTTGCATGACAGCATTCCACACGTTGAAGTCAGAAGCAATAGAAGCTACAACATTCTGATTAAGGTCAAAAGACAAGTGAAGGTTCAATTATTAGCAACAAATGAAGGACAAACACTGATTCAAAGAATACTTATTTAGATCCTCCTTGCCCTTGATCGTCAGTCGTGTTTAAAGTTAAACAAAAAGAAAAAATCACTGATTACATACATGTGCCTCGGGATTTGAGCTAAGCAAATGAAATGCCTGATGAAACGCATTGATTGGGACAGAAGGGAATGAAATAGTGGTCTCATGGTTGACATAAGAATGATTATCATTGATGTGAGGAGACGCCCATGAAGCCTGGCTTCCAGAATGAGGAGAAGAACACTCCGATCTAGAACAACTCCCACACAGGTATATCCTTCAGGACCAAAAATAAATAATTAAATAAATTCAATATAATGTACTACATTATTCGTAACAACCGTATCATCAGGTTTATATAAAAAAAAATTAAATTAGACAAATATTTATACCTAAATTTTGATAGTTGGTTTTAGTGTAAAATATTTTTGTATTTGTATATATTGAAAAGTATTGTGATTATAGAAAATGAAGAAGCCAAGTAGTTGTTATGTAAAATAAATACGCATATACTCAATAACGATATGAGAGACAGAGAGAGCACTTCTCAACGGCACTTTTCAGCTCCGACGCGGCGGCTTTTGCCTCTTCGAAGCTTGGAACAGTACCGAACACAACTCTCTCCGCATTCGGCTCAGTGTTGTCAACGTTAGCCACTACCCAATCATCAAGATCCCATGGCGCCGACGAGTAAACCGGCGCCACGTCCCCAGCCATTGCTAGGAGCGGTGGTGGTGACGATAGCGCCTCCGGCACATGTCGTGCGGCGTTGCGGAGTGAATGCTCCGCCACCTGGGACGACAACCCATTGAATCCGCCGGCAACCTTGGTCGCTGACCTTATTGCTGCTCCGCCGCCCATGATGAAGACGGTGAAATGAAAAAGCAAGAAGGTGGTTAGCTTCGGAATTTAGAGAGAAAAGAGCTTGGTTTTTGAATCCGTATATGTATTAGATTTAATCAGTTTTTATTGTGATGAAATTCTTCATGAGTAAAGAAAATAATTTACTGTTTTAGATTCTTGGATCTTCCACTAGTGTGTTACCGTACGGTGCAACCTTTTGAATTTCCGAAATTTCCACGCGTCTTCAGCTTTTGTTCTCTACAGTCTACATACCTTCCCACACAAACCCTTCCAATGTCTCTTCTAATTTTACACTAAAATATATTACAAAAGTGAGTCCCTAATATAAAATATATATTAAAAATAAATTTAACCATTTCAATGATGCATGGTTGTTTGAGTGTGCAGTGTGCTGAGTGCTGACAGAGATTTTTTGTGCTTATTCTATATAGTAAGCTTTTTATAATTTGGAGAACCTTAATTTTAATTTGCCAAAAAAAAAAAGTCACCAAAAAAAAAATAGTTCTAAAAAATTTTAAAATTTGACAAAATTATTCAACTGTATAAAAAAATGATGTCACAGTAAATAGAAAATGCTGATGTGACCATCAGAAGAGAGCTCCAATGATGGCAAAGAGCTTTGGCGACCTTCTTTTTCTTCGTATTTATGCTTCTTCTTCTTCAACACGCCGCTGCGTCCTCTTCCGTCATGACAGCTGAAGAAGAAGACCGCCATGGCACGCCGCTGCACCTCGTCGTGTTATTCATGTTCGCCGATTCTTCTTCTTCAATACGACGCTGCGTCCTCTTTCGCCAGACTGTCATGGAACGTCACTGCGTTCCCTTTCGCCATGGCAATACTTCACCGCATTCTCGTGTTCGTCGCTTCTTTTTCTTCAACACGCTGTTGCGTCCTTTCTGCATCCCTTTCACCATGGCAGCACCTCGCCGCTGCGTCTTCTTCTACCGAAAACATCGTCAGAGCTTTCTGTCATTATGAAGTTCTCTTCCGACGGCTACATCAGCATTTTTCATTTACCGCCGTGACATCATCCTTTCACAGTTGGGTGATTTTGTTACATTTTAAAATCTTTCAAGGACTATTTTGTCAATAACAAAAGTTAAGTACTATTTTGCATAGTTTTAAAAACCGAACCTGACCGACAGGAGATCAATTGGGTTAACTGATAACCGGTCACTAGGACGATTTAGTTGACCTCAAAAACCGTTTGGCAAAAAAACTTGTCGAACCGACGGTTAACCAGTGAACTGGCAATTTTTTTGGAGGTCTTCCGATTTTGTGAGCCAGTCCAAAACGGCGCCGTTTTGACTCTTTTAAAAAAAATAACCTAAAAATAGCTACCCGAATGCCCAGTCCCACTCATCTATTCTCTTCTCTGAAAATTGAAAGAAGTAAAGAACAAACTCAACAAGAAAAAGAACCCTAGCGGCATAGCCCCC
>NC_029792.2:16337183-16345292 GCF_000816755.2 Arachis ipaensis
CTCACTGCCGCCGTTGTTTTCTTTGCCACTGTGACCGTTTGTGTGTGTGTGTGTGTGTGTGTGTGTCTCTCTCTCTCTCTCTCTCTCTCTCTCTCCTGTCATTGCCGTTACTCCCCTTCCTTTTCGCCGCCAATAAGCACTCCCCTTCCTCTTCGCCGCTGTGTCCCCTCTCTCCCCTGTTTGAGATCCCTCTGATAATAGTTAATTTTGTTTCCTTAGTTAATTTTATTCATAATTTTCTGTAATAATAGTTAATTAGTTTGTTGAGTTAATTTTGTTCATAATTTTCTATGAAGTTTGTTGATTTTATTGTGGAGTTTACTTATTTTAGTTTTACTGTGGAGTTTGCTAAGTTAATTTTGTTCATAATTATTTTAGAGTTTTACTGTGGAGTTTGCTGATTTTAGTTTTTCTTTGTTGTATGTTAAAGATGGAATAATCTCACTACTAGAAAATTACTTATTACAAACGGATATTTCCGAGTTCCATGAAAATACAGACAGATTTTATGAGAAAATTTCTATCAGAAGCAAAGGAAAATGAATTAGCATAAATTACAGACAGAAAATAGAATTCGTTGATAATTCTGTCGAAAAAATTAATTTTTTTCATAGAAAATAGTTACTAATAGAAAATCCGTCTGTATTGAAATGAACAAAATGCTGTATTTTATTAAATTATTACAAACAAAAAATTTGTCTGTAATTTTAAATATTCCGTCAAAAAATATTGAGTTTACTCTAACTTTACCCCCCACCCTATCGAGCTCCATTCACACTCCACACAAATCAAACGAGCTTGTTCCTTTCTCCGTCAACGAGCTGCTTCTTCTCTCTGTCAACCAGCTGCTTCTTCTCTCCGTCCCACGATCTCTCTCTGTCATCCCTTGCGTCGCACGAGCTCCCTTCGCTGCTGCTCTCATCGCGTCTGCTCCCTTCATCACCATCATTGCAGAGCTCTCTCCGCGGCTCTCGTCGCGTTTGCTCCCTTCATCGTCATCGACACAGAGCTCTCTCCGCCGCTTCTCTTGTCACGTTTGCTCTTTTAGTGAATTTTCAGGTATACTCTGATTTTGTGATTCTGGTGTTTAGAGCTGAATTTTTCTGTGCTAATTTTAGGTTTATCAATTTTTCTTTACAGTTTCTATCTTCTTGTTTCTGTTGATTCTAATTGAGCTTGTTATAGGTTTATCAATTATTTTATTATTAACGAAGAAAGAGATTTTTTTGTCGGTCATTTTTGCAGCGATTCGTTAAACTCAGCTCAAATCGGTGAAAACTTAGTGGTTCGTTATGGCGAAACTTGAAGCGAAGCTCAGAATGATAGTTGACTTCATTGATAACTTTTTCTCCATCAAAGATCAACTTTCCTGGTGTGACCCTGACATCGTCACTATAAGCCTTTTCTTTTTTTCGATTCCATTTTCTTCATTCAGAAATGATATCAACTTGTGATTTCTTGTTATCTATTGGTTGTGATTTCAGTCTAATTATTTTGTTGCTTTAATCTAATTATTTGATTGTGTTCTTGTTTGACAATTGACTGAACAAAAATTGACAAAGAAAGAAGGTATAAGCTTTTCTTGTTTGAGATTACTTGCTTATTAGATTTACAGAGACAAATTCTCACAAACAACTATGCATGTAAACTTCATGTACGTTTGTGTTTGATTTTTATGTTACAGAAGAGACAATTCGAAGATCTACTACACAAGAGCAGGATGATAT
Source organism: Arachis ipaensis (assembly GCF_000816755.2). Taxonomy (NCBI): domain Eukaryota; kingdom Viridiplantae; phylum Streptophyta; class Magnoliopsida; order Fabales; family Fabaceae; genus Arachis; species Arachis ipaensis. The sequence continues at coordinate 16,338,911 of NC_029792.2, forward strand.
TCAAGCTTTGATGTTTGTTACCTTATTTATATATATAAAGGATTCTGTTATACTTGCTGTATTTGTTACTATAGAATACAAATATCTTTCTTCTCCATAGAAAGCACAAACAAGATCTGTCATTGTTATCTTCTTAATTAATTTTTTAGCTGTTATTACTGGTATTGGTTACAATGAGGTTGAGGAAAAGTACTTCTATTTATTTATTTTTTTGCCCCCTTCTTACTTCGGGATTTTATGCGGTGGACAACTAATAACCATATAGACTGGTTTTTCAGATGTGGCTGAACATACTAAGTGAAATAAGTCTTGGTTGGTGTTGTCATCTTCTTTTGTCTTGTTTAAAAATGGTATTTGTAAATTGCTTTCTTAGCTTCTAAGGTGAGTATATGTTATGTAATGTCATGTCACATCTTTTTTTTTTCACTTTTGTTCCAGAAAGGTTTCAAGGCAAGAATACTTGAAGAAAATGAAGGAGAAGAAGTTAGAAGAATTGAGGTATTTGTTTTCCGGTTTGTTTGTTAGATCTATTTTCTATCAATAGACTAATATTAGCATGGTTATTTTATTCTGCTGTTCTTTGAGTTATAATGTTTATTTTTTCTTTAATTTCTATTTGATTTTAATAATTTTCATGTTACTTGCAGAGATAATATAGAAGATGAACAATATTTATTTGAGGGTGTGAAGCTTACCAAAGCAAAATATCGTGAGCTTAGGTAATGTTTCTATTTGCCGCTCAATGAAAGAGAGAAAAATAATATTATTACCTTTTTTGCCTTTTGTCTTTTATTATTTACTTCTATCTGTACTCTTTACAAAAGCTTACATTGGTCTTTAATATGCGACCTCACCTGTTTGGCATTAGCTCATGATCTGTATAGAGGAAAAAGCTATACATTTTATAAGTAACACTTGTTTTTGTTTTGCTTTTGTCTAGAGGAATTATTACACTCTATTTGGTATTATCTCTTGGAGTATGAAATTCTTGTTTTATATGTTTGTGCCTCAAGAAATACCGCACTATACTATGTCCTATGGTTTGCTATAGCGTAATGTATCATCCATCTCTAGAACCATACTATTAGCTACTAATTATATGCTTGAAACAAACTCTTCATGTTACTATTTCATTAGAAAGCATGTTTGACCTGTTTGTTTAGGGAGTCTGTGTATATTGCATTTAGATATGGTAGCTAGAGATCTTTATCAATATGGGGATTGTTCAGTGTATAGAGAGTCCCTAAACTGCAACCACAAATCTCACAAGTAATTCTTTTATTCTTATTTAGGAAATTTATTTATTTATTTATTTATTTTTTATTTTCTCTTCCAGATACAAGAAAGAAATATATGAACTTGTAAAGAAGGGGTCAGAGGAGACTGACAATGTCAATGAGGTAATCAATAACTTTTCCATGTGTGTCATCTCCAGGTCTATTTATTCATTCACAGTTGATTAGTGTTGAAATTTAGTAACTTATTAAAGAGTTAAACTGCTTCCTGCCATTTTTTTAACTTTTTTTCCCCACAATATGAGGCAAACCTAATGGAAATTATTAGAGGGACATATGCTATCTATTTGTTTTTTTTCTTTTGGCATCTGGGCATGCGATGTTAGATATTGTGAGGTGATCTGTAATTCTGTATACTAAACTGTCCTATTCTCTTGGAGTTGCAATATTGGATGCCAGAAGCTTATGATCAGGAAGGTGGTGTTAATCACGAGAAGAGATTTTCTGTGGCTATACAACGTTACAGATATTTCTCTGTTTCTACATGATTTCTGATAAACTACCATAAATTAGAAAAAGCAAAAGAAAGTGGGACCACAAGCACACATACACTGTTGCCATTTTCACTAGAAATTAGTTATCATGTATTTCCTCTGATTTGAATATAATTAAATGGGTTTGAATTCCAAATTTTTTTTTAATGAAGTAAGTTTTATTTATTTTTGGGTAAAGTATACTTTTTGTCCCTGAAGTTTACTAAAAGTTTTAAAATTACTCCTAAGTTTCAATTTGTTTCAATTTTATCCCAAAAATTTTCGATTTGGATCAATTTTATCCTTTAAGTTGACGCCATTTAAATTAGTAACAGACGTTAGTGATATAGCAAAGTATAGTGTGTGATGTGGCAAGAAACGTGAAACTCCCAAAAGACCCATGGCTGAGTAACCCAAGTATACCAATTGGCTTTCTTTTTCAAACATAACCTGTTTGTCTTCCTTTTGGCACGAAGGAACATAGCCAGAGAAACAGAGTCACACGAGGAAGCTTGGTGGGTGGTCAGACGTCGCACTGTTGTCTTCAGTCCGCCGCGACGACGTGCAGGACGGCTCATGTTGCGACTCCATCGAGACTGAGGGAGGAGTCTGGGATAACATTCAGTCATCAATGACTCAGTCTGGGTAGCGCCATTCTGATCAAGGTTTCTGACGAGGTAGGCCACCATTCTGATCAATTTTGCTACTGCATGTTTGAACGGTTAAGATTTAGGGTTTTTTTTATCACTCTTAATTGCTGTTAGGGTTCTATTGTGTTCTGTTTTTGTAAAAAATATAACTTTTACGTGGTCTATATTTTTGAATGATTAGTTACTCTATTCTTTGGTCTGAAAATGTTTTTATAACGGCATGATGGATATTTCAGTGTTAGAGTTCATCACAGGGGTAGGTTTTGTAGTGATAAGGATAAAACTAAGTATATTGATGGTGAGGTGACAACGGTTGACTGGTGTGATAGAGATAGATGGAGTGTTATAGAGGCTTATGATGTGGTTGGATCTTAAGAAAAGGATGTGGAGAGCTGCAAAATGTACATATCTAGAAGCATGGGAAAAAGAGTTGATGAAAATCCGAGCCATTAGTGAGGGTGCCTATCGACACTTGATAGGAATTCGTCCAAAATATTGGACTAAATCAAGGTTTTAATTCTATCCTAAATGTGACGCTCTTGTCAATAATATGTGTGAAAGCTTCAACTCTGCAATTGTTGAATCAAGGGAAAAACCAATATTGACAATGCTATAAGATATTAGAGTTTATTTGATGAAGAGATGAGCTGAAAATAGGGTACTTATTGAGAAGTATAAGGATGATATTCTTCCTAGGATTAAGCTTAAGTTACAAATTTTCGATTTGGATCAATTTTATCCTTTAAGTTGACACCATTTAAATTAGTAACAGACGTTAGTGATATGACAAAGTATAGTGTGTGATGTGGCAAGAAACGTGAAACTCCCAAAAGACCCATGGCTGAGTAACCCAAGTATACTAATTGGCTTTCTTTTTCAAACATAACCTGTTTGTCTTCCCTTTGGCACGAAGGAACATAGCCAGAGAAACAGAGTCACATGAGGAAGCTTGGTGGGTGGTCAGACGTCGCACCGTTGTCTTCAGTCCGCCGCGACGACGTGCAGGACGGCTCATGTTGCGACTCCATCGAGACTGAGGGAGGAGTCTGGGATAACATTCAGTCATCAATGACTCAGTCTGGGTAGCGCCATTCTGATCAAGGTTTCTGACGAGGTAGGCCACCATTCTGATCAATTTTGCTACTGCATGTTTGAACGGTTAAGATTTAGGATTTTTTTTATCACTCTTAATTGCTGTTAGGGTTCTATTGTGTTCTATTTTTGTAAAAAATATAACTTTTACGTGGTCTATATTTTTGAATGATTAGTTACTCTATTCTTTGGTCTGAAAATGTTTTTATAACGGCATGATGGATGATTTCAGTGTTAGAGTTCATCACAGGGGTAGGTTTTGTAGTGATAAGGATAAAACTAAGTATATTGATGGTGAGGTGACAACAGTTGACTGGTGTGACAGAGATAGATGGAGTGTTATAGAGGCTTATGATGTGGTTGGATCTTAAGAAAAGGATGTGGAGAGCTGCAAAATGTACATATCTAGAAGCATGGGAAAAAGAGTTGATGAAAATCCGAGCCATTAGTGAGGGTGCCTATCGACACTTGATAGGAATTCGTCCAAAATATTGGACTAAATCAAGGTTTTAATTCTATCCTAAATGTGACGCTCTTGTCAATAATATGTGTGAAAGCTTCAACTCTGCAATTGTTGAATCAAGGGAAAAACCAATATTGACAATGCTAGAAGATATTAGAGTTTATTTGATGAAGAGATGGGCTGAAAATAGGGTACTTATTGAGAAGTATAAGGATGATATTCTTCCTAGGATTAAGCTTAAGTTACAAAAGGAAATAGATGCTTCTAGGTGGTGGTTTCTGGTTGCTGCCGGAATTTCAAAATTTAAAGTCATAAGAGGCAGGGACAAATTTGTAGCAGATCTTCTGAAGAAAGAATGTACTTGTAGAAAGTTTCAAATGACAGGTTTACCTTGTCCACATGCAGTTAGTGCAATTAATTGTGCTAAAGATGATATTCGAAAATATGTTGCAAGCTGTTACACTAAAGCTGCTTATGTGGCTTGTTATACCCCATGATTAACCCTTGTAATGAACATACAATGTGGGAGAGAACTACTCATCCAGATGTGATGCCTCCACCACACAGAGTGCCAATTGGGAGGCCTAAGAAGAAAAGAGCAAGAGGGGCGGGTGAAGAACCACAGGGCCCAAGCACATCTAGGCTGGGTTACAACAAAAATGTTCTCGTTGTTTAAAATTGGGTCACAACAAGCGAGACTGCCCTCTTAAAAAGCCAAGTGTGAGTACTTGTCTATTAGATATGGTTCCATACATAACACTGTTTTTTATGTTATTTACCTCTTTATAATTGTAACTTGTTGCTGTTTTTTGTTCATGTCCATCATAGGAAACAACTGCTGCCACATCCTCAGCATTGCCAGCCCAAAACAATAATGCTGGAACTGCTACAACATCACCAGTCCAGCACAGCACTGCTAGGAAAGCTGGATCTACTGGCTCAGTGCATAAGAGGACCAGGTTGGCCAATGTTGCAGCAAGGCCTAATACCCAACCAAATGCATACAAAAAATTTCAGCCGCCAAGACCAACTAGAATCCTTAGGAGCAACTCCACTTTAACTGCACAGGGACAACCCTCATCACAAGGGAGTCAGACTCAGAGTGCTCTCACAGGGTCTTAGTTGTGTCACATTTTGTGTTTGTTGTTGCTTTTGAAAGATTGAACAATGTTGGCATTTTGTATTATGACTTATGACTTATGACTCCAATTCTTCCTTTGTTGCTGAATTATTTTGCTTAGGACTTATGTAATTAAGTTTTTACTTTGGTTATGACTTATGTTAATTAGAGATTATGTTGATTAACAACTTACGTTATTTTGATAATGACTGATATGATGGATTCATTCATGCAAATTTATTTTAGTGCACTACTGAAATTATTTCTCATTACTTGAGTTTGTCTTTGACACAACAGGTTCTTAATGCCAATTTTAGTGCCAAACTATTTTAATCCTTTCAGGGATATTTTTGAAACATAAATTAAACTTCAAGGACAACTACATTAACAAGTTTTCGAGTTGAGTACAATTTTGTAACTGATTACAAACAGCCGCCCTATTCTTACTTCTGCTAATTTCAGCTGTCCCAAACGCATTAATACCCTAATCTCAAATGGGTTCCATTCTTCACCCACAAATAAACCATTAAAATCACCATAAACCAACCCAACACACCAAAAATAACAGCCACCAATAATTTGCATTTAGCATAAACTAATTTAGCCTTCAAGGTGAAAATCTTCATCTTCAACCTTGTAACCTCAGCCTCTTCTGTCTCTACAACTCCATCTGCCCAGGAAAAATATGTGCACTCCTTCCCAATCTGCAACATAAACAAAAAAAAAAAGGAACTTGAAGAAACTCATGAAGACATCAAAATAAAAAAGCACTCAAACTTGCATCAAAGTATACACAGCCCCAAAATCTCCGGCCGGAATTTTCTGGTGTCTTCGACCATCTCAGTACAGGGGATTCACCACAGTTGCATGTCAGCGTTCGTCGTCGCCGACTACTTTTTTGTGATGATACAGAGCCTTGGGAAGCCATTCTTTAGGGTTTCTTATTCTTGCAGAGAGTGAAGAAGATGAAGATGCAAACGTAAATGAAGAAGTTAATTTTAGGGTTTGAGGTTGAGATTTTTAGCCATATCATTTTTGTAATATAAATTTTTAAATAAAAATTAAAAATTATTTAAAAAACGTTTTAGAAATGACTCACACACATAGGTGCCACATAGAACTCCTTTATTGCCACGTCACTAACGTCTGTTAGTGATTTCAATGCTGTTAACGTTCAGGGGTAAAATTGATGCAAATTGAAAATTTTTAGGATAAAATTGAAACAAATTAAAATTTAGGGATAATTTTAAAATTTTTAGTAAACTTCAGGGATAAAAAGTATACTTTAC
>NC_029792.2:16345360-16346610 GCF_000816755.2 Arachis ipaensis
TTTCAATATTATTATACTTTTGATAATATATATGTATACATATGTAAGAAAGAAATCCATTCTCTCCGTATTAGTTTTTGGATAAATTTTTTTCTTATATTATTATAATACGCCTGGGTTCTGAATATCTTTTAGGAAAGGCAACGCTAAAGTATGGTTCAAAAAATAAAAAACAAGCCGATGATGACTATCAGTAAGTGTTCCATATTATATAGGTTCCAAGGGATATTCATTGCTTTATTCCTTTGAATGTATATAAGATTATTGATTAAAAACTTCCATAAAATTTATATGTTCAGGTTTGTTTTCGAGGACCAGATTGATTTTATCAGTGATGGATGGAGATAATTTATGTCAATGACTAAGCTTTGCTCATGACTTTTTAAATTTGTTGATATTTTGTGATTGAGGCAGCTAGTCTCTCTTTGCAGTTTGATTATGAAAAAATGGAAGATTCACTTGAAAAGTCCAGAGCAAAGTCAGCTTTAGTAGCACTTTAGGTAGCATTCATAACTCATCAATGACTTCATTAAGTTATGAAAGAGTGGTTCGGTAATTCAATGCTTCTCAGAACCTTTTCCTGCTAATGTTTGCAATAGTTTTAGGCAACAAGCATTAAAAATAGACAAAGTCTTTAAGTTTGTAAAGAGTGGTTTGGCAAAAATGTTAGTTCAACACCGCTCAACTGTTTCTGGCTACCCGAATTTATTGTCTGAGGCAGCAAAAATAAGATAACCACTAGATGTGGACACCAAAGTCTAAGATGCAAGATCGAAGTTGAATTTAAGATTGCTATTATATTTATGAATAATATTATTAGAACAATCATATTTATATTTTAACACCGTGGCGGAGAAATTGGTTATGAAGTTGATTATTACGTTGCTATTTTAAATGTGTGTGTCAAGTAGAAAAAAAAGGGACCGAATCTTTTGATAAAGTTGCTTAGACTGACCACGGAGAATGCCTCATCATGTTCTTTACACTTTTTTCAGGAGAAGAGGAAAAAGTTGCCCATTTATCCTTATCGGGAGGAATTGCTCCAAGTCGTGCGTGATCATCAGGCATGGTTTTTCTCCCCTCTGTTTCTGTGTTCTTCCCTATTTTTTCTTGATTTTTTTTATTTAACTATTTCTGATTGTTGGTATTCTGTACTTTGTAGGAGTGAATTTCGTCTCTGTTGCAAATAAACTGTTGCATTATGGCATTTAGTTGCATTCATTGCCATCTTATTAGCTTTATTCTTATAT
>NC_029792.2:16346692-16360561 GCF_000816755.2 Arachis ipaensis
ATATATATGTTCATTCAAATTAATCTCGACTGTTTTTCTCAGGTGCTTGTAATTGTTGGAGAAACTGGTTCTGGAAAGATCACATAGATTCCCCAATATCTTCATGAGGCTGGCTACATTTATAACCACTCACTGTTATATGCTTACAAAAAGCTAGTGTCATTGTTTGGTAAATATGTCCTGTTAGTACCATATCTATTATATTTATTATATATCTCTAATTTTAAGGTCAAAATGTGTTATATGTCACTCTATCATTACAATTGAAATCAAATCTTTTCTTTCAAAATTTAAAAACTCTCCCTTCTTCTCTCTTCTTTTCTCTATCTCTCATTTCTTCACTCACTCTATCTTTCTTATATATCATTATCAATAACCAATTACGAATTTGACAATCAAAATATACAACATAACATTCTCTAATTGTATTTAAATTAAATTAAAATTAATATTAAAATACTAAAATTGAAATATAGCTATATTATATATTATATTAATATATTACTAACTAATTTAATAACTAAAATATGTCACATGACATTCTCTTATTAAAATTTAGAAAAATTTCCTCTAAAATTAGTAAACATCCTTCTTATATTTTCTTATTTATCTCTCTTTTTTTTTCTATTTCTCTTTATCCTTCCCACTCTATATATAATTTATAATTCATATTTTATATTAGTAATTTGACAAATCAAAATGTGTCACCAGATATTTTCATTAAAATTAAAATAAAAAATTTTCTTAACTTCCAAATTTAACAAACTCCATCTCTCATTCTTCTTCTTCTTTATCTTTCTCTCTCTTTTCTCTCATTCTTTATTTTTCTCTACCTTTATGTTCTACAAAAAATAAAATTAACAACATAATATAATTTAAATAAAAAATATTATTATATATATATTTTTTATTTAATTTTAAATTTTTGCTGCTTATCTTTTTAATATATATTTTTATTTCTTTTCTTTTAAATATTTATTACATATAATTTTAAATCTCATTTTAAAATAATAACTAAAAAACTTATTATTTAATTTTGTTTAAGACTCTAGTCTTCTTAGCCGACGGAGACTTTTGTCCCTTACGACCATTTTATAAAAATAGTTTAATGCTATAAATTTTTTGTGTCATAATCTATAATATCAGGATCGACGTAATTTTAAAAGATTTATATTCCAGTAACAATATTACGGATAAAAATACTAATTCTCACTGAGTATTCTACATTTTGAATGGGCATTTATTTTAAATTGATAATCAATCAATTGCTGCCTCAATTCTCTCAGAGTTGATGATAACTTGGGTAGGTTTCTTGGAAAAAAAAAGGTACTTCTAATTGAAGGGAAGACAAATCCACGAAGTGACAAGATTTCAGGTTCAACTTTGTGACCTGTATATCCAATTGATCTGTCCCGGTTCATGTTGTGTTATTGATCTAATTATATTTTTTATTGTTGAGTTAAGAAATTAACTAAATTAATTAATGATGACAAACATTATTTTTATTGAGCAAAGTAAATAATTAGTGTTGATTATTTATGATGATATGTTGTAGGCCAAAATAAATATAAAGCAGCAGCCCAATTAGATGGAAAATAAGAAACAGGGCTGGTGGGCTATACAAACAAAGGAAGTCCAAAAAGATTAAAAGCAATGAAACCAGCTAAGCCAAAGAAATCAAACGGGTTATTTTATGGATATCCGATCCAAGCCCGTTAGCAAGAAAATTCCTCCAATTCGCTTTCACCAAAAGCAATGTTCATTTTTTCTCTCTTGGTCAGAAATCAGAGAAGTGAGAGAGTGCTTAGTTCCTAAGCTATTCACAAAAGAAGACAAGAAAGAGAAGCTTAGACAAGAAATGTTGAGGTCAAATCAGCAAAATCAAACCAAATCAAGTTAAGGCAAAGGTTAAAGGTAACTCATTTCCTATTGCATGCATACTGCTTTCTTCTCTTCTTCCCAACTCTCTGCCAGTCCAAAATAGGATACATGGGAAAGATGATTTCTGTTCTTCACTGCTGTGCATCTACGGTCATATATGTGTCTTGGGGACGTCATTTTTTAATGGCAAAGATCTGGGATTACCATTGAAAATGTTTGTTTTTACTGCTCTGTGGCTTTCGGTCAACAAGAGAAGGTCAGAACCAAAGTTCCTATTTTGAAGATTAATGGAAAAAAGTGAGATGGTGGGTTGGTGAAGCACACAGCTCAAGGAGTTGACCTAGGGAGTGTAACTCAACAACATGCAAGGAGATACAAAAGATGATTTCTCACCATTAAGAAGAACAAGGAGAGATAACCAGTGTTCTTGAGATATATGTTCTGAGAAGAGCTCTCTGAAGAAGTTCATCTACTTGGACAGTGCTTCCTAGTCAAAGGAGCATTCCGCCAGAATGAAGAACTGAATCAGAGGCTAGCAAATCTGGTTTATCACATAGCAAAGAGGCTGTTGAAGACTCAATCTCCTTCATGGTTTATTGATTGTAATTTACTTTTCAATATTTATCTTTCAATAATTTCTTGAGGTAAGAGGCTGAATGAGAGAGAGTCATTAAAAGAGCCTAAAAGTGGAAAAAGGCAGAGAGATACACATGAGTGAAAAGTCTAGAGTTATTTCAGATTTCTTTAGGTTGATTAAGTGTCTTGTATCTTGTACCTGTGAGGTACTCATTTCTTAGTTGCGTTAGCACTAAAAGTGAATAGTTAGGTATTAGCATAACCAAGTCAAGTTAAGTTAGAACTTGAGTGTGAAAGGATTGTGTCAATCCTGTGAAATTAGTGTATGTAATACTTTAACTGTAGCGAAAATTCTACCACTGTTGTGGTGGAGACTGGATGTAGGTTGTATTGTACAAGGCAACCGAACCAGGATAAATTATGGTGTCAGCTTCTCTCTTCTCTGCTTTATTTTGTTTTCTGATATTCATGAGATAAAATAAAATTGTCTCATAAGTTTTCCGCTGCTGAGTTCAAACAGATTCAGATTGAAAGTTTGCTTTAAAGGGTTAATTTCATTAAAGTAAAAGAAGGTCATAGATTCAACCCCCATTCTCTAAACCTTCTATAACCTTCAATTGGTATCTAGAGCCAAGGTCTCAAGAATCAAGCTTCACTGCTTGGAGTAAAGGTCATATGGCAAACAACTTGGGCTCAACCACAGTTGCCTACACTCTAACTGAAGGCCAGTCAAACAACAGGCCACCCTTCTTCAATGGGAAGAACTATGCCTAGTGGAAAGAGAGGATGAGGATCTTCATCCAATCCATTGACTACAACATATGGAAGATTATTGTGAGCAGTCCCAAGATTCTAACAAAAATAAGTGCTGATGGAGTGGTGACTCCAAAAGAAGAAGCTGAGTGGAATGAAGACGACAAGAAGAAGATGGAGCTGAATGCTAAAGCAATCAACCTTCTTCACTGTGTTATCAGCTTTGAAGAGTACCAAAAGGTGTCTAGATACAAGACAACCAAAGAAATCTGGGAGAAAATTCAGGTTACACATGAAGGCACTAAACAGGTCAAATAAACGATGATTGATATGCTACAAAAAGAGTACGAGATGTTTAATATGAAGGATGGAGAAAGCATTGATGAAGTGTTTGAGAGATTCTCAATCATAATCAACAACCTTGATGTTATGGGTACAAACTACTCAGAACAAACCCTAGTGAGAAAACTCCTTAGAAGCCTCACAAAAGAATGGGAAACCACTGCCACTGTCCTAGCCGAGAGCAATAACCTAAGCCTTATAACCTATGATGAGCTGAGAGGAAAACTCCTTACCTATGAAACCATACACACAAACCCGGACTCAAAGAAAAAGGAAATAGCCCTCAAGTCAAAAATAGAATCAAAAGAGAGTGAGTCTAGTGATGGTATTTCAGATGATGAGCTTATGTTTTTTGTTAGGAGATTTAGAAGGATGATGAAGAACAAGGGCAAGTACAAGGGTTCAAGCTCAAAGGAACACAAGATGGACTTGAGCAAGGTGACATGTCATCATTGCAAGGAGGCTGGTCATTTCAAGCTAAACTGCTCGAAGCTCAAGAAGGAGGACAAAGGAAAGAAAGAAAAGAAGAGAGTGCTCATGACAGCTTGGGAGGATCTTGAGAACGAATCCAATGAGGAAGAAGATTCTGAAGGTGAAGATAAAACCTGCTTCATGGCTGGAAATAATCATCTTGATGAGGTAAATTACTATGACTTGTCTATAGATGATTTACATGCTATTATTGATGATCTTACTCTAAAACACCTCAAAACTGCTAGATAAGTACAATAAATGCAGATCTGAAAAAGATGTGTTAAAAGCTGAAAATGATTTTTTAAAAGAAAAAGTGAAGGAAACTGAATGTGCTTTAGATCTTATTGAAGAAAACAGATTTCTAAAATCTGAACTTGAAAAATTAAAAGGAAAGCACATTGTGGATCCTTCTCAAGAGTTAATTGCTGAAAATGAAAGATTAAATGATATGATTAAAAGGCTGAATGGTGACTTAGCAAAATTTGCTCAAAGTTCTAGTAACTTGGACAAATTACTTGCAAGCCAAAGACCATTGTTTGAAAAATCTGGTTTAGGTTATATAACCAAGGAAAGTGCAGTTTTTAATGATTCCTTTATGAAATTTGTGGCTTCTTCATCAAATACTAAATCCACATCCAACAAATCTGGTATTGGTTATGTTCCCACACTTGAGGAGAAATTGATGAAGTTTACACAAGTGAAACTGAGCTTTCACCAAGAACCGAACCTACTTCAAATAGGTTAGGTCTGTGGTACATTTCGAAAAATGAGGTTGCTTTCAAGAAACCACCATTTTACAACAAAATCTCATTTTCGAAAAATTCAAAAGTTTTAAAAAATTCTGGTGGAAATGCTTTTGTAAAGTGGAACAATTATAACAAAACCAGTTTGTCAAAAGAAATGCACCTCTTCCAAAAACTAAAAAGTTTCATCCCTTTAATCATTTCCAGCACAATAACTCACCTCAATTTCAGCGATGTGCATCAGAAAATTATTGTTTTAATTGCAAGAAATTTGGTCACTCATATGCACCATGTTTCATTGAGAAGAGAGTTGTGGAAAACTAAATTTACAATGTTGTTTATGATTTCAATGCACTTGGGCAACCAAGATAGATTAACTTCAAAGGATCCAAATTAATTTGGATATCTAAGGTTACTTGAAGTTTTTCATACAGATTTGCCTAGTATCCAAGAACAAAAAGAATATGTGGTACTTGGATAGTGGATGCTCAAGGCACAGGACTGGAAGGTCAACTTACTTCATCAAGCTAAACCAGTATGATGGAGGTTTTGTGACCTTTATAGATGATGGAAAAGGTAAAATAGTTGTTGTTGGAAAAGTAGGTAATGAAAACTCTACTTTTATTTATGATATTTTTTTGGTAAGTGGCTTGAAGCGCAATCTTTTGAGTATAAGTCAGCTGTGTGACTTAGGATATTTAGTGACTTTCAAAAGACTTGAATGCTGTGTTGTAAATGAAAAGACTAATGAAGTGCTTTTTGTTTCCAAGAGTTGTAATAATGTGTATGGACTTACCCTTGATGAACTAAAGGATCAAAATGTAGCTTGTTTTTATTCTAAAGAATCTGAAAAGTGGCTATGGCACAAGAGATTGGGCCATGCAAGTATGTTTCAAATAAGAGATTATGTTAGTAAGAGGTCTTTCTTTGATAAGGTTTGACAAAGATATCACTTATGATGCTTGCCAAATGGGAAATACAAAAAGTTCATTTAAACCAAAGGAAGACATCTCTACTAAAAGGCCACTTGAATTGCTACACATTGATTTATTTGGTCCAACAAGAACTCAAAGCCTAGGTGGTAAACATTATGGTTTAGTGATTGTAGATGACTATTCTAGGTTTGGTTGGGTTTTATTTCTTGCACACAAAAATGAAGCTTTTTCGGCCTTTGAAATCTTTTGCAAGAAAATTCAAAATGAAAAGGATTTAAAAATCTCTTCTATAAGAAGTGATCTTGGAACCGAATTTGAAAATAATTTATTTGAATCCTTTTGTGAGGAATTTGGAATATCTCACAACTTCTCTTATCCAAGGACACCATAACAAACTGGTGTTGTGGAAAGAAGAAATAGAACCATACAAGAAATGACAAGAGCTATGCTTTGTGAGAGCAATATTTGAAAATTCCTTTGGAATGAAGCGATTAACCAGCTTGCCACATTTTGAATAGAACAATCATAAGGAAATTTTTGAAGAAAACCCCTTATGAATTGGAAAGGATACCCACCAAACTTGGACTACTTGCACATCTTTGGATGCAAATGCTTTGTTCTTAATAACAAAGATAATTTAGGTAAATTTAATCCAAAGCCGTATGAGTGTTTATTTGTAGGATATTCCACAACTAGTAAAGCATATAGAGTTTATCATCAAGATGCTAGGATTATTGAGAAGTCCATACATGTTACATTTTATGATACTAACTTAGTGTAAAGTATTTTAGAAGATTGTGATGCAGGAAATCAAGCTCAAAAGGATGATGAGACTGCACAAAATCATGAAAATGAAATTTTGGACAAGCTGAACCAGAAACTACAGCTGCTGAAAATTTAAGAGACAATTTTATTTTGTCTCATGAATCTGAATGAGATCCTGAAACCAGCAGTATCCAGAATCCCTTGGTAACTGAATCTGCCTCTAAGTCCACTAGACCTCGTGAATGGAGATTCTTGAAGAATTATCCTGAAGAATTTGTCATTGGGGATGTCTCTCATGGAGTTAAAACTCGGTCTTCATCTAGAAAGGCAAATGAAGAACAAACATTGCCATTCTCTCTCAAATGGAGCCTCAGAATGTCAAAGAAGCCTTAATGACCCTTTTTGGGTAAAGGCAATGGAAGATGAACTTCTTGAATTTGAGAAGAACCAAGTGTGGACATTGGTTCCAAGGCCAAATGGAAAGAAAGTGACTGGCACCAAGTGGATATTTCGGAACAAGCTAGGAGAAGATGGTAGCATTGCAAGAAACAAAGCAAGGCTAGTGGCACAAGGATATGACCAAGAAGAAGGAATAGACTTTGATGAATCCTTTGCCCCTGTTGCCCGAATGGAAGCCATAAGACTTTTCTTAGCTTATGCTGCATTTTGTAGTTTTAAATTATATCAAATGGATGTGAAATGTGAATTTTTGAATGGTGTGATAGATATAGAAGTGTATGTGGAGCAGCCACCTGGTTTTGAAAATAAAGAACTCTCTAACCATATTTTCAAATTATCAAAAGCTCTCTATGGATTAAGACAAGCTCCTAGAGCTTGGTATGAGAGACTTAGCTCTTTTCTTTTGAAAAATAATTTTCAAAGAGGCACCACAGACACTACTCTATTTATCAAAAATTCTAATGACTCCTTCATTCTAGTCCAAATATATGTTGATGACATCATTTTTGGATCAGCCAATGAATCTCTTTATACTGAATTTGGAAAACTCATAACAAGTGAATTTGACATGAATATGATGGGTGAACTTAATTTTTTTCTTAGGCTACAAATTAAACAAACTGAAAATGATATTTTCATTCATCAAGAAAAGTATGCCAAAGAACTAGTTAAGAAATTTGGTATGGAAAATGCCAAATCCATGGGAACTCCCATGCAACCTAATTCAAAATTAGATAAGGGAGAACTAAGGAAGATGTAGATGAGACTAGGTATAGAGGAATGATTGGCTCTCTTATGTACTTAACTTCCTCTAGACCTGATATTGTACAAAGTGTTGGAATGTGTTCAAGATTCCAATCTAAACCAAAAGAATCTCATCTTTCTGCAGTTAAAAAGGATCATTAGATATGTTCATGGCACATCCAATTTTGGTCTTTGGTATCCTAAGATTGATGCTTTTTCTGCAGTTGGTTATTGTGATACAGATTTTGTCGGTGATAAAGTTGATAGAATGAGCACTTTAGGCTTATGTTGCTTCCTTGGAAAGTCATTGAATGTTTGGTCAAGTAAGAAGCAGACAACATTGGCTTTATCCACTGCAGAGGCTGAGTATATAGCTGCTTTTTCTTGTTGTTCTCAGCTTATGTGGTTAAAAATACAGCTAGCTGATTACAAATTAAATGCTAAAAATATTCCTTTGTTGTGTGATAATATGAGTGCCATTAATATTTCTAAAAACCCAATTTTGCACTCTAGGACTAAACATATTGAAGTAAAATTTTACTCAATAAGAGAACATGTTCAAAAGGGGATATTAGCATTCAATTTATTAAATCAGAGGAACAATTAGCAGATATTTTCATAAAACCACTAGCTGATGACAGATTTTGCATGTTTAGGACTAGTCTAGAAATTTTAAGCTATGATTCTTTGTTTGAAAGTTGCTAATGTGTTTGTTGGAGTTTTTGTCTCATAAACATGTGTGAGACAATTCTGGATAAGTGAAGAACGTTCTCTTCAATCAGTGTTCTCTGGGCTTGTTGCACGTGCAGATTTATCTGGGCCAACCTCAAAAATCAGATCTGGAGTGGTCCAATGTGTTTCCTTAAATCCAACCATTTCTGGGCCCAATATGAATGATATATTTTTGTTTTGTTTTTTGCTGGCCTGTTTGCTTTAGTTTACTTTTTTTTGTCCTTATGTCAAAAAGGTTTCAAATTTTAAAATTGATTTCCATTTATTTTTAAAATAAAATAAAATCTTTCTTTTTGTGATGTCAAGTCCCTTCAAGTCAAATCAGAAGGTGATGCAGTTGCATGGTTTGAGAAACTTTCTTTTGGGTACGGTTACCAATACTCTTTCTTTTCCCTCCATAACTCCTCCAACCCTTCGGTTTCTCCCCACTACCTTTACTGCTTCTCTTCCTTCAAAATTCAGAAACCAACCAAATGAGGAAGAAAGTTATTTCACAAAAGCCACCACGTGAAAAGATCCACAAGCTTCCTGCAAGACCAAAACCCTCAACTCGCTCTCAGAACCGAACCTTCACTCCCTCTCCTTCTCCTCCTACCTCACCTCCTCGATCTAATCCAATGGCTCGTACCAAGAACCCATCAAGGTTCACTCCTTCAGCCAATCTAATGCCACCTCCGAAGGAACCTCAATCCAAACCCAGGTTATCGAAGCCGAGGAAAGGGAAATGACCAGCAGCGCCTGAACCTACCTCTGAGCCCACACAACCTAAGGCAAGGTCTGTTCCCTTGCGTTCTCAGAGAGGTAATCATCGAATACCCCTTAAATCAGTTAGAGAACTAGACATTGATCCCTTTGCACATAAATCCCATTTCATGACATCTCACTCCAACTATAACCCTCATAGATTTAGGTCTGCCATGAACAATGACTTTTATGAAGGAGTTATTAAGTACCGTACCTTATGTCCCTATTTTCTTGCTGATTTACCCTCACTGAAAAAGAAAGATTTTCCTTTTGTTGAACACTTAGAATTTTTGGACTAACATCACCTTTTTAAAATTAAGAAGCCTGTTTATCCTCTATTAGTTAGAGAGTTTTATGCCAACATGACATATCATGAGGGCAGTGTTCATTCTTCTGTTAAGGGCAGAGACATTATTTTAAATGATGAAATAATCAGTGATTCATTGAAGTATACTTATGTTGGGCCTTGTGCTTATACTTCTGTTAAGTTGGATGAAGGAGTTGGTATTTCTTTCAATGATACTTTGGCTCATATTTGTGAACATGTTTCCTTGATTGATGGCATTACACCCACTCACAAAGCCCTAGGATATGAACGTGCTCAATTGCACCGAATTGTTAACCACATCATACTTCCTCAAAGTAGTTCATATCAAAGGGTATCTTATATTGACACTCTTGTTTTGTATGCCATGCTCACTAAAACAGAAATTTCATTTACTTATTTGATGGTTAGATACATGTTTGATTCTGTTAGAAGTGAGAAAGACAAAGCCCTTTCTTATGGCATGTTTCTAACTTGTGTATTTGAGCATTTTGTTGTTGACTTGTCCAATGAGGATTATGAAAACAGACATTCATATCTAAAAGGGGGTGGTTCAGTGAAACAACAAAAAGGACCTACTCGATCTGAGACGGTGGTTCTAGATGATGAAGATGATGAGTTCATTCCAGAGGATTCTCCTCCTCCTTCCATCGAGGACACTTCCATCTCCACTGGACAAAAATCTACTCTGCTTAATATTGTCAAAGACGTAGTCCAGAAGTTTGTCTCCCAATCTAATCACATGATTGCCATGAGTAAGGAACAAAGGAAACTAGCAAGCAAGTATGAGAATTTCCTCCGGAAATCAAGGGATAGAGTGGTTGTGTTCATGATGTTCATTGATAACCTTCAAAAGGATGAAGATCATGCTACTGATGTTGATGAGGAAGCTGATTCGGAGGAAAATGGTTCAGATGCCTAGATTTGTCTCATGAAATTGCTGCTGTTTGCTGACGTTTGTCTCATGAAAAATGTTTCTTTTGTTACTTTTGAACTACCTTTTGTTACTTTGGATGACTGTAATACCTTAACAACTATTTTAAGCTGTGCATTAACACTTTTTTGCAGGTTTTATGGTGCAGTTTTTTTTTCTTGATTTTGCCTATTTTCCACCCTTGATAACAAAAGGGGGAGTAATAGCTGGGATTGCTGCTAATAACTGTTGCTACAATTTTGTTTGCATGAGATTTAAAACTTGTTTTTATGATATGTTGCTATTTTATTCCTGTCCCTGATGCCTTAATGCTCTGTTTTGGCTAAAGCATGATCAGCTTTTTTTTTTGAAAGACTCAGGTTTGTACCAAACAAATCATCTTAGCCATGTGTCATGAGATTTTAAAATACTCAAACCTATCTCTGCTTGCTGCATCTTTGACTAAGCATATAGCATTTATTTGGTTTCAAATAAGTATATGCAAACAGGAAAGAAGAGAAGAGCATAAATCCAGGGGGAGCTACTCTTGAAAAGGAAAGAGGGAGTAACATAAAAGCAAATGACAAAAATCAAAGGGAGTTCCAAAACCGTACTCAAATTCATTTCCTTTTGGTCTTTGTTTTAAATATGTTTGTCATCAAGAGGGAGATTGTTGAGTTAAGAAATTAACTAAATTAATTAATGATGACAAACATTATTTTTATTGAGCAAAGTAAATAATTAGTATTGATTATTTATGATGATATGTTGTAGGCCAAAATAAATATAAAGCAGCAGCCCAATTGGATGGAAAATAAGAAACAAGGCTGGTGGGCTATACAAACAAAGGAAGCCCAAAAGGATTCAAAGCAATGAAACCAGCTGAGCCAAAGAAATCAAATGGGTTGCTTTATGGATATCCGATCCAAGCCCGTTAGCAATCAAATCCCTCCAATTTGTTTTCACCAAAAGCAACGTTCACTTTTTCTCTCTTGGTCAGAAATCAGAGAAGTGAGAGAGTGCTTAGTTCCTAAGCTATTCACAGAAGAAGAAAAAAAAGAGAAGCTTAGGCAAGAAAGGTTGAGGTCAAATTAGTAAAATCAAACCAAATCAAGCTAAGGCAAAGGTTAAAGGTAACCCATTTCCTATTGCATGCATACTGCTTTCTTCTCTTCTTCCCAACTCTCTGCCAGTCCAAAATGGGATACATGGGAAAGATGATTTCTGTTCTTCACTGCTGTGCATCTACGGTCATATATGTGTCTTGGGGACGTCATTTTTTAATGGCAAAGATCTGGGATTACCATTGAAAATGTTTGTTTTTACTGCTCTGTGGCTTTCGGTCAACAAGAGAAGGTCAGAACCAAAGTTCCTATTTTGAGGATTAATGGAAAAAAGTGAGATGGTGGGTTGGTGAAGCACACAGCTCAAGGAGTTGACCTAGGGAGTGTAACTCAACAACATGCAAGGAGATACAAAAGATGATTTCTCACCATTAAGAAGAACAAGGAGAGATAACCAGTGTTCTTGAGATATATGTTCTGAGAAGAGCTCTCTGAAGAAGTTCATCTACTTGGACAGTGCTTCCTAGTCAAAGGAGCATTCCGCCAGAATGAAGAACTGAATCAGAGGCTAGCAAATCTGGTTTATCACATAGCAAAGAGGCTGTTGAAGACTCAATCTCCTTCATGGTTTATTGATTGTAATTTACTTTTCAATATTTATCTTTCAATAATTTCTTGAGGTAAAAGGCTGAATGAGAGAGAGTCATTGAAAGAGCCTAAAAGTGGAAAAAGGCAGAGAGATACACATGAGTGAAAAGTCTAGAGTTATTTCAGATTTCTTTAGGTTGATTAAGTGTCTTGTATCTTGTACCTGTGAGGTACTCATTTCTTAGTTGCGTTAGCACTAAAAGTGAATAGTTAGGTATTAGCATAACCAAGTCAAGTTAAGTTAGAACTTGAGTGTGAAAGGATTGTGTCAATCCTGTGAAATTAGTGTATGTAATACTTTAACTGTAGCGAAAATTCTACCACTGTTGTGGTGGAGACTGGATGTAGGTTGTATTGCACAAGGCAACCGAACCAGGATAAATTATGGTGTCAGCTTCTCTCTTCTCTGCTCTGTTCTGTTTTCTGATATTCATGAGACAAATAAAATTGTCTCATAAATTTTTACTGCTGAGTTCAAACAGATTCAGATTGAAAGTTTGCTTTAAAGGGTTAATTTCATTAAAATAAAAGAAGGTCATAGATTCAACCTCCCTTTCTCTAAACCTTCTACAACCTTCATTTATCTTTGTAGTATGGACATTTGATATAGAGATTGAGTGCAGTTCAGAGACATACTGGTACAAACTTATACTAATAATTATGCAAATGCCTCTGAATATCATTATTCATGATTGAATAAATATCTTCAAAAAAATAACACTAAGCAGTACTGATAAAGATTTTGTTCTTTGTAGGTTAGAGCGTCAAGTAGTTCTAGTGTTGTTCCACTAGCATCGTCGTCGTCGTCGCCACCCTCAATCTCTTCGGATGAGGACTATGATGATAATGAGGATGAATATGACACTGAGGACTATAGTTAGTTTTAGTATGATTGAACAATACAATGAGGTTTATAGTTGATGTATCAATACACTTTGTTTATGTTTTGAATTGACTTGCTTATTTATGGTACTTTTCTTTTGGTTTGATAATACGATGAACATGTTTATTTTTTGAAATATTATAAATGTTCGAATACAAGTTAGATGAAAATTTGTCTTCATTAAATTTATATTTATTTTATATAAAAATATGTTTATTTTGCAATGGAAAAATCTTTAAAAAAATTTTGTTTTACCTTACAGATGGATTTTTCGTCTGTATTCATAGTTTGGAAATGCTTTCCAAGGTTCCAATTACTGACGAAAAATCTGTCAGAAAATCAGACGATTTAAGCTAAATTAAAGTGACGATTACCAAAAAAAAAATTTGTTGGTAATGGAAAAAAATCAGTTAGTAGAAAATCTGTCGGAAAAACTGACAGTTTTTGGCAAAAGGGCGGAGACCATTACTGAGAAAAATTTTGTCGGCAACGGATAAAATTTATCGGCAAATTACCGATGAAAAAATCCATCGATAAGTAATTTTTGACGAAATTTTTACAGAAGATAAAATCTGTTGGTAATTTTGTTGGTAACAAAAATTTATCGATAAAAGAGACAAAATCTATTTGTAAATTTATCTGTAATAAATAATTTTTTGATTGTGAAAATACATTTTTTTTATTTTCCTCCTAATAAGAGAGATTATGTAGAGAAATCTTATCAAGTTAACCTGTGACGATTCATGTAATCTTATCAAGATAACTTGTAATGATCATTATGATTTTATTCAAACAATTTGTGGTAATTATTTTTGATAATTTATTCTTAAATGTATTAGTATCTATATCTTTTTTTACAACAAAAAAAACTAAAAAAAATAATTTTGA
>NC_029792.2:16364891-16399916 GCF_000816755.2 Arachis ipaensis
TAATAAATATATTATTATTATTATTATTATTATTATTATTATTATTATTATTATTATTATTTGCTCTTATCATTATATTATCTCTTTTGCCTCCATAATAAATTATAATGATCTATTGATAAACCACTATTTTATGGTTTATCTTGTATTTAATTGAGTGGTTTTATCAGGTCTTCACCCACTTATTCATACTAATTGCATGATTTTACAATTCCTTCTTAGTCTTGTTTTATGGTTGAAAACTTGCTTTCTAGAGATCTTTAATTAGTATATTTTAATTCTCCTTTGTACCATTTGATGTCGTAATCCGTGTGTTAAGTTTTTCAGGTTTTATAGGGTAGGAATGACTTAAAAAATGGAGAGGAAGCTTGCAAAAATGGAAGGAACACAAGAAACTAAGGAGATGACCAACAAACACCGACGCGCACGCATGGCTCACGCGAGCACGTGGAATGGAGAAAATTGTAGCGACCCTTGCTCGTGTCTGACGCGTATGCGTGGAATGGAATTCTGCAAGATGACGCGCACACATGAACGACGCATACGCGTGACAAGAAAATTCGCTAAATGACGCGCACGCGTGACTGACGCGTACGCATGACCTGCGCGATCTGCAAAATTAACAGAAAACGCCGAGGGCGATTTCAGGCCGCGTTTTGATCCAATTTTTGGCCCAGAAACACAAAATAAAGCCAGGGAACAAGCAGAGACTCAACACACAGAGACACACATATTCACATTTTCTCATTAGGATAGTTTTTAGATTTTTAGATCTGAATCTAGAGAGAATTATTCTTCCTCTAGGTTCTGTTTACATTCATAGTTTCATAGTTTATTGCTTTTGATTTTGGATACCGAAGAGCCATCACTTCCGTAGAAGATATTATTCTAGTTTTTTTTCCTTACTTACTCTTTTATTTATTCCATATTCTCAATTCTTGTTTAGAGTGGTAATTGGATTATTTTCATGGATTGTTAGTGAAAAGGATTACTTTTATCTTAATTAATTTTCAAAGCTTTATTTTATTCAATTTACCATGTCTTCTTCTTATATTTTTCTGAGTATTATATTCATGTCAATGGAGTAGATTCCCTACTTGACATGGGTTGATTAAGAGGAGACACTTGAGTTGGAAGGCTTAAGTGATGGTTAAATTAGAAGTTGTTGGCTAGTTATGTATTTACTAACGCTAGACCTTTCCAAGGGAGAGGACTAGAATTTGCGAATAAGAGTTAGCTCAATCGCTTGACTTTCCTTTATTTAGTAAGGGTTAACTAAGTGAAAACAACAACCTTTTTGATACTACACTTAAGAGATCCCAACAAGGATAGAACTTTCGATTAATCATTCTCCTAGTCAAGGCTTTTTATTTAGAATATTATAAATCTCTTTTAATTTTCATTGCACTAAATTACAACTGTTTATTTTCTGTTACTCAATTCTCAAAACTCTCGGAAACTCCTGATTAATAAATTAGCACCTTTTCTAGCAACTCGTTGGGAGACGACCTGGGACTCATACTCCCAGTATTTTTATTCTAAACCTTTTTTGTGAGAACCTTTCTAAATTGATGAGGCAGAATTTTGCTGGTTAAGAGCTATACTCGCAATGCTGTTCTTATATTACAATCTCTTAATTGGTCTAACTTCCGCCCCTCATCAGTTTTTGGCGCCGTTGTCGAGGAGTTGCAATTGTGTGCTGAATTATTAATTAGTGTACATATTTTTATTTTATTTACATATTTTATTTTAATTTATTACCATGAGCTATATGTTTCTTTTATTGAATGACGCGTTCACTGTCTGATCCGAGCTTAGCCACATTTGATCCTAAAATTGAAAGAACTATTTCACGTATTAGGTGAGCTCGACGCAGGTTAGTCTCAGAGGGTGGTGAAGTGATTGTTATCGATTCACCAGTCTCATCTGAGGGCGAATATGAACCGCCATCTGAGAGAAAAATAAGCTCCTTTACTACTTATTTAGTTGATTCACGTGCAGATAACATAGCAGCACCTAGGAGGATTACTCTCCAGGAAGCTGGAGCCCCAGACTTTACACTGCAACCATATCAAGTGCATCATCCAACTTTGGCTGCAGATTTTGAGCTAAAGACTGCATTAATCAACTTGATGCCCAAGTTTCATGGCTTACCTGCTCAGGAGCCTATCAAGCACCTAAGGGATTTCCAGACAGCCTGTTCTACTGTTAGGCGTCATGGTGCAAATGAAACTTCTATTCTGTTAACCGCCTTCCCGTTTTCTCTTGAGGGAAAGGCAAGAGAGTGGTACTACTCCCAACCTGAAGCAACTGTTACCAACTGGGATACGCTCAGGAGAGAATTTTTGGAAAAATACTTTCCAGCTGAAGTTACAGACAGACTGAGAAAAGAGATCTCCTGCATTGTTCAAAGAGAATCAGAGACTCTTTATGAGTACTGGGAGCACTTTAAGAACCTTCTAGACACATGCCCCCATCACATGATTGACAGGCTAGTGTTAATCAGCTACTTCACTCAAGGCATGAAGCCTATGGATAAAACTACACTAGATGGTGCTAGTAATGGTTCTCTGAAAAAGTATAAAACCGTAGATGAAACATGGCAACTGATCAGCAACTTAGCTGAGTCCACTAGGAACCACAGGCACAGGAACAACCACTCAAAAGCTGTTGCAGAAGTTTCCTTTAGCATTGAGACTACTGCTCTTACACAGAGTATATGTGAAATGACCAAGCTACTGAAGCAAATGCAGTTGAACCAACAACAACAAGCTCAGCCTTCCCCACCACAACAAAGCCAACAGATAGTTCTTCAAAGAGTATGCGGAATCTGTGCTTATTATAGTCATTATACTGATGAATGCCTGCAGCTCCAACAAGAAGACAACATTATGGAAGCCACTCATAACTTCTATGAACGCCCGAATCAAGGATACAATCAACAAGGCGGCAACTACAACCAAGGTGGGAACTACAACCAAGGATGGTAGGACAACTCCAACCAAAGTTGGAGAGATAATTCCAACCATGGCTGGAGGGACAACTATAACAGAGGAGGCAGAGATAACAATGAAAATCAGAGGTGGAATAACAACAACAGACAGCAGAATCAGAACCAACCTCACAGAGCTCCTCACCTAAGACAGTCACAAGGACCCCAGCATAACCAACAACAAGTCCCACAGATCACTTATCCTACTTTCTCATCTAATGACGAGATACTTCGTTCTCTTGCATAAGGACAACAAGACATGCAGACTACACTGAACTCTACTTTAAATGGTCTGAATGCCACTTTACAAGCTCTCGCCGCCCGAATAGATTCATTACCTACTTCTACTAACCAACCTTTAAGCTCCAGTGGAATTTCTTCTCAACCCTTACCTAATCCCAAGGGTGGCATCAATGCCATCACTTTGAGGTCTGGAACCACACTGCAAGAGAGGACCCAGGAGGAGCCAAGCCCAATAGAGCATGCCCCAATTGAAGACTCAGTGGACGTGGAAGACGCTGAAATGGAAGATGTTGAAGAGGAAGAAGAAGTACAGGACAAGGTTGAAGAAGTAGCTCAGATAAGGAATGGAGCACCAAAAGATGCAGAAGCTGCAAGTGGCGCCATTCCTATCCCATTCCCACATCTTGCAAGGAAATCCAGAAAGTAGATGGAACTTGATCCCAAAATGGTAGAAATTTTCAAAAAGGTTGAAGTAACTGTTCCCCTTTTTGATGTTATTCAGCAAGTACCTAAATATGCAAAGTTTCTGAAAAATTTATGCATACATAAAGATAAAATTAATGAATTAGAAACTATTCCTTTAGGTAGTTCTATATCTGCTTTAATGGGAAGTATACCTGAAAAATGTAGTGATCCAGGTCTATGTATGGTAAACTGTACCATTGGAGGTGTAATATTTTCTGATTGCATGTGTGACTTAGGAGCGCGTGTTAGTATAATGCCACTGTCTATATATGATACCTTGAGGCTCCCTCCCTTAAAAAGGTCGACAATTCGTTTTGTGTTAGCAGATAAAAGCATTATTACAGTAATTGGAATTGCTGAAGATGTATTAGTGAGCATTAAGGGGCTCACATTTTTCATTGACTTCTATATCCTGGAAATGCCCCCTAATGACTCAGGAAGACCGTCATCAATCCTGCTTGGAAGACCATTCCTGAAGACTTCGAAGTTCAAACTGGATGCATTCTCAGGAACTTACTCCTTTGAGATAGATGACAGAACAGTGAGTTTCAGTTTAAATGAAGCTATGAAGCACCCTTCGAAAGATCATTCTATCTTTCAGTGTGACATCATTGATGAAACTGTAACTGAAGTTCACCAAGAAGAAGTAGAAGAGAAGCACATGGAGCAAGGTCCAAGTATGGGGACACCCTCTGAACATAATGAAGACACCTTACCATTATCACTAGCCCCGGATGATCCAGAGCCTAGCAAAGAGCAGAAATTGAAATTGAAGCCCCTTCCTCCATACCTCAAGTATGCTTACCTTGAGGATAATCAGAAGTTCCCAGTTATCATTGCAAGGGAGCTCACTTCACAACAGGAGGAGCAACTGCTCGGTGTATTGAGAAAGCATAAGAAAGCAATTGGGTGGAGCTTAGCGGATATAGTAGGCATCAGCCCTCAAGTTTGTGAGCACAAAATATATTTAGAAGAGGAATCAAAGCCTGTCCGTCAAACCCAAAGAAGATTGAATCCTACCATCTTAGAAGTTGTCAAGAAAGAAGTGACCAGGCTACTTGAAGCATATATCATTTACCCCATCTCAGACAGTGAATGGGTCAGTTCAGTACAAGTGGTGCCCAAGAAGTCTGGAGTCACAACAGTAAAGAATGAGCATGGAGAGCTCTTGACAACTAGAGTGCATAATTCATGGAGGGTTTACATTGACTATAGGCGTCTCAACCAAGCTACTCACAAGGATCACTACCCCTTGCCATTTATTGATCAGATGCTAGATCGCCTGTCAGGTAAATCCCATTATTGCTTTTTAGATGGTTATACAGGCTATTTTCAAATTCATATAGCTCTTGAAGATCAGGAGAAGACTACTTTTACATGTCCCTTTGGAACGTATGCATACAAAAGGATGCCTTTTGGCTTATGTAATGCACCGGCTACTTTCCAAAGATGCATGATGAGTATCTTTTTAGATCTTATTGAGAACTGTATGGAAGTATTTATGGATGATTTTAGCGTATATGGCAATTCCTTTAACCTTTTCTTGGATAGTTTAGCTAGAGTATTAGACAGGTGTGTTAGTTCAAACCTTGTACTGAATTTTGAAAAATGTCACTTTATGGTAAAACAAGGGATTGTTCTAGGACATGTTGTGTCTAATACTGGTATTTCTGTAGATCCAGCAAAGGTAGATGTCATTTCTAGTTTACCTTACCCCTCCTCCGTGAGGAAAGTCTGTTCGTTCCTTGGCCATGCAGGTTTTTATAGGAGATTCATTAAGGACTTCAGTAAGGTAGCATTACCTTTATCCAGATTGTTGCAGAAAGATATTGAGTTTGAGTTCAGTGAGGATTGCATGCAAGCATTTGATAAGCTAAAGATCGCCCTGACTCAAGCTCCGATTGTGAGAGGACCAGACTGGAGCCAGCCTTTTGAGATTATGTGTGATGCCTCCAACCATGCAGTAGGAGCGGCACTGGCTCAGCGCAAAGGTAAAGATCCTTTCGTAATTGCTTATGCGTCTAAGACTTTAGATGCTGCTCAGTCTAATTACACTACTACTGAAAAAGAGCTTCTAGCTATTGTTTTTGCTCTGGATAAATTTCGAGCCTATTTACTTGGTACTAAGGTAGTAGTGTACTCAGACCATGCAGCTCTAAAATATTTATTAGCAAAAAAAGAGTCCAAACCAAGGCTAATACGTTGGATACTGTTGCTACAAGAATTTGACTTAGAAATTAAGGATAGGAGTGGTAACCAATATTTAGTGGCAGACCACCTAAGTCGCCTTGAACACATTAAGAATGACTCCACTCCTATCAATGATACTTTTCCATTTGATAGTTTGCATGCAGTATCTGAAGTAGCTCATTGGTATGCACCTGTAGCTAATTATCTAGTTAGCCATGCTTTCCCTCCCAATTTTACTAAGCATCAAAGGAACAAGCTGAAAAGCGAGTCTAAATACTATATATGGGATGACCCATATTTGTGGAGGTGTGGTGCTGACCAGGTAATTAGAAGGTGTGTGCCTCAATCAGAATTCCAATCCATTTTAGAAGCCTGTCACTCTTCTGAGAGTGGAGGACATTTTGGCCCTCAAAGAACATCTAGAAAAATTTTAGACTGTGGATTCTGGTGGCCTACTCTTTTTAAAGATGCTGCTAAAATTTGTAGATCTTGTTCCCATGCCAAAGGTTTGGAAAAATATCCAAGAGGGATGAGATGCCTCAACAGATTATGTTTTTCTGTGAAATTTTTGATGTTTGGGGTATTAACTTTATGGGTCCATTTCCAAACTCTAATGGTTACCTTTATATACTGTTAGCTGTAGATTATATTTCTAAATGAGTGGAAGCAATTCCTACCCGTATTGATGATGCTAACACTGTTGTTTCCTTTGTTAGAAACTATATTATTTGCCGCTTTGGATCCCCACGAGCAATTGTGAGTGATCAAGGCACTCACTTTTGTAACAGGAGACTGACAGGATTACTAAAGAAGCATGGGATTGTTCATAAAGTAGCAATAGCTTATCATCCCCAAACCAATGGACAAGCAGAAGTGTCTAACAGAGAGATTAAACGCATTCTGGAGAAGATAGTAAAGTCTCATAGAAAGGACTGGAGTGCCAGGCTACAAGATGCACTCTAGGCATATAAAATAGCATACAAAACACCCATTGGGATGAGCCCCTTCCGCTTACTATACGGAAAGGCTTGCCACCTCCCAGTAGAGGTAGAACACAAGGCTTTCTGGGCTATGAGGGAGTGCAACATGAATTTTGAAGAAGCTGGTGCTAAAAGGAAGCTGCAACTAGCAGAATTGGAGAATCTTCGCCTAGAAGCATATGACAACTCCAGGCGATACAAAGAGAACATGAAGGCTGTCCATGACAAGCACATAAAAAGGAGAGAATTCAGACCAGGGGAGTTAGTTCTTCTTTATAACTCCAGACTGAGGCTTATGCCAGGCAAACTAAGATCAAGATGGGAAGGTCCCTACAGAGTAGAGAAGGCAGAGCCATATGGAGTTTTTCACCTACGTCATCCTTCAAGCTCCAAATTCATGAAGGTCAATGGACATCGCCTAAAGCTTTATCATGGAGAAAAGATGAAGGATCACAAAGAGTTAGATGTTTTTCTCTTGGAAAACCCACCAACAGAAGCAGAATGAGCCTGAAGACCGTCCAACTTAAGGACATAAAAGCAAAGTGCTAGGTGGGAGACAACCCACCATGGTATGATTGTTCCGTTCCAGTCTTAGTTTTATTTTACTTTATTCTATTTTGTTTCTGTTGATGACTCTTCTCATATTCTCTGCATATAGCTTGCATTTGCATTTGCATTATGTATACATAAAAAAATGCACGCGACGCGCAAGCGTCACTGACGCGTTCGCGTCATACGTGCCTTCAAACCAAGAAGGAAAGAGGTAGAGAGTCACGCGAGAGCGTGGCTGGAGGCGCGCCTTAGGCACAAGCATGTCCATGCGCTCGCGTTGGTGTCATTTGAAAAATCAGCCTCCCACGCGTGCGCGTCGCCCATGCGCACGCGTGACCCTGCATAATCGACGTAAAGAGGTAAATGGCAGAGAGTTATAATGGAGTGGGGCTGGAATGGTGCTGGAAGCACAAGCCCTATCACGCGAACGCGTACCCCACGCGTCTGCGTCATTTTTCCGAAAGAGGCCATTCATGCGTGCGCGACACCCACGCACACGCGTCGCCCAAAATTTTTGCAAAATGCGAAACAAAACAGAAAGTTGTGCATACGCGAGGCTGCTCTCGCGCCAATGGCACAATCCACTTCACGCGAACGCGTGACCCTCACGTCCGCATCACTTGCAAATAGCGCCAACTACGCGAACGCATGCCCCACGCGTCCGCGTCGCATGCGACGCACAGCCTATCCAAATCAGTGCCAAATATCTTATCTTTTCTTCCCCAAATCCTAATTTTTTTCTCCTCCCTTCTTAATTCTTTCTCCTTCCTTCTTCCTTCTTTGTTCTTTCTCCCTTTTTACTTTCTCCCTTTTTCTTTTTCACATACAATATCAAGGTTCTTTTCTTTCCTTCTCCCCTCTTTACTTTTCCATTATTATTTTTATTTATGTTTTCTTCTTCTTTTTCTTTTTACTTTCATACTCTATGTTTCCTTCTTCTTTCTTTTTCTTTTTACATTTTTTTTATTGGTGTTAGAAATTTATTTGGGTAATTATTTTCTTCTACAATTGCTTGTGGATTATTAAGGAATTGTTTGACAATTAATATTACTTCTTAAGGGATGTTGCATGTTCAAATTCAATACTTACAATAACATATTTACCATGCATGCTACGTGTTTGTGAAAACGCCCGTATGGCATTGCGCACTATTTTTAAATTATTCTACTACTCTAATGCCTGTTTTTCACAAAATTATTTTATTATTTTATTAATTAAATATAATTGTCAATACAAACGTGATGGTTAGTTTGTTACGAGTGATAATACAATTTAGCAATTGATGATTGATCTATGCTACTCATGCCTTTGCCAGCATGCCAATAAACATCTTGCATCTACTTGCCATCACATGCACTTGCTATATTTCTATTGATGAACTTCTCACATGAAGTCGCGACCATGTGTTAATGACATCCTTCTTTACCGTGCATTGATTATCACTTGTACCATCCTCTTCCTTGCTCTAACCCTTAGCTTCAAAAGTTACTTACCTTTTCCCTTTTCAGGATGGCCACCAAGAAGGGTAAAGAGAAAGCTACTCCCAAACCACTAGCAAGGAAAGGAACAAAAAGAGCACTAGTTGCAGAGCCATCTTCAACAGCAGTAAGGCCCTCAACAAAGCGATTCAAGAGGATCATCAAGTGATGAAAAAGAAAAAGCCTTTTTAGCAAAGGACACTGCGCGGTTCACTAACCGCTACTGTGAGCAGATGTTCCCTATCCTGGTGGAGAGGAACTATAATAATGAATACCTTCTCGTCCTCCCGACCAACATTGTTGAATTTGTTGAGCCCCGAATTGAACGAAGACAATGGGATTCCTACGGAGACAGCCACGGCAGGTTAACCTTTTATGGGTAGTTGAATTCTACTCCAATTTTCACATGCCAACCCTGCAGTCTGTCTATGTCTGTCAGAAGTAAGTTCCCATAACTGAAGAGGCCATTCAGAAAGCTTTAGATCTTTCCCCTGCTCCAGAAGGATTGGACGCATTCCAAAAAGCCTCATTCAAGCGCCAAACATACCAATTTGACTGGGACGCCGTTCTCAGAGTCATAGCACAACCTGGCAGCAGATGGATCTATGAATACCATCAATCCCGACCTAAGGGCATATTGGCTTCAGCACTCACCTTGGAGGCTCGAGTATGGGCACAGATCATGTCCCATTACGTCTTTCCGAGCACTCACGAGTCCTCCTTCACTGCAGACATGGCTGTTCTACTCTGGTGTATCCTTACAGACTAGCACCTCAATTTACCAAGACACATTCGGCATGCTATGGGACATGTACAGATTGCGGGTAACATACCTTTTTCCCGCCTTGGTTTCAAATCTAGTCTCAACAGCCGGAGTCTCCTACAGAGCTGGGGACACCAAGGCCATGATTCTACAGGATGATCAGTACGTCCCTAACGGGAAGTATATCAGACCTTCAGCAGCCACTTTCAACCAGAGCATAGAACCAGCGGAAGATATTCTTTCTCCTCCCACATCACAAGCACCTTCAACAAACCAACTGCTCCATCAGATACTTGAGAGATTGGACCGGCTTGACCGGAAAGGAAAACAAAGAGAGCGCCGTAACAAGCGCAGATTTACATACCTCAAGGAGCTACTTGTTGGCAACCATCCACCTGAAGAAAATCCAGACACCCGGGACTCCACTTCATTTACCAACACATAGAGCCATGATGGTCCCGATTGTGGAGATGCTACTACCAACCCTCCTTTGTTCCTGACTGATGGTGCCGAGGACAGTGCCAAGCTTTAAGTGTGGGGAGGTCGGTCAGTACTTGACTTCCGGAGGTAAGTTCTCTTTCTTAACACCAATAAAATAGGATATTTATTTATTTTTCTTTTATTAGGATAGGATAGATAGCATAGTAGTATATTATTTGCATGCATGATCTATTTGGTTGAAAAATAATAAGTTTCTTTTAAAGATCCTATCTTTGAAAAATTTCACTAATTTAAATCAAAATTTTTTGTGTTAAAACTTGTTTGAAGATTGTATTTGGAACATAGTTTAAAAAGCTAAGAACACACGACCTGTGAGATTTGAGCTTAATTATATGGTTACAATATTTAACCATAAAAATTTTATTCTTGTGTGTTTGCTTCTCTATTATTGTAATCTATATTTTGTTCCATCCTATATGTCCAATATTTAATGTATTATATGCATGCATATGATTGAGACCATTATTTTATTAACTCACTTATCCCAGATAGCCTACCCTTCTATTTACCTTTGTTAACCACTTTGAGCCTTTTAAAATCTCATTTGTTCTATATTTTACTACATTACTAGCCTTAAGCGGAAAAATAAATTAACTACCCCAAATTGAATCTTTGGTTAACTTAAGATAGAAATTGTGTGTCAATAAAGTGTGAAAAAACTGTGGGAACATGGGTTAATAAGGGAATGTGTCATGATAAAATATTGAGAATTTGGGTACCTACTCATGTGAAACTAAAAAAAAAAAAAAAATAAAAAATCCATGTGCATTGGTAATGTTATGTTTATTCTTATGCTCTAAAAAAAATCCAAAAATATTCAAGTAATTAAGTAAATGAAAAAGGGGACAAAATTACTCCAATGTTAAGTTTAATGAAAAGATCAATGCATGTGTGATACAAAGTTAAGAGAAAAGTTGATACATGAGTATGTGAAATATGCAAAAGTCAGAATTTTTGGGTAGCTAGGTATGAATTTAAAAAGTATATAGAGTATATGTATAGATAAGAGCTTAGGTTAATCAAAGATTCAATTTATAGCTCACTTAGCCATATATATACCCTCACCTTTACCTTAGCCCCATTACAACCTTGAAAAGACCTCATGATGGTTGCATTGGTACATTAAATACTTGTTGATTGGTTAGGTGAAGAACAAGGTTTAGAAAGCATGATTAGAGAAGAGTAGAGTGATTATCCTATACACTAGAGTGACTAGAGTGCATATACACCATCAGTGAGGGTTCAATGCTTAATTCTATGTTCCCTGCTTTCATGAACTGTCTTCTTACAAGTTTACTTTTTTTTACTATATGATTTTAATTAGTGATATTTGATTTATATTTGTCTTGAAGAACTTATTTACTTTTAACCAAGTAGGCAAAATCATTTTAGCATATAGTTGCATTCATATACATAGGTTGCATTGCATTGCATGAGTCTTACTTTTTCCTACTTATTTATTTTATCTCCTTAAGCTAAGCATGAGGACATGCTAATGTTTAAGTGTGGGGAGGTTGATAAACCACTATTTTATGATTTATCTTGTGTTTAATTGAGTGGTTTCATCAAGTCTTCACCCACTTATTCATACTAATTGCATGATTTTACAATTCCTTCCTAGTCTTGTTCTATGGTTGAAAACTTGCTTCCTAGAGATCTTTAATTAGTATATTTTAATTCTTCTTTGTACCATTCAATACCGTGATCCGTGTGTTAAGTGTTTCAGGCTTTATAGGGCAGGAATGGCTTAGAAAATGGAGAGGAAGCTTGCAAAAATGGAAGGAACACAAGAAACTAAGGAGATGACTAGCGAGCACCGACGCGCACGCATGGCTCACGCGAGCGCGCGGAATGGAAAAAATTACAGCTACGCGTGCGCGTGCCTGACGCGTACGCGTGGAATGAAATTCTGCAAGATGACGCGCACGCATGGACGACGCGTATGCGTGACAAGAAAATTCGCTAAATGACGCGCATGCGTGACTGACGCGTACGCGTGACCTGCGCGATCTGCAAAATTAACAGAAAACGCTGGGGGCGATTTCGGGCCGCGTTTTGACCCAGCGTTTTGACCCAATTTTTGGCCCAGAAACAGAATAAAGCCAGGGAACAAGCAGAGACTCAACACACAGAGACACACATTCACATATTCTCATTAGGATAGTTTTTAGGTTTTTAGATCTGAATCTAGAGAGAATTACTCTTCCTCTAGGTTCTGTTTACATTTATAGTTTCATAGTTTTTTGCTTTTGATTTTGGATACTAAAGAGCCATCACTTCCGTAGAAGATTTTATTCTAATTTGTTTCCTTACTTACTCTTTTATTTATTCCATATTCTTAATTCTTGTTTAGAGTGGTAATTGGATTATTTTCATGGATTGTTAGTGAAAATGATTACTTTTATCTTAATTAATTTTCAAAGTTTTATTTTATTCAATTTATCATGTCTTCTTCTTATATTTTTCTGAGTATTATATTCATGTCAATGGAGTAGATTCCATACTTGACATGGGGTTGATTATGAGGAGACACTTGAGTTGGAAGGCTTAAGTGATGGTTAAATTAGAAGTTGTTGGCTAGTTCTGTATTTACTAACGCTAGACCTTCCCAAGGGAGAGGACTAGGATTTACGAATAAGAGTTAGCTCAATCGCTTGACTTTCCTTTATTTAGTAAGGGTTAACTAAGTGAAAACAACAACCTTTTTAATACTACACTTAAGAGATCCCAACAAGGATAAAACTTCCAATTAATCATTCCCCCAGTCAAGGCTTTTTATTTAGAATATTATAAATCTCTTTTAATTTTTATTGCACTAAATTACAACTGTTTATTTTCTGTTACTCAATTCTCAAAACTCTCGGAAACTCCTGATTAATAAATTAGCACCCTTTCTAGCAACTCGTTGGGAGACGACTTGGGACTCATACTCCCATTATTTTTATTCTAAACCTTTTTTGTGACAATCTTTCTAAATTGATGAGGCAAATTTTTGCTGGTTAAGAGCTATACTCACAACGCTGTTCTTATATTACAATCTCTTAATTGGTCTAACTTCCACCCCTCGTCATCTATCATGTTGAAAAGAGCAATCTTTGTGTGTACCTAGTAACCTCTCTCTCCTTATATATATATATATATATATTCTACATCATCATTCATGCACAACACACAAAATGGTATAGTGAGGTCTGTTGCTTTCATCATCATCATCTTTGTGTTTTAGCTGCTCCAACTGAGTTCAGCAAGAAGAGAACTCGCCGATGGTTCGAAGCTGCCCAAACGTGGACGGCTCTGTTGTTTCCTACGATTTATATGTTGCGGCGGCGTCATTGCGGTCCCCATGCCGGCAGTTAATTAAAATAATGTAAGATTAATAATGTAAAACCTGCGCTACACGGATTCCTTTCAAATAATTGGAATAAAGTTGCTCACTGGTTCTACTGTGGTGCTTGTCACTAATGAGTAGTGTCTATAATATCTATTTTGCTCTAATTTTTTTTATTTTTATTTATGTTTAAAATATTAATATAATATGTATAATTTAAAATAAATATATGCAAAATATATATATTTATTTTAGATAATACGTATTATATTCATATTTTAAACATAAATAAAAATAAAAAATAAATTAAAGCAAAATAGATATTATACCCACACTATTCATTAGTAACAAGCACCGCAGTAGAATCGGTGAGCAACTTTATTCCAATTATTTAAAAGGAACCGTGTAGTGCGGGTTTTACATTATTAATCTTACATTATTTTAATTAATTGCCGGCAGGGGGGACGACAATGATGCTGCCGCAACATATAAATGGTGGGAAACAACAGAGCCGTCCATGTTTGGGCCGCTGCGAACCATGGGCGAGTTCTCTTCTTGCTGAACTTAGTTGGAGCAGCAAAAACACAAGGATGATGATGATGAAAGCAACAGACCTCACTATACCATTTTGTGTGTTGTGCATGAATGATGATGTAGAATATATATATATATATATATAAGGAGAGAGAGGTTACTAGGTACACACAAAGATTGCTCTTCATCCCTCAAATCTCTTCTTCCCAGTTTTTATGCGGATTATAGGGTCACACAAACATTGCTCTTCATCGAATTTGATTTTTTTATTTTTGCTGCTGTTATTCTTGTTCTTCTGATCAGAACATGAAGAGAAGGGTTGTTACTTCTTACTTGTTATTTGCATTCTGTTTAATACTTTTATTTGCATTTCAGGGATTTGCAGAAAACAACCTATAATTTTACAACACTCATAGGACAAGGTGCCTTTGGTACTGTTTATAAAGCTCAAATACATATTGGAGAGACTCTGTTGCGGTTAAAGTTCCTGCAACAAATTCCAAGCAAGGGGAAATAGAATTTCACACCGAGGTAGAGATGATTACCACTAACAATTTCTCATTACTATAGCCATGGAGTAATCCAACTCCACTCTAAACTAGATTGTTATTTATTGTATTTAACCTTTTTGCGTTATTCATCCAAACGTTTGTTGGGAACCACTTGGGTACTTAATTACCTGAAAACAATTGTGATATATCTGGAGAAAAAGAATAATTGAAACATCAATCTTTCTTGTCTTCCACTTTAAGGGTGGATCTACCTCACATTTTTCGTAGTTAAAATCCGTGTTCACTGGTGAGATTTTATTTTCGTTAGGACATATATATTTACTTTTTTTCTCTCCTTCATTTGATATATAAAATCATCACAATAAAAGTATTTATTTTAAATATTCACCGACCGCCGACACTTGTTTTTTCAAGAAAGATTCGAGGAAGATTTATTTCAAGTAACAATGTTAACAATAAGGAAAATGTGCTGCTCACTGCATATATATAAATATATAATTGTTAGTTATCTCTTTACCTGTTAATCTTTGGTTGCCCCATGGTGTTGATACAGGGGAAAGTCTAGGGGGCCAGCAATTTTATTGAATTTTGGCCAGCATGTAACCAGCAGAGTAAGGTGAGTCATTGGATGAAACCTCACACCAATCTCACACCATTAAATCATCATTGATGGCTATTTGATGGCTACCAATCACAAAAGTTGCTGCCCCCTAGCATTACTCTCGATACAGTGAGCAGTACACTTGAGGGGTACACTTTGTAATGTTTCGTGATTTGTTTTGGCTGTAATTTATATGAAAAGGATATATCTTTGGTGTAATTGAGATTATCTAGATCTGTTAATTAAGTAACAAATCCGTTCTTTTAAGTTTTAAACTAAGCTCTGTGTGTCATTGGTTGGGTTTGAATGTGATTTTTCCTGCACTTATGTTTATCACTTCATAAAGAGAGGAAGGGAAATTGGTGTATTTTATTGTTAAGAAAAAAAAAATATCTTGTCACTTGTAGAAGGGGGAAGTTCATATTATTTGCTGCTTATTGGTGGTGGTTTCTTTCTTTTCTTTTCCTTTTTTTCCAAGGACGGGATTTTTACAAGATTAAGGTTTGGAACTACAAGTTGCATAGGTGTTTGTTCACTCTTCTAGGACACCTTGATTATATTCGCACTGTGCAATTTCATCATGAGAACCCGTGGATTGTGAGTGCAAGTGATGATCAGACTATTCGCTTATGGAACTGGCAATCACGAACATGTATATCTGTCCTAACAGGGCATAATCATTACGTTATGCGTGCTTCATTCCATCCGAAAGAGGATATTGTGGTGTCAGCTTCTCTGGATCTGACTGTTCGTGTTTGGGATATTGGTTCTCTCGAAAAGAAGGCTGGGCCTCCTTCAGATGATATATTGCGTTTGAATCAGATGAACACGGATCTTTTAGGTGGTGTTGATGCAGTTGTTAAATATGTGTTGGAAGGTCATGATCGTGGGGTCAACTGGGCTGCTTTTCATCCTACACTTCCTCTCATTGTCTCTGGAGCTTATGACCGACAAGTGAAATTTGGAGGATGAATGGTAAAACTGAAGCCTAGTTATTTTCTTTAGTTTCCTGGATAACAACCGAGTGGTAGTATCTATTACTTTCTATTTTGCATACTATAGTTGAGCTGCCGTAGGCTTTCATATACTATACTCATTGATGCCATTCTGGTTATTAAAAATATTAGCATATCATTGTTTAGAGCTGGCAACAAAAATGTTTCATAAAATACATTTCTTGTGTGTGTTAACTTTTGTACTAGATGGTTAACCAAGACGAGAAAGTATTTGCTGTCTTCTCGCAAATTTCAAACCTTCCGCAGAGAGCATGATCGATTTTGGATTCTTGCAATACATCCTGAAATGAATCTGTTGGCAGCTGGTCATGACAGTGGAATGATTGTCTTTAAGCTTGGAGAGAGAAAGGCCTGCTTTTGCAGTTGGTGGTGATTTTTTATTCTATGCAAAAGACCGGTTTTTGCGTTACTACCAATTGTCAACACAGATTGTCAACACAGAGAGAGACGCAAGTACTTCCGATTCGACGACCTGGTTCTTTAACTCTCTATCAAAGTCCGAAGAGTCTTTCCTATACCCCGTCTGAAAATGCAGTTCTTCTCTGTTCAGATGTGGAGGGCGGGTCTTATGAGTTGTATACCATATCCAAGGATGACTCATTTATTGGTAGGGGCGATATGCAAGAGCCAAAGAAAGGTCCTGATGGATCAACTGTCTTTGTGGCTATGAATAGGTTTGTTGTGCTTGATAAAACCAGCAATCAAGTCCTAGTTAAAAATCTGAAGAATGAGCTTGATAAAAAGAGTGCTCTCCCGATTGCCACAGATGCCATATTTTATGCTGGAACAGGCAACTTGTTATGTAGGTCAGAGGATAGGGTATTTATATTTGATCCTCAGCAGAGGCTTGTTATTGGTGATCTTCAGACCCACCTTTTATCAAGTATGTTTTCTGGTCTAATGACATGGAAAGTGTTGCCTTGCTCAGCAAACATGTCATTGTCATTGCAAGCAAGAAGCTTGTTCACCAATGCACTCTCCATGAGACAATCCGCGTGAAAAGTGGAGCATGGGATGAAAATGGCATTTTTATTTGGTGACGTCTGTGGTGGCCAGGCAAAATCAATGGCTAAGATGACCAGGGATACACTTACAATAAGAGTGTTACGCCGTGGCATCTTTCCAAAGCTTAGAGTCGACATGTTTGACTCATGAAGCACGGTGAAAACTGTAATGAAAGTGGAGTTAATGTTTTGAATGTTTAATCCAAATTAATTAAGATGTTGATTATGGGTGATAGAAAAAGTGGTCATACGAGTTCATTGTCTGTCGTTTTGGCCTTTTGGGCTTCATTGTTCTTAATCGAGGGTTCTGACTGATAGTGTCGGCGGAGCATAGCTGACAAATGCGATGTCGCATGCAGTACGAGCGGTGAAGGAGGACATCCGTAACGGTTAGTGTGGTAAGTGGCGGTATCGGTGACGGAGTGGCTTGTTGACATTGGCGTCGAAGTCCGCAGGGAATGGACTAGTTTCGGGTAGACAAGAAGAGCGGAAAAGCCCGCCGTGGGTGGTTTAGTTTCGGGTGGAGAAGAAGAGCGAAACCCTAGGCTTCTCTCTCTCTCTGAATCCTCAACCCTGGCTGCCGGTGCTGGCAATCTGCCTCCCCTAGTCTCTCCCCTCTCTTCTCCTCGGTCTCGTTCTTGTTCTGAATCTGCGGACTTTGCCTCCTCTTCCTTGTTCTTGTATGAACCTGTTCTGTTGTGCTCTAAATCTGCTAATTTTATTTTTTGGTTCTAAATCCGATGAATATGCAGTTGTTCTAAATATGCTGATTTGCTTGTGTGAATCTTTCTGTTAGGCATACGATATAGTGATAGTGTTCTGAACTTCTGAAGTATTTTTTGTTGAGTTATTGAATTGTTGTTTGTTCTTGAATTATTGTATTGCTTTTGTTGTTCTTATTTGTAGATCTGTTTGTAAGATATAAATTATAGTTGTTGTGTTACATGTGACTTTGAGTTAGAC
This sequence comes from Arachis ipaensis, assembly GCF_000816755.2. NCBI lineage: Eukaryota > Viridiplantae > Streptophyta > Magnoliopsida > Fabales > Fabaceae > Arachis > Arachis ipaensis. The sequence continues at coordinate 16,383,014 of NC_029792.2, forward strand.
ATTTATGTCAATTATGTGTGATTATAGTTATTTCACTTGGTTTCTTCTTTTTAATTTCTCTTATTGTATTTGGAAGTTAAGTTCTCCACAATTTTGGATATATTATAATTCATTTGTCACTTTACTCTGTTTATTAATGCGTATTTTCCTTTTCCAATTGCTATGTTTCATGCTAAAATTATGATAACTAGGTTCTGTGTCGTTAGCAATAAAACGTAGATTACATAGTCTGGTTGTAGTTGTGGATTCCATAGTTTTTAGAGACGAAAGTAGTTGCTTTTTGTATTCATCTACGCTAGGTATCCTTTTGCTATGGCTAAAATACCCAAAGTAATTGCAATAATGACTAAGCACAGAATATTAGCCAACCTTAGTCATCTAAAACTATGCCACCACAGAATCCACCTTATTTACACAACATTAAATCATATCAAGTACTGCCCTCCTGATGGAGATAGCTGGATAATAAAAACACTGGATGTCCCAATTTATATCACAAAGGTTGTTGGAAACACCATATGCTGCTTGGGTCGGGATGGGAAAACCAGAGCTATAGCTATTGATGCGACTGAATATATCTTTAAGCTTTCTCTCTTGAAGAAAAGATATGACCATGTCATGAACATGATAAAGAACTCCCAACTTTGTGGGCAGGCTATGATTGCATATCTACAGCAGCAAGGGTTTCCTGAAGTTGCCCTCCATTTTGTGAAAGATGAGAGAATTCGGTTCAATTTAACGTTAGAGAGTGGGAACATTCAAATTGTTGTTGCATCAGCCAGTGCAATTGATGAGAAAGATCACTGGTATCGATTAGGGGTTGAAGCTCTTCCACAAGGTAATGCTGGTATAGTAGAATATGCATGCCAGAGGACCAAAAATTATGAGAGATTGTCTTTCCTTTATCTCATTACTGGTAATGTGGAGAAACTTGCAAAGATGTTGAAAATTGCCGAAGTCGAGAGTGATGTGATGGGCCAGTTTCACAATGGCTTATATCTGGGTGATGTCCGAGAGCGTGTTAAGATTTTGGAGAATGTGGGTCATTTGCATCTTGCATACATCACTGCCAAAGTCCATGGACTACATGATGTTGCTGAAAGGCTTGCAGCTGAACTGGGGGATGATCTTCCATCTTTGCCTGAGGGGAAAAAACCATCTCTCTTGATGCTACCATCACCTCTAATAACCAGCCGTGATTGACCCCTTCTTAGGGTCATGCGAGGCATATTTGACGGTGGCTTTAGCAATACAGACGGCAATGCTGAAGAAGAGTATGAAGCTGCTAATGGTGATTGGGGTGAGGAGCTTGATATGGTTGATGTGGATGGCATACAAATGGAGACATTTCTGCAATTTTGGATGACGGAGAGCCGGGTGAAGAGGATGATGGAGAAGGCGGATGGGAGCTGGAAGACCTGGAGCTTCCTCCTGCAGCTGAAACTCCAAAAGCTTCTACCGGTACTCGATCTTCAGTTTTCGTGGCCCCAACACCTGGGATGCGAGTTAGCCAGATGTGGATTCAGAAATCATCTCTTGCAGCTGATCATGCTGCTGCTGGCAATTTTGATACAGCAATGAGGTTACTGAACAGGCAACTTGCAATGAAGAACTTCACTCCTTTGAGATCCATTCCTCGATCTTCATACTAGCAGCCACTCCAATCTGCGTGACTTCTCATCTGTTCCAGAAAGAGGTGGGTGTGAGTCATCTAGTCCAAATGTAAGAGGCCCACCTGCATTACTTTTCAAACCGTCTCAATTAGATGAAAAGCTCAAAGCTGGTTATAAATCAACTACAGCAGGCAAATTCACCGAGGCCCTAAAGACATTTACCAGTATCCTTCATACAATTCCTTTGATTATCCTTGAGTCGAGGAGGGAAGTTGATGATGTGAAGGAGTTGATTATCATAGTCAAAGAAATTAAGGGAAATTAAGGACAATCCGGCACGCCAGCAGGAGCTTGCCGCTTATTTCACCCATCTCATTTGAGGCCAGCTTTGCTTAATGCAATGACTGTTTGCTACAAGGCAAAGAACCTTGCCACAGCTGCCAACTTTGTGAGGAGGCTACTCGAGACCAACCCTACTATCGGAAAACCATGCCAAGACAGCAAGGCAAGTTCTGGGAGCTGACGGAAAAAAACATGACTGATACCACAGTTGAACTATGATTTCAGAAACCCATTTGTGGTTTGTGGTGCAACTTATGTGCCAATTTACCGCGGACAGAAGGATGTTTCTTGCCCGTATTGCACTGCACGCTTTGTGCTGGGCCAGGAGGGTCAGCTATGCACTGTGTGTGACCTTGCAGTTGTAGGGGCCGATTCTTCTGGATTGCTCTGTTGTCCTTCCCAGATAGGTTGGTTGAACTTGGTGCTGGACGGAACCAGTGGCGGAACTTGAAATAAAATTTTGAGGGGGTCAGATAGAAAATAATTGTCAAAATATTTTTCATATGGACCTCATTTAAGATAAGCTCGTCTAATCTCATCTCTCTGGTTTGGGTGATATTGCTAAATTTAATGCCGTTTTTCAAGATCTCGTTCCAAAAAGTTAAGGTTAAAGTCATCATATGTAACTTTTTGAACTTTTGAAGGTTATATCTCACTTTCTTCGTGATTCATTAAAGTAGAAGAACTATCTACAGGTGTTGATATTATAAAAGTTATATGTTCTCCTTCTTAAATATTAGCATTCCTCTTAAAAAATATATCAATTCTTTGATTTTCATTATTATTTTATATAAACATTAAATTAAATAAATAAAAAATATCTAATTTTTTATATTTAAACTTAAAGATAGAGAGAGTGTTGTTTATTGAACTTATTAAATACTTTAAGTCATAGTAAAGTATTTAAGTCAATTGAACTATTTTTTATCTTTTGAAAAAGTATTACTAAATTTTTTATAAAAAGTTTGGGGGCCATGGCCCCCCTTGTCTGAACTAAGCTCCGCCACTGGTTAGGATTTGAAATTTTTCAAACAGATTAACTCTTAAAGAGATAAATTCTAGAGAAAATTTCATTCCTCTCTCTTGCGAGTGCTAAAATAACACTTCTCTCTCTTTTATTTTATAAATGTACATTTTTCTCCATTCTAACTTTTAAAAAATATCTTCTTTAATCCATTTTAAATTTTTTGTGTTAACTAATATTAACTTTATCCGAAAAATATATGATAAAAGTATAAAAAATATATGTACTCTTTATTAACGAAATAATCGATTCTTCGTATCATACAATTCATCGATAATAGAATTTGTATTAAATCTTTAAGTAATTTTCTTCTCAATGTAATTAAAAGACAATTAGCAAGAAATTAATTTTTTATTTTGTTTCTAAGTTATTCTTCACAATATTCGTAATTGAAAAATATCTCTCCATTGTAGCAGTTGAAATAGAGAAAATTAATACCAAACGAATCAAGAAGGACAGTCACAACCAAAAAAAGAATCCACTTTATAGAATTTGAAAATTTTTATTTAATTAAAAAATATTAGTAGGGGTGTCCATCGATCGGATCGGATCCGCATATCCGCGGTGTTTATCCGAATCCGATCCGAAAATTACGGATATGGATCCGATCTGCAAGGCTTTCGGATCGGATCGGATTGCGGATTTTGTGTTGGTATCCGCATATCCGCGTATCCGCAAAAATAAAGAAATAAATAAGTAAAATATTCTTTTTATGTTTTATTTTAACTAATAATTATCATATATGTTAAATTATTTTAATTTATTATTCATTTTTTTTTAAAAATTAAATCATACTTAATAACTTATTATTATTATTTAAAAAAAAAGTTAGGGACTGAGGCCTCTACTCTCCCGCTTATGACCGTCCCTGCTTGCTAGAACATAAGCATTTTGTTCAATTTCGATATTGTACTGTTAAATGTAATTTAACTTAATATTATGATGTTTTTGTATAATACATTGGTATGGAACATTTAAAGTTAAAAGAAATAGTGAATAACGATTTCAAATAAGATAAAACGTTATCTAAAAGTAGTAACTAATTTTTTTTTCTATGAAAAGCAAATAAATAAATCGTTACAAACCATTTGTAAACAACAAATTTTGAATATTATAAAAACGTTGGTCACAATTTATTAGTGTCAATAATAATAATAGAACTTCACGGTGTTTATTGTCTAAGATTAATAATAGTAAAACTATTAGCATAATAACAAAAATATATCCAACAACAACAACAACAACAACAATAAAAACAACAAAAAAAACAACAACAACAACAACAACAACAACAACAACAATAAAATATTATTAATAATAATTAAAAATTTAAGTACAAAAAATAATATATTCAGCATCATAACAATATACTGCAGGATAAAAAATGTGGATGTGTTTTGTTTAGTTTATCAAATATGGGAGTAGTAGCAAATCGTGGCTTACGATTTTGAAAGTAAAAAATTTATTAAAAAAAAGCCAATGAGATATTAATGGTAAATGGTGACTCATAATTTGATGCGTACAATAACAAAAACTAATCGTTACTCACGATTTGTATAAAGTGACTTTTCAAATCCATATGTGTCACATGTCACTTTTTTACTGTAATTGAAATTAGATTTTTTCTTTCAATATTAAAGAATTCTACTCTTTTTCCTACTAATTTTACAACTAAAATATGCCATATGTCACTCTCTCATTGCAATTAAAATTAAATCTTTCCCTTTTAAAATTAAAGAGTTCTTTCCTTCTCCCTACTAATTTTACAACCAAAATGTACCGTATGTTATTCCCTCGTTGCATTTAAAATCAAATCTTTCAAAATCAAATTTTTTCTTCCAAAATTAAAGAGTTCTCTTATCATTTCTCTCATTCCTTTAACTACTCTATCTCTTTTATATACATTATTAATATCTCAATATTATTACACCAATCTTACACCCATATTAAAAATAAATTGCTGCTAAAAGAAGTTTGAGTGTGTTTTTTCACTTCTTTTTCTTATTTTTCATGGTTTCCTTCTTTAGTTCTTTTTCACTCTTCACCAAATATAAGAGGACAATGGAAAAAAAAAAGTCTATCAATATTTTGGCATGTGAAGTTTATTTCCATTCATGTACTGTGCTGATTTAACTTTTAGGTTGAGTTGGATATCGCTGCATTTTGAGACCTTAAGTAATGCATGAAAAAATATAACATCGATGAAAATATTTTCTTAACTAATACATACAATTAAATAAAAAATAAAAAAAATTGAAAGACCAAATTAAGACGTTGGTAAAATTTCAATTACCAAATATGAAGGGATAGATCTCATTTTTTTTTAATTATTTGATAAAATATGATATTTTATCATTTAATATTTTTTTCACATATTTTTTTAGTCTTACTTAAAGAATATAAAGTGAAAGATCACATTTTATTAAATAATTGAACAAAAAAATTGAGAGAATTCATTTCCAATACAAATATTATCTTACTCTTATACTATTTTTATCTCATTTACAACTTGTTCATAAAAGGGTGGTTAAACGCATTAACTTCTCTCTAATTGCATGCATAAATCAAATATTGTAAGTAAATTAACTTTTTAGTATATATACATTATTGCACTCACTATTTCGCACTTTTTAACTTTGAAATAGTGAGGAGAGTGGCAGCGTTATTGGAGAATACGATATTTTATGCTGTTATAATAAAAGAGGAGAAGTAATCGAACAGTTCAATTAGAGTATACAAATTAAACCGTTCAAAAATATATAATATGTTATCATATTATGTTTTTGAACAATTTAATTAATATATTTATTGTATTATAATATGTTTTTAAATTTTTGGATATTATTATTGTTATCTTATAATAACATTAGTTAAGTAATTAACATATATCATTTTGCCGTACGTGAACAAGAAGAAGGAATATATATATATATATCACATTTTTTAGATTAAAGTAATTTTGGTGTCAGTTAGTAATGGTTAATGCACTGATCGAAAGATGACATCTTGAAACGCATACATTTCACCTTTCGATTGGTGGGCGTGCCATCACATTAAAAGATGTGGCTATAATTGTTAGTCTTCCGACTAATGGTCTTCCAATGACAAAAGTGATCATTAGTAGTTTCGATGCCTTAGAGGTTAAATGCTTGTACCAGTTTGGGATTGTACCTAGGAAGATAGATTGTAGGGGAAGTTTTATAAAGTTGACGTGGCTACGGAATATGAAAGATTGTTTAGTCTTGATTGATGAAATTGGGATGCAGAAGTATGTAAAATGCCACATCATGTTATTATTCGAAATGATTCTATTTGGAGACAAGTCTAAAGGAGTGGTGCACTGAAAATTTTTGCCTTTGTTGTCCGACTTCACCAGTATCAGAGAATTTAGTTGGGGATCAGCATGCCTAACGCACTTGTATAGAGCTCTTTGTAGGGCATCTCGTTTCGACTGAAAGGAGGTCGATGGTCAACACTTTTCCTAACTTGGGCCTGGATCTGTCTATCATTTTTTGCACTGATTCCCGACAGCCTTGACTTTTTGCGCTAGCAAACACGTAAAACTATCTAGTAACAACTTCAACTAAGTATTGTACTTTGTATTTTAATATTTCGGTGAAATTTTGTTAACAAAATAAATGATATCAGCGAGTGTGAATGTGTAATTGAGAGCGTGTTGACCGACACTACAGATTTCATTCGCTTGCCCACTTTAAGAAGTCATTAGATGAACTGTAAGAAGGCCGAGTATGTTATCATGATATAAGTGTCTATTTTTGGTTGAACCTGATTATTTTTTAGTGTTTAATCATGTGTTTCTTATATGTGTCCAGTTTGTCTGCGAGGCTTATGGTGTTGGTCTAATTGAGTCAGACGTGATTCCAACAGACATTTGTTAGCATTCAATTGTGCAGAGTGCCATAGAATCTGGACCAACCACACAAAGAAGTCCTAACTGACCTTAGAAATATTGACTGATCCACCACCCATTCATTTTGGGTAATGCAATGGACGAACAGGTATAATTATGTTCTTGCTGAGCTTCTCGTGCAACTACAACATCCCCTAGACATTTACATATATTGGTACCACGCAAAATACGACGACCACTTAAACTTATCGAATCTTGTGGAGCAAGATAACCAAGAGGGAAATCTGGTAGGTGATCATGAGAATCAAGAGCAGCAGTCACAATCACTGTTACTACGAGCAATAGCTGAACTAATGGAGTTGTGTCGGTCAGAGTAAGTTCTACACCATCTCAAATCATCACAAGTTGTTGCAAGTTACTGAGAAAAAAGTGCCATGAATCAGAAGTCTCTCCCTCCACAATGACAAATACAATAGGCACAATAATGTTATTACCATCCTGTGAAACTACAACCAAAAGACAACCCTTATATTTTTCATACAAGTGAGTCCCATCTACCTGTAGAATTGGTTTGCAATGTTTGAATGCTCTAATGCAAGGGTAATAACTGCAGAAGACTCAATGTAATACCCGGATATCAGTTACAAAGTCATGGCCCTGATATGTAGGCATAGTTTTAAAATGGACGGCTGCTGATGGCTCCTTGTAACACATAGCCTTAAACTATATAGGCAAAGTTTCGTATGATGCTTTCCAACCTCTGAAAATACTTTTCACTGACTTTTGCTTTGCCAACCATGTTTTTCGATAATTGATGGTGTAATTGAACTTCAACTATACTTCCGCAATAACTGATTTCACCTTTATAGAGGGGTCAGCCTCTACTAACTGCTTTATTGCTTCTGTAATTGTGTTGGAATCTAGCTTTGAATGGTCCTGGAAATTGGTGTCTCTGGTACAAGTATGACTACCATTATACCTCCTTATAACCCAACAGTACTTCCTACAGATCATGCTAAATCTCCTTCTTCTATTAAAACTTTTAACAGTTTTATTGATGATAATTCCCTGATTGATATTGGTATGGTCGAAAGACCATTCACTTGGTCGAATAGGCGGAGTGGTGATGAGTTGATACAGGAAAGACTGGACTGATTCCTGGTAGGAGTTGATTGGCAGTAACTCTATCCCAATGCATCAGTTCTTAGACTGTCAGAATCAGGATCAGATCACTCCCCTCTTCTCTTAGACTCTAATCCGAGAACTAAGAGATCTAAACGGCAATTCAAATTCCAAGAAAGATGGTGTTCCAATGATGAAATAAGGTAGATTGTTAGAGAGATTTGGCACGAACAGATTGATGGTTCAGCCATGTATATCCTAGCTCAAAAAATAAAGCGTTGTCGGCATAAGATTGTCATATGGTAGCAAGAACACAGATCTAATTCGAAGGTGGAGATTGATTTACTACAGTCTGAATTATAGGAACTATGTTTAGCAGGAATTCATAGAAGTGACATCATTTCAGAAATAGAGGACAAACTTGAAAAAGCATTGCAAAATGAGGAATCTTATTGGAAAGATAAGTCTAAAGTTAAAGGGCTCAAATCTGGTGATCAGAATACAGCTTTCTTCCATCAGAAATTTAAAAATTGAACCCGATGGAATAAAATTTGGGAACTAACTGGCAGTGATGGTGAAGTGGCTACTTCAAATGCTGATATTGCTTCTGTGGCTGAATCTTATTTCAAGGACATCTTCTCCTCCACTTGTCATAAGAACCCTAAACCCCTATTTACTGATTTTGAACCTAAGGTTATAGCTCACATGAACCATAGGCTTCAAAAACCAGTAACTATGGAAGAAGTAAAACGTGCAACAATTAGCATTCATCCTCAAAGTGCTCTAGGAGATGATGGTATGACAGCAAAATTTTTTCAATGCTTCTAGAACATATTTAGTGGTGATGTGTTTCGAGCAATTAAGAGCTTCTTTTCAAGGGGTAGAATTTTGAAGAGTTTTAACCACACTCAGATTTGTCTTATTCCCAAGATTTCTAATACTAAAGATATGACTCAGGTAAGACCAATAAGCCTATCCTCAATCTTTTACAAGATTATCTCTAAGGTATGATTTATTTTGGATGTAATTTATATGAAAATGATATATCTTTGGTGTAATTGAGATTATCTAGATATGTTAATTTAGTAACAAATCTGTTCTAAAATATGTTAATGATAACAAAAATTAAATATTATTCTAATAAATTTGATAATTATCTCTAATTTATTATAGTAATAAAACTTTAATTTTTATTAATTAAAATAGAACAAGACAATAATAATAATAATAATAATTAAATATTATTTTAATAAATTTGATAATTATCTTTAATTTATTATGTAATAAAACTTTAATTTGTATTAATTAAAATAGAGAACAACAACAACAACAACAACAACAACAACAACAACAACAACAACAACAACAACAATAAAATATTATTAATATTAATTAAAAATTTAAGTACAAAAAATAATATATTCAGCATCATAACAATATACTGCAGGATAAAAAATGTGGATGTGTTTTGTTTAGTTTATCAAATATGGGAGTAATAGCAAATCGTGGCTTACGATTTTGAAAGTAAAAATTTATTAAAAAAAACCAATGAGCTATTAATGGTAAATGGTGACTCATAATTTGATGTGCACAATAACAAAAACTAATCGTTACTCACGATTTGTTTAAAGTGACTTTTCAAATCCATATGTGTCATATCATTTTTTTATTGTAATTGAAATTAGATTTTTTTTTCAATATTAAAGAGTTCTACTCTTTTTCCTACTAAATTTACAACCAAAATATGCCACATATCACTCTCTCATTGTAATTAAAATTAAATCTTTTTTTTTTAAAATTAAAGAGTTCTTTCCTTCTCCCTACTAATTTTACAACCAAAATGTACTGTATGTTATTCCTTCATTGCATTTGAAATCAAATTTTTCGAAATGAAATTTTCCCTCCAAAATTAAAGAGTTCTCTCATCCTTTCTCTCCATTTATCTATTTCTCTCATTCCTTTAACTACTCTATCTCTTTTATATACATTATCAATATCCCAATATTATTACACCAATCTTACACCCATATTAAAAATAAATTGCAGCTAAAAGAAGTTTGAGTGTGTTTTTTCACTTCTTTTTCTTATTTTTCATGGTTTCCTTCTTTAGTTCTTTTTCACTCTTCACCAAATATAAGAGGACAATGGAAAAAAAAAAGTCTATCAATATTTTGGCATGTGAAGTTTATTTCCATTCATGTACTGTGCTGATTTAACTTTTAGGTTGAGTTGGATATCGCTGCATTTTGAGACCTTAAGCAATGCATGGAAAAATATAACATCAATGAAAATATTTTCTTAACTAATACATACAATTAAATAAAAAATAAAAAAAAAATTGAAAGACCAAATTAAGACGTTGGTAAAATTTCAATTACCAAATATGAAGGGATAGATCCCATTTTTTTAATTATTTGATAAAGTATGATATTTTATCATTTAATATTTTTTTCACATATTTTTTTTAGTCTCACTTAAAGAATATAAAGTGAAAGATCACACTTTACTAAATAATTAAACAAAAAAATTGAGAAAATTCATTCCCAATACAAATATTATCTTACTATTATGCTACTTTTATCTCATTTACAACTTGTTCATAAAAGGGTGGTTAAACGCATTAACTTCTCTCTAATTGCATGCATAAATCAAATATTGTAAGTAAATTAATTTCTTAGTAATACATTATTGCACTCACTATTTCACACTTTTTAACTTTGAAATAGTGAGAAGAGTGGCAGCGTTATTGGAGAATACAATATTTTACGTTGTTATAACAAAAGGAGAGACAAATCAGTAGATCCGATTTAATGAGAAAAGTAATCGCACAGTTCAATTAGAGTAAACAAATTAAACCGTTTAAAAATATATAATATGTTATCATATTATGTTTTTTTGGTGTCAGTTGTCAATGGTTAATGCACTGATCGAAAGATGGCACCTTGAGACGCATACATTTTACATTTTGATTGGTGAGCGTGCCATCACATTAAAAGATGTGGCTATAATTCTTGGTCTTTCGACTAATGGTCTTTCAATGACAGAAGTGATCATTAGTAGTTTCGATGCCTTAGAGGTTAAATACTTGTACCAGTTTGGGATTGTACCTAGGAAGATAGATTGTAGGAAAAGTTTTATAAAGTTGACGTGGCTACGGAATATGAAAGATTGTTTAGTCTTGATTGATGAAATTGGGATGCAGAAGTACGTAAAATGTCACATCATGTTATTATTCGAAATGATCCTATTTGGAGACAAGTCTAAAGGAGTGGTGCACTGAAAATTTTTGCCTTTGTTGTCCGACTTCACCAGTATCAGAGAATTTAGTTGGGGATCAGCATGCCTAACGCACTTGTACAGAGCTCTTTGTAGGGCATCTTGTTTCGACTGAAAGGAGGTCGATGGTCAACACTTTTCTTGACTTGGGCCTGGATCTGTCTATCATTTTTTGCACTGATTCCCGACAGCCTTGACTTTTTGCGCTAGCAAACACGTAAAACTATCTAGTAACAACTTCAACTAAGTATTGCAATTTGTATTTTAATATATCGGTGAAATTTTGTTAACAAAATAAATGATATCAGCGAGTGTAAATGTGTAATTGGGAGCGTGTTGACCGACACTACAGATTTCATTCGCTTGCCCACTTTAAGAAGTCATTAGATGAACTGTAAGAAGGCCGAGTATGTTATCATGATATAAATGTCTATTTTTGGTTGAACTTGATTATTTTTTAGTGTTTAATCGTGTGTTTCTTATATGTGTCCAGTTTGTGTGCGAGGCTTATGGTGATGGTCTAATTGAGTCAAACGTGATTCCGACAGACATTTGTTAGCATTTAGTTGTGCAGAGTGCCATAGAATCTGGACCAACCACACAAAGAAGTCCTAACTGACCTTAGGAATATTGACTGATCCACCACCCATTCGTTTTGGGTAATGCAATGGACGAACATGTATAATTATGATCTTGCTGAGCTTCTCGTGCAACTACAACATCCCCTAGACATTTACATATATTGGTACCACGCAAAATACGACGACCACTTAAACTTATCGAATCTTGTGGAGCAAGATAACCAAGAGGAAAATCTGGTAGGTGATCATGAGAATCAAGAGCAGCAGTCACAATCACCGTTACTACGAGCAATAGCTGAACTAATGGAGTTGTGTCGGTCAGAGTAAGTTCTACACCGTCTCAAATCATCACAAGTTGTTGCAAGTTACTGAGAAAAAAGTGCCATGCATCAGAAGTCTCTCCCTCCACAATGACAAATACAATAGGCACAATAATGTTATTACCATCCTGTGAAACTACAACCAAAAGACAACCCTTATATTTTTCATACAAGTGAGTCCCATCTACCTGTAGAATTGGTTTGTAATGTTTGAATGCTCTAATGCAAGGGTAATAACTGCAGAAGACTCAATGTAATACCCGAATATCAGTTACAAAGTCATGGCCCTGATATGTAGGCATAATTTTAAAATGGACGGCTGCTGATGGCTCCTTGTAACACATAGCCTTAAACTATATGAGCAAAGTTTCGTATGATGCTTTCCAACCTCTGAAAATATTTTTCACTGACTTTTGCTTTGCCAACCATGTTTTTCGATAATTGATGGTGTAATTGAACTTCAACTATACTTCCGTAGTAACTGATTTCACCTTTAGAGAGGGGTCAGCCTCTATTAACTGCTTTATTACTTCTGCAATTGTGTTGGAATCTAGCTTTGAATGGTCCTAGAAATTGGTGTCTCTGGTACAAGTATGACTACCATTGTACCTCCTTATAACCCAATAGTACTTCCTACAGATCCTGCTAAATCTCCTTCTTCTATTGAAGCTTTTAACAGTTTTATTGATGATAATTCCCTGATTGATATTGGTATGGTCGGAAGACCATTCACTTGGTCGAATAGGTGGACTGGTGATGAGTTGATACAGGAAAGACTGGACTGATTCCTGGTAGGAGTTGATTGGCAGCAACTCTATCCCAATGCATCAGTTCTTAGACTGTCAGAATTAGGGTCGGATCACTCCCCTCTTCTCTTAGACTCTAATCCGAGAACTGAGAGATCTAAATGGCAATTCAAATTCCAAGAAAGATGGTGTTCCAATGATGAAATAAGGTAGATTGTTAGAGAGGTTTGGCACGAACAGATTGATGGTTCATCCATGTATATCCTAGCTCAAAAAATAAAGCGTTATCGGCATAAGATTGTCATATGGTAGCAAGAACACAGATCTAATTCGAAGGTGGAGATTGATTTACTACAGTTTGAATTAGAGGAACTACGTTTAGCAGGAATTCATAGAAGTGACATCATTTCAGAAATAGAGGACAAACTTGAAAAAGCATTGCAAAATGAGGAATCTTATTGGAAAGATAAGTCTAAAGTTAAAGGTCTCAAATCCGGTGATCAGAATACAGCTTTCTTCCATCAGAAATTTAAAAATTGAACCCGATGGAATAAAATTTGGGAACTAACTGACAGTGATGGTGAAGTGGCTACTTCAAATGCTGATATTGCTTCTGTGGCTGAATCTTATTTCAAGGACATCTTCTCCTCCACTTGTCATAAGAACCCTAAACCCCTATTTACTGATTTTGAACCTAAGGTTATAGCTCACATGAACCATAGGCTTCAAAGACCAATGACTATGGAAGAAGTAAAACGTGCAACAATTAGCATTCATCCTCAAAGTGCTCTAGGAGATGATGGTATGACAGCAAAATTTTTTCAAAGCTTCTGGAACATACTTAGTGATGATGTGTTTCGAGCAGTTAAGAGCTTCTTTTCAGGGGGTAGAATTTTGAAGGGTTTTAACCACATTTAGATTTGTCTTATTCCTAAGATTTCTTATGCTAAAGATATGACTCAGGTAAGACCAATAAGCCTATCCTCAATCTTTTACAAGATTATCTCTAAGGTAGTATTTGTTTTGAGGTACTGGGACAGAGACTGGGAGACTGAGACTCAATATCATGTTTGTTGGCTTAAAGACTAGTACTAAAATTTCTATCTCTGTCCCTAAAATTTCAGTATTTCAGTTTCTCCAAAAACTGGGTACACATGGGACTGAAATTTTTAGAGACAGAGATTGAAACTTTAATAACATTTTATACCTAAAATACCCTCATTTCAATTAATTAATTCTAATTTTACCCTTTGTACAAATTAAATTAGAGCTTCATTCTTGTTTCAATTTTTGTCTCCCACTTTGCACCAAACAGAATACTGAAATTTATTTCAGTCTCTGTCTCTCAATCTCAGTCTTTAAATCTCTGTCTCCCACTTTGCATCATAGACTTCAGGGTATGATGAATAGACTAATTAGCCCTATGCATAGTGCTTTTATTAAAGGCAGATTAATCTTTGATAATATCCTAATTGTCCATGAGTGTATGCATTACTTGAAGAACAAAAAAGGGGACTCAAAAATGAAATGGCGCTAAAATTAGATATGAGTAAGGCATATAATAGGGTGAAATGACACTTTCTTTGGTTTATATTGGAGAAGTTTGGTTTTGACTCCCAGTAGATCATGTGGATTCGAGAATTAGTGACAATTGTTTCTTATTCTGTCATTGTGGAAGGACAGCCCTATGGTTTCTTCAAACCAAATAGAGGTATTCGACAAGAAGATCCTCTATCTCCCTATCTTTTTCTTTTCTGTGCAGAAGATCTCTCCTTCTTGCTACACAAGTCAGAACAAAACAGACTAATTCAGGGTTTTCAGATACATAGGCAATGTCCCAAGGTCAACCACCTCCTCTTTGCTGATGATTCTATCTTATTCTATAAGGCTAATCGTGAAGCATGTTCAGACATTTTGCATATATTGAATTCTTATGAAAGCATCAGTGGCCAGAGGGTAAATCTTAATAAATCTATTGTATTCTTTAGCCACAACACTCCCTCCACTACTCGTACGCTACTGGATAACTCTATGAATATTAATCATATTAGGGCTAAGGATAGATACTTTGGTTTGTCTTCTACAGTCTCTAAATCGAAAAAGGCTTCTTTTAGTATGATCAAAGAGAAGGTTCAGAAAAGAATCCAACAGTGGAAGCGCAGTCTTCTATCGTCAGGTGGTAGACAGGTATTGCTTAAGGCAGCGAAAGAAGTTATTCCTATTTATACATTGTCTTGCTTCAAGTTGTCTGATGGTTTAATTTCAGAAATTCGCTCTCTACTTTCTCAATTCTGGTGGGGACCAAAAGGTTTTGAAAGGCGGATGGCTTGGATTAGTTGGGACACTATGACTCGCTCACAAAGAGAAGGAGGTCTTGGATTTAAAGATCTCATAATCCAAAATCTGGCGCTTTTGGGCAAACAGTTTTGGCGACTCGTAACACAGCCTACTTCCCTATTATCCAAAATCCTAAGAGGTAAATACTTTAGTAATGGTAATGCTATAACGGCAGAAATTAGAGTTTTACCTTCTTGGAGATGGAGGAGCATACTGGAAGGCCGAAAGATTGTTGAAAAAGGTCTTAACTGGGCTGTGGGTATTGGGAAGAATATCCGAACCTTTGAGGATCCTTGGCTGCCACCTCCATATCCTTTAATAATTTTTGACATGCCAAACAGACAAGCTATTTCTGAGTTAGTTTTAAGAGTTAAAGATCTAATTACTGAAGATAGGAATTGGAATCAGAATCTCATTTAAGAATTATATCCCAAGACGTTACTGGCAGGATTTTGTCAGTTAAAATTCAGCAGAGTAGGGACAAATTGGAATGGAATTTGAACAAATTCAAGCAATATGATACAACTTCAGGTTACAGAATTGGCTATTTATTTTACCATCAGCCTCTGGAGCTTTATCTTAATTATATGCAGCAGAAAAATCCGTGGATTGATCTATGGAAGTTGAACTTGCCTCACAAAATTAAGCTATTTATCTGGAAAGCTCTCCATGGCCGACTTCCGGCGCTTTCTCAGATTCATCACTGCATTCCATCTATATCACCAATATGCCCCTATTGTCATGAAGCAACAAAAACAATCACTCATTGTTTGATCATTTGCTCTAGAATTAAAGAAGTATGGTCTCACAGTTATCTTCGTGACTGTCTTCTCCCTCAGAATCCTAATGACTTTTAGACATGGTGGACTGCATCAACAGAGATGCTTAACCCGTTGAAGAATGCTGACAGTAATCCTCAATTGCTTGCCATCATTTGCTGGAACTGCTGGAAAGCTCGCAACCAGTTAATTTTTGAAGGTTCTACTTCAATGCCGTTTGCCATTCTAGCAAGCTCTGTCAAGTTGCTCTGTGAAATCTAAAGAACTCCTGGTTTAGATTGTCATCTCCATGAAGCAAACTCTTGGTTTCATTCAATTTGATTTATCATTCTTTCTTCTTTAAGATTTTTTTTTCGTTTTTCAACCATGCACCATTGGATGAATACCTTTAGTGTATTGTTTTGAAAAATCTCCACCTTTTATGATGCTGTCCTGTTTTTGGACATCTTTGTATTTCATTTTTCAATAATTAATGAAATATAACCTACTATCTTTAGAAAAAAAAAAGTTACAACAGTAGTCCACACTTTATATTTTATGCTGATCATCTTTGGAGGCTGGAGATAGAAAAAATTAAAAAATAAAAATAGTTAATTCAGTCCTATAACATACAGTGAAAAGAAGGTTATTCTCATAGTGAAAGTCCTACATGTCATTTATCGGGTTTATTCTCAACTTCGATTATATGCAATATTCTAAAAATCGGATCAGACTGGCCGATTAAACCGGTTCAACCAGGAACTGGCATGGAAAACGGTCTGATCCTCTTCTTAAAATCGCTAATTTCTACACCACTTAGAAATTGGTGAACCGGCCAGTTGGATCGGATCGGAAACTGACCGATTCTTGTGAACGGCGTCGTTTTTTTTATTTAAAAAAAACCCACATTCAG